>NC_082616.1:558500-877000 GCF_030936135.1 Gavia stellata | reverse complement strand
AAGGATGACTGTAAAGGGAAATTACTAGACCACAAATGTCATAAACATTTCCATTCATGAATGAAAATGCTTTCCCTTGTCATTACATAAGAAGAACATAATGGAAGTGTTTGCTTGTAACTCCATAGCAGAGTCTGCAGTCGAGAGGGCCTGTGCATCCGGCCCTCATCTCCCCTTATTTAACTAGCATTTCCATGGATATTCCCACATTTCTCGTTTTTATACTCACTAAAATACAAATCTTCTCTTTGAATGGTTTTCTCTCAAGTGCTGAGAAGAAAATACTCAAAATTAAGCTGCAGCTCCAATTTGTATGTGCCAGGCAAACTTTGATTTTTTTTGACAGGTACCTTTTAAATACATATCACCTGAATGTAGAAATGCTAGCACAGAAATTAATCTTTAAGTAATGGGGGTCAATAGATAGCTTTCTAATTGCTATTGAGTCATTAACAAATAAACCTTTTTGCTGTTATTGCTATGAAAGAACACTTCAGCATTTCACACTTACTCAGATTGCTTCTATTTTCTGTTGAATATGGTTCTGTTCTATAGGTTGCTGTGAGCCTGCTGATAGATAAGAGCTTATCCCCAATTTTTCCCTTTTTTCTTTTTCCATCTCTTGGAAGCTATGCAGAATCACAGAATCACAGAATCACTAAGGTTGGAAAAGACCTTTAAGACCATCAAGTCCAACCACCAACCCAACCCCACCATGCCCACTAAACCATGTCCCGCAGTGCCACGTCCACACGTTCCTTGAACACCTCCAGGGATGGTGACTCCACCACCTCCCTGGGCAGCCTCTTCCAGTGCTTCACCACTCTCTCAGTAAAGACATTTTTCCTAATATCCAGCCTGAACCTCCCCTGGTGCAACTTGAGGCCATTTCCTCTTGTCCTATTGCTGGTCACTTGGGAGAAGAGACCAAAAAAAATGCTCTTCCCTTTCCCCAGAGACAAAGACTAGCTGATGTGCATGGTCCCGGAGCAAGGTGTTACCCAACAGTTTTGCTGGGCAGGTTGGGAAGAGGATGGCAGGATGGAGCTGGAAAAGCTGGGACCTGTTTAATTTGATCTGTCCATTTGGCCCAGCGGCTGGGGCAGTGTGGCCCAGCAGGCAAAGCCCTGGTGCCAGGAGTCATCACTTGGTTCCCAGTCCCAGGGCAGACCTGCCCAGGGACCTTCTGAATGACCCGTCCTTCGTGCCCCCCTCCTTCCCTCCCTCCATCAGAAGCATTTTCAGGCAGGCTGTGTTATCACTAATGTTTATTATTGTTATCAGTGTACTAGCTATTATTAATATTCACTATTGATTAGTCATGGGTATTGCTAGTGTTTGTTTGGTCCCTTGTGCAAAGCTGATGGGATCTCATTCAAAGACCCTAGACATGCGTATAGTCATATAAAGCATTAGCGATAGTATCACTAACATGTCTCTTAGAAGTGACTAGTCATTATGAGTGCTGCAGTCTCCGAGCATCCGCCACGAGGTCCTCCCACGCACCATTCTTTGCCAGAGTGCAGGGAGGAGAGGGGGAAGGGGAAGCTCTGCTCTTTCTCACAATCAGACAGAGCGAGGCTGCCGAGCTGAGTCGGGGCAGCACAAAACCCAGGAGTCGTAACAAGGTCAAAGCCGAGCTCATTGCTTATTCTCGCTAGCCGTGGACAACCGTAAAGCTGCCCTTGCCCCGGTGGCACTTGGAGCAAGCAAGAATATGTTTTGCATCTCGTGCACGGAGCCAAAGGCACGCAGGACTTCTAGGTGCACTGGTGGTTTGTGTTCCTAAATCTTAGTGGCTTTCAAAAAAAATACCAACACGCTTGGTTTACAGACATCGGGTCTGAAGAAGTCTTTGCACCTGACATCCACAACTGGTCCCTGAATTCAGACTTTCTTGTGAGAAGGGAAAGCCATGTTTGTGGTTTATAGTGCACCCAGGAAGAGAGCAACCTCAAAATAAATCACACAGAGGAGAGCTACACCGTGAAGTCGCTCAGTGAGGATTTCGCAAACTGGCTGTGGCTTGACATAAGACCACTGTATATTCTCCTCCTTCAGACAACTTCAATATTTTATGGTGATTCCTGAAGGACGGAGTTTGGACACCACCTCTGTCTTTTCCTTAGTAAGTCAGAAGATTGGAGCAGACTATGGGAACACATTGACAGACTGGTCCACTTCTCTGGCCAGATACGTTTTATTGCCTATGTTATAGAGAAATGGGCTTTATGTGACAGCTCTGCCTGTTCCCAGCCTAGAAACCTGCAGACCCATTTGCCAATTCAAATCCGGTTTTCCCAAGGAATTGAGCCCTGAAGAATATGATGTTCCAAAAAAATCTGAAAATGGGCAGCTGTCATCTTTGGTTTTCTTGCTCCCAAAACATTGTCTTCCTATTCTTGTCTCTCTTCCTTCAGGGTAAGGGGCAATGATCTATCTGAGGAGGGTTTCACTAGAGGACTCACAAAGACAGGCAGTTTTCTAGAAGGAACGGCATTTTAGGAAAAGTTTGTGTTTGCAGGCTGCAAGCACCACACGTAAATACCACAGCATGTCCCATGGCGCTCGCTGCTTGCAATCTTACGCGTAGCAGCACAAATATGTCCAGTATCTTCTATGCACACGTGGCCATAATCCTTTTGAATAAGAGTAGAACTTCAGATGGGAAGTGAAAATAGCCTGTGTTTTAGAGAAACTGTGCTGCCATTTTTGTTTCACTGTGTGAAAATCTGGGCCATGCAGCCTGACAAATTTTCCTTCTTTATAAAAATTTTCTGTGTAATAACTGCACAGCATGGAGAGATGAGTAAATAACCCTCAATGGCCTCAGCTGGTCTAAATCGAGCTGTCATTTTTGGTCACTTACAGACATGAACTACTCCTAAATTTCCATCCCGTGATACAAGTTGCCTTTAATGCCAAGCTGGAGCCCAGCTCTTACAAAATAGTTCTGGATGATACTAAGTTTTCAGGTACTCAGCACCTCACTAGCAAAGTGAACCATGGCATTGCTGAATTGTGCTCACATAGGAGGAATCCTGGTGCTGGGGTTTGCAGACAAGGCATTCAGCAAATGGAGAAAACCTTTTTACAAACGCAGGAAAAAATAATCCGAATTCAGAGTTGCATGCCCCTGAGCTAAAATGCTCCATTTTAGAGGTACCCAGGATGTTTTCCCTAAGTGGTGGGCAAGATGTGCCAGGAGGCTGGCTAGGGCCATGGCTGCAGAGATCTCCTGCTGTTCCAGTGTGCTTCAGAGGGACTCCAGCCGTGAGCCTCGCTCTTCAGACCCACCATCTGCTGATCTGTGCTGCTATGGGAAGAGGCAACAACATGACAACTTTAAGCAGTGGCGGAGTTTTCTGCCAATTTACAGGTAAAGCAGGCGATTTATGAGTTGCCATTCATTCTGGAGTCGATCCTTTAAGAAACTCAGTATTATTCTGGCAACACATGGGGGGAAAACATAGCAACAATACAGTAAATCTGGAGGTCTTCAAAACTCAGTTTATTCTTCTCTAGGGCTCCAACCGTCACTGTGATCTAATCATAAATGTATTCTTATTGCATGGGGTCACTGCAGGGCAAAGCTGAAGTTGTTTTGATTTCCATACTTCAACATATTTGGATTTCTTTTATATTTAATGCTGAACTTCCTCCTGAATTTGGGATGTTTGTTTTTAGGATCTTTCCAAATCCTTGGAATGCTGAACTCGGACGTTGCTAACATAAAATGCAGGTTTTGGTTTGTGATCTCTCTAGCTGAGCCTTTTCCAGAGACGTGAGATGAGGAGAGGAGAGGAGAGGAGAGGAGAGGAGAGGAGAGGAGAGAGAGGAGAGGAGAGGAAGGAGAGGAGAGGAGAGGAGAGGAGAGGAGAGGAGAGGAGAGGAGAGGAGAGGAGAGGAGAGGAGAGGAGAGGAGAGGAGAGGAGAGGAGAGGAGAGGAGAGAAGAGAAGAGAAGAGAAGAGAAGAGAAGAGAAGAGAAGAGAAGAGAAGAGAAGAGAAGAGAAGAGAAGAGAAGAGAAGAGAAGAGAAGAGAAGAGAAGAGAAGAGAAGAGAAGAGAAGAGAAGAGAAGAGAAGAGAAGAGAAGAGAAGAGAAGAGAAGAGAAGAGAGAAGAGAAAAGAGAGAAGAGAGAAAAAAGAGAAGGCATGCATTTCACTCTGGAAAACTCCATGTCAGTTTATTTATGCAGAAAGGTGGGCATAGTTAGAAGGAAGATACTGAAAGAACTGAGATTCTGGAAAATGTCAGGATTTGGGTAAAGGTACAGTGGGAAGACATATCCCCCAGAGTAGTTGGGGTTCCACTCAGCTTAACAATGACTAATGTGTTGTCTTGTAAACACCCAAAGACGACAAACACTCGGGAACTTCTTCTGCCAAGGAATGTTGTTTGGGTGTAGATTTTCCCCTACCAGGCTGAGGAGGTTCAGCGCTTGGGTTGTTTTACTCCCATAGAAATATACTATATTGAACAGTGTGTAAAACCTTTTCCCTACCCTCAGTCTCCCAATGCTTTCAAGCCCCTCATCCTGTGCAGGATGAGTTTCACCAGAAGTTTCGTCGCTGGGATGTTTCCCAGGTTATCCCACAGACCACGGCGTGCCCTGGAGGTTGCACGCTAATCCTGCATGACACCACTGCACACCCTTTCCCGCTCTTCCAGAGAGTTGTCCTTCCTTTCATCGGAACATCAGATTGGCTTTTCTTTCCCTCTTATATAAGCAAAAGCAGGAAACTAGAGGAAAATGTGAAAAGGGAAAAATAACAAAAAATGGAAAGTGTAGGAATGTGGCCTGCAAAACTATTGCTGCCTTTCTATCCCCCCACCAAGGCTTCCTTGAGTCCCTGTTGGAAACTTCCGCACATGAAATGTTCCTTTTTTGCTTTCTTCTCTACCTTGAAGTGTATCGGACACCCTTCTGTTGCAATATGGCCAGAATGGGGTTGGGGTCTCCTCCTTGTCAGCTAGATGGGTGCTTGCAGACTGCCTGAACAGCAATGTGCAAGGAGACAAATGGCATGCCGCCATCCTGGGCTACCTGTCCAGCCCTTAACCCACTGGGAGATGGGCTGGGATCCTTTGATGCAATCTACCTGAAAACGCTCCCCCGGGCAGCTAGGTCTCCCAGGCTACAGGCAGTACTCACCGAGATGCTGGGTTTTATCTGTAATGTTCAACAAGCATTAGGAAGCAAGGGACAGGACATGAGCTAGTGCAGGTGATGGAGGCGCCTGGCCCACAGTGATTTGGGCAGGGCGTCAGCGTGTCAGGCCTCAGACAGAAGCCTGAAGCATCCTGAAGTAGCAGAGGGGACGTGCTTGTCCACCTCAGGCAGCTCTGACCACTCTCAGGCTTTCTGCAGAGGACTAGGGCTTGATGGACCAGTCTTATCTCTTGCCCTACAACCTCATCACCCTTCCAGATCAGCTTGCTTTGATGCCTGTTTCCAAAAGTAGCAACCATGCGTCAAGGTTTAGGCTTTAGTGTGGGAACAGGGAGACCCTCTCTTTGAAACAGCCCCCTCCCATGCTGATTCCCAGCATCAGCAATCGCCATATCCGCACACTGGAACAAGGAAGCAAAACCAAGGTGACATCTACTTTCCCAGCATCTGATTCTCAGCTCATTGCTTTTGCTGCAGTTTGGCAAGTGTGGTATTAGAAATACCCCATGTTATCTTTTTGGCTTACAGAAAGGCTCCAAGCAGAGATCTTGTGCTTCTGCCCTAGATGCAGCAATAAGCATTTGGATTTGCTGTTAGCATGTTGAGACTTGACAACATGTACACAGTAAAAGTAAACCCTTCCTGTGCCCACAGACCACGAGATGCTAGTGATCCGTGGTATTATCCTGTTATTTAGTGAGTCATTGTCGCTGCTGAGAAATACACAGTCGTATAAGTTGCTAACAATAACACTGGATGTGAGAGACAAGTGTTTGTTTTATTCTGCTGTAACTTATTCCATATGGTCCTTTAAAGCATGTTAAATGTTAAGGCACTTCGGCCTGCCAACTATTATTTCAAGATGACCTCTCGGATTTAGCCTGCTTTTCAGAGCATAGCTATTGGAAGCAAGGCTCTGAAAGCATCTCTTGTCCAGGATAAATGCCCAGTTGAGGAGCAAGACAGATGTTCTGGACTGCCCTATCTTTAGCTGGATAAATAGATCTCCATTTTTATTGATTGTCCAGGATAGTGATGTTTACTGCTGCTCTGCTGCCTGCTGTGACACCTTTCCGATGTAAGTCACATGTTATACCAATGCTCTGGTACAGGGCAGAAGCCAGATCCTGACTGAGGAGCTAATATAGGTTTAATTTCTAGCATTTACCTCCCATATGTGTTTTTCCAAGTTGCTGATGAGCCAAATCTTTGCGGAAACCTTCTAGCAGGTTTTCCAAATCTTCTTGGTAGTGTTAATTCATGGGCAAAGTATTGCAAAAAGAGAGATATACAGCAGTGAAAGGTGTCCTTGTTGTATTCTCTGGCTACATTACTCAAAGGTTTAACACGATGAGCTCCAGCACCACAGTGGACTGTTGTGTCATGTCCTGCACTTGCGTTCCTGCCACGTTCTGTACTGGGCCTAGTCCACAGCATGGCTTGGAAAACAAAAGCATTAAAAAGTTTCTCTCATTTTGAAATACTTTTTGTCACTGGTTATGGAAAATAGATGCTCCGAGAAGCATCTTTCTTGATAATTGAGAGATTTGCCTTTTGGCTGGAGTTGATTTGATCTCAAGTGAATTTCTGAGAACAAGAGTAACCAATACTTAGAGCGTTTTAGAGCCTTGCTGATAACCTCATCCTTCCCCTGAAGTGTGACGTATCTCCAACTTACTTAACCTAGACAAAAGAGTTAATCTTGAAGGTTCGCTGCTGTGAGTGTGTATGAGGATCTCTATGACCCTGTGGAGGAGAACAGTGTGTACAGAACATGCACGTTTTATTATCGGAGAAGAGAAAACTTTGTACTCCCTGCCATTGAAAATCTGCTTGGTGGGCAACGATTTGTCTGTTCAGCTACCAAGCGTTGGGTAAGATTCAGGACAAATCATGAGTATTTTAGAAAAATTAGTTGGTGTCTTTCTAGACACTTGAGAATCTCCATTATAAAACATCAAAGACCCACCTGAGGATCCAGAAATCAGTGACAGTCCTTGCATTTTTAGAGGCTGGGACAAGCCCATCTAGGTGTGCACCTTGCTTCATGTGCACCTGGCAAGTGCCTTGATGTGTTAAAATGCCTGAAGATGTACCTCCATGATAATGCACTAGAAAACTTTTGGCCCTTGACCCTTAATTTCAATGTTCTTACCTTAAAAATAACCAGGCAGACTATTTTTAAGCATGCTTTGATGCACAGACCTAGAGGAATGCTACAAAACAGGACAAGTTTGTAAGCATCACAAGCTGTGCCACTACTCATGTTTTCTAGACATTTTCTGTCCCTGTTGATAAAAACATACCCGATTTTAACATTCTTCTCTTTGAAACAGACAATCTGATTATCTTGAAACGTGCCTTGATGTGTGCAGCCTACAGAAAATTACAGAACAAGACAAGTTTGAAGTCTCTAACCTTAATAAAGCTGATGTTTTGCCAGCACAAACTCCCTGCCTTCATTCTGAGTTGTAACTTCATTTCTTGTCTTCAGAGTGGATTTTATTTGACGCACGTCCTTTTATAGTGGCTGTGACTCGTGCAGAGACTTCACTTTACCTGGTTCTTTCCCCCCAAAACCATCTGCAGGAAGGCACTGCAGTAAGTCGGGGTCTTTGAAGAGCCGGCGGTGAGCTGAACGTGGCAGATGTGTGTGGCCTGACTGACCTGAGGTACAGCCACGCACCTGTGTAGCTCATTTCTCGCGCGGTTCCCTGTGTTAGTCCTCAGCTATTGAACTCCTGCGGTGCCAATGCCTATACTTAAGATCCTCTGCAGAGTCAGTCAGGAGAAATGGGACTTAAAAGACAGAGTCAGGCTGCCGAGGAAGGGAAGGGCAGTGTGGTTAGCCAATACCCTTCGGGCGTTTCCTCACCAGTCGCAGGGAGACAGCTCCCATTATCCCAAAGCGCACCAAGTCCCTCCTGACCACGAAGGCAAGCTGGACACAAGAAAGGTGGAAACAGCAGGTTTATCGTCCTGCTTCAAACTGTCACAATTAAGCACAGAGCTGACCAACAGCCCCCAATCAGTGCTGCGTGTGTCGCTTGCTTTACCTTATATTCTGGTTTTGCCCCTTTTATTCTTCCCAGGTTCTGCTTCTTTACCAAGTTTCTCTCCTCCCAGACAAGCCATCCACCTGTATTTACTTTTCCCTCGCTGGCCTCAGGTTTCCTGACTTTATACACTTATTTGGTACTCATGATATGGTTGCCTTGGTAATTTCTGCCTCAGTCAGCAATTAAGCTAGTACCCTGCTTTTCTTATATGCAACATTTCTCTTTTTTACCATTTTTCATGCTGCTGTCTAGTTAGTGTAGCGACTGGTCAGGGATGGTCAGCTGCATATACATTACTCTGTACTGATCTATCTGCAGGTTCTGGTAGCTTCTCATACCCGTACTTCATGTTGTATCTTACACAGCCATAAGTCAGGGTTGACCAAAGTCATTATTTTGTCTTTGCTCTGGAGAGTGCCCATGTGTGCCCTTGTGCTGCTGTCTCATTAGTGTTGCAGTTTGGTCAGGGCAGGCCATTTGTCCGCACACCTCCACTTGCAGATCACAGTGGGACAGGCTCCCAGCAGGGCAAGTGAAAGGGACCGCCATGGCAGCAGAAATGTTTCCAACACAAGCCTTCCTGTGCCACCAGCTCCTGAGAGCATTTGGGTAAGCTTCAAGGTTCCAATGGCTGAGCACGAAGAAGTGATGGAAGAGGTTGCTAAATGAGTTAAACAGCTATGAGTCTGGAACAAACCTGGACAGGACAAAGCCCAAGTGGGATATATCATGGGCTTCGGAGCAGCAACAAGCTCTCTTCCCCCGTGTCCCACTGGCTAAATGGCTCATCTGCCCAGGAAATTGGCCGCCAGCCTGGACCCAAGGTCGGTCTGCTCACAGGTTGCATGAGCTTGGATAGCATTGCCGCCTAGATCTGGTCTCCCAGTGTGGCCTAATTTCCAGTGCTCTGACTTTTCCTGCACCAAATCTTTGTCCAAAGCCGAAAGACAGGTTTTCTTTTCTTTCACCCTACTAACGACAACGGTGGTTTTCTTTTTATAATGTGCTGAATGTTTCCTGATTGTTCATCCCTCAGATACAACTTCCTGATGAAATTATGTTGAGAGCTAGGTCACCTACACCTGATCTGAACTCAGCAGAGGTTTCCTCATCCTGATCTTCAAACCTTTCTGTGACACAGACTTCTCCCCCTCTGCAGACAATCCAGCTGCCTACACCATTACTCTCATGACTATAGAAAGCTTTTCCTCATGTCAAACTTCAGTCTCCCTGCCTGTAGTTTAACCTCCTGACATCTTATCAAGAATAGGAGTGGGAAACATCTATTCTTTCAGATTTGCAAGGATATATCACAGAATCACAGAATCACTATGGTTGGAGGAGACCTGTAAGACCATCAAGTCCAACCATAAACCAACCCCACCATGCCCACTAAACCATGTCCCACAGTGCCACGTCCACACGTTCCTTGAACACCTCCAGTGATGGTGACTCCACCACTTCCCTGGGCAGCCTGTTCCTGTGTTTCACCACTCTCTCAATAAAGAAATTTTTCCTAATATCCAGCCTGAACCTCCCCTGGTGCAACTTGAGGCCATTTCCTCTTGTCCTGTCGCTTGTCACTTGGGAGAAGAGACCAACACCCACCTCACCACAACCCCCTTTCAGGTAATTGTATGTCTTCTCTTGACTTGACAGTCTGTATTGCTGCAATGTTTCCTCTTGAATCATAGCTTCTAGACCTCTAAATTCTCTTATTTCTTCCCATTGGTGGCTCTGCAGGTGTTGCCTGCCTTCCTGATGCCACTGGTCATGTAAATACAGCTGTTAACTCTGGAGTCTACTGATGGCAAATAAAATGCCAGATACAGTTAATAGCTCTGGCACAAATGCCAAAATATCACACTGGTGTCTTGAGGTGCAGGGGCCAGAAACTTTCTTAGTGACTGAGGTGCACATGGAAGGCAGCTGAATGAAAGAGGAAAGCCTGAATTCCCATCAGCCCTGCTAAGACACTGGTTTACTAAGCGTACAGCTGCCTACACACCAGTGGACTGGTTCTACTGCCAGATCTCTGCTCTCTCCCCGCACGGTCATGCCTTCCCATCCCTGACTTTCCCTCCATACCTACCACTGCACTGTCTGCACTGCTAGAGCCAGAGGATGCCTGCATCCCCAAGTCCCTGCTCTGCCCGGTCTCCCTGATCTCCAGCCTAGACACATACAGCAGCCCATGTTCCTGGACTGACAGCAACCCTCAGGAAATCGTCTCACCCGCTGAAGAGATGGGAGCACTCACAGAAGAGCAGAAGTTCATCTGAATAAGCAGACACGCAGAGGGAAGAAGTCAGAGCTTGCACAATCTGCATTAGGAAACATCTGTGCACACACACCCCCCCCCACGTCCCTCCTGCACGTAAAAACACAGGGGTACACCCTCCGAACCTAAGCAGTTTTGCCAGAAGCTGGGAACAGCTTCCCATAAGAGCAGAAGATTTTTATTAGAGACTCGGGGATTTCTAACCACAAGGCAGGTGGCAAAGGAGCATCTTCAGTCATTTTAAAGCATTGTCACAATCCAGAAAGCCGTGAAAAAGCCATTCAGCTCAAAGCAGCTTTCGAACGGGCAGTGTTTGAAATTCCAGGGGGGGGACAGACTGGCACGTGACAGCATAGGGAATTTGAAAGGAGAATCCAGTCTCACAAACGATGCAGTTTCATTTCTCAAAAATCTCCAGCAAAAAACCAAACCCGTAACCATTAAGTAATGCAGAAGTTACATCTGGTTTTCTGATGTTTCTCTCTTTTTTGGTTAAATTCTCTTTACATGCAGGGCTTCAATTACTATGTTTAGGACGTGCACCATTGGTTACTGCCTCACTGCTGCTTGAGCATGCAGCGCAGAGAAAACAAGCATTCTTGGCCGACGCATCTTCAAAAGTGCAAATAGAGCAAACTGTGCCAAACTAGCAAGATCTGTGTGTGCAGCAGTGGGAGTCCCTGTCCATTGGACACGCGTTTAAGCTGTGGGGAGAGAATGAACTGGGATAAGAATGGTGCTGCTGCCTCAGCTGTTCCAGGGACAGAGCCAGCCAGGAGCAAGGGCACATGCCTTCCGCAAAGTGCCTTGGGGAAGATGGAGGAGCATAGAAATTCCCAGTCCCATGGGTCCTCGTGGCCTAAAATTGACTGCTGCATGCTGAGAACGATGGGCAGCATGTTCCTCGGCTCCGCTCTATCCGCGGGACACAGGGGCTAATCTCCGGCAGAGCTGGTGGGTGCTGGAGGGAGACCTAGCCAGGCAAGGGCACTTGGAGGTGAAACGAGGCAGAGCTGAGGCAGAGGTGGGTAAAGTCAAAGCAGCGAGGAGGCAAGGAAGATTTCTGACCGCCCTGCGAGGACAGCGCAGATTAGAGCCCATTTTAGTGAAGACAGGTTTCCCTTTAAGAGAAGTCATTTCACATCCTCTTGCCTAACGGGCTTGGTTTTTGCAAGGTGTTCCAGCAGCTTTCTTGACCTGGAGTATACAAATAAAATAGAAATAAGGTGCTTTATGCAGCTGAGGTCAGTCACTTCTCACTTCTAATAAAAAAGTCTATTTTCCCTGGCATATCCAGCCTTGCTCAGGGCTGGCAAACAGATGGTACAGAGGAGGCCAAATTACCTTCGCAACCAGGGGCCACAGCCGGAGTCACGCACTACATCCGATTCACCCTGCGTCTCCCACTGATAGCAATGGGAACCATGCACGCAGATCAAATGAGGGATATGGCCTCATGTGACATCGGAGCTGCTGAGGAAGCATCACAGTCCTCAGTTTGCAGGACAAGGCTCCCAGATCTTGTCACGTTAGCATGGTATTTGCACTTTTGTTTTTTCTTAAAGTCCCAGCTCCTGGAGTCACGTGATTACATATCACTATTTCAACTCTCATATTTTTTTAACTTACTTCTGGTTACCAAGTAAATTGGAAAACATCAAACCTCCAGATTTCAAAAGCAGAAGGCAAGCCCAAAGAACACAACATTTGTTGTGTTTTAATTCTGCATTGGGGGGATTTTTTTTTTTTCAGCCAATTTTTTTCCAGGCTAGGGCAGATTTGGAATGGTGGTGAAAAGAGCTGGAGCATCAAGTGAAGAGTGCTAGTGCCTGCTCGGTTGTAGTGCTGCCCCGGGGCTGGCACACACCAGCTCCATGGCCCCTTGCAGGACACTCATCTTGAGGCAGCTGAGTTCCTAGGCTATTGCTTTTACTGGGAAACGCGTTTCAATTGACCATGCATCTGCATTTTTAGTTCCTGTGTTCTGCAGTTTTAGAACAGCAAAACAAAGCTTCATTTTTTTTGGTGAGAAAAGATGTTAAGGCACAGGCAGTTCAGCAGGGGACATGCGGTCCTTCATTTTCCAGTGACTCAGGCTAGGAACTGGGTTTTGGCTGTGAAATGGGGACGGGAGCGAGATGCTGGTATTAGCATGCACTGCTGTTGAGACAAATGACAGCTGTCAGAAGGCTTTTGAGTTTCTACTCCTTTGAGAAGAGTAAGGAGACAGTTTGCACCTTGTACATCTCTTACATTAAGCCCAGGCAATGAAGTCATTCTGCGCACATATTGAATTTTTCCCGTATATCCCTGATGACCAGAAAGCAGTTTTTTCAAAAAGAAAAGTGAGATTCTGAAGCAGAATTTGAAGAGAAGAGTGTGTGGCTTGTTTTGTGGACTAGACATGCAGCTCTCCCCATTTCGAAGCTCCCTAAATTCATGCCCAGACCCTATAACAACTGCCACGTGGCAGGTAGTTTCCAGTGCAAATACTCTTTTGTGACCGCCACACACAAGCAGTGCTCTGCAAAATTTGGCCAGTCAATGCTTCTTCCAGGAGAACTCTCTCCCAAGCTGTTAAATGCTATGCTCATCAATTAGTCCTCTGGATTTGTTGTTTAAACCTGTACAAAACACAGCATAGACCAAGTACTTGGGGGAAAGCTCGAAAGCAGCACAAGCATGGTTTCTCCAGTTACCTCTGCGGGCTCCCAAAGCATTGCAGTGAGAGCAAACCACAGGCTGCCAGTTTTTCACAGGCGTGCCAAAACATCCCGTTGAGCACTGCCTTCTCCCTGGGGTATAGTCTTTACTCTCAGTTTTCCAGGGGTAGAAGACACCTTCCGCATCCAAGACCTCTGGCTGGCTGATGGACAACTGTCATGTGCTCAGACCTCCCTGGGATCATCAGGTCTCGGACTGTACCAGCTATGTGGAAACAGCTAAGGAGGCACTGCCTGGAGAGCTCAAAAAGAAGTGTATGGTGTCCAGCACACAGAATTGCCCTTCCTGTTCACTGCTGTGTCCCACTCCATCTGCCACATTTCTAAATGCCTGATTTATCCTCCTAACAGCAAAGGCAGGTTTGAAGGTGACAGTGCAAGTGAATGCTCGAATTGCTGGAAACTATGTTTCTGAGCATCTTTTTCAGGAACACCACTCTCAGAGATCTCCAGGTCTCTGCCAAGAACATGCAGAGGAGAGCCAGAGAAGGTTCAGTGGGCGCACGCTCAAGTCTGCTGCAGTGAGGAGCAAAGACAGATGGATGGCAAGCCAGAGGTGACATCTCATCTGCTCCTGCAGAATCTCACTGGCATCTCCTGAGGGACTCAAGGAAAGCCACCATAAGAGATAACTAACCAATGAGGACTCACTGGTTATCCTCCAGCATTATCTGAACCCACAAAAGCTGGAGCAGAGTCCAAAGCAGCCCACTGAGATGTTCCAGACAGGGCCAAGACAGGGTGGTGGGACAGCTGCTCGGCGGTGAGCATGCTGTGGCTGAGCTGAAGACTGACCTTGCCCTGACCACGTGTCTCTTTTACAGGGAATATAAGGCAAGAATTTTTCAAGCAAGAAATACTTGAGGGTTTGTGCCCCCCTCCTCTAAAACGTGCAGGAGCTCAGAAGTCTCTTTTCACAAGGCATTGAGCAGAGAATCGGCCTGCACCATTCTGTCCTGTGCGTGAGACTCCGCAGTCCACTAACCCCATTCTTTGCAGGGAGGAATTGTCTTTCTGCTCTGCACATGTAGACAATACCCGGAAACCTCCAGCAACTGCAGAGAGACGCAGGCTGCTGTCGGAGAGAGCTGTGGGTGTGCATGAATGAATGAATGAATGAACCATTCGTTAGCATTGGCATGAGAATCTCCATGATTTTGAGACTACCAATTAGTGGTTGTAAGCGCGTTTGCGATGGTAGGTGTTCACTTGCATGACTGCAAAGAGAGACAGGGAAGGAAAGGTAGCTGGAGCAAACCGCCACCTCTCCCAGCACAGCCCAGGCTGCAGTCGTGATGAAGCATGGATGTGCCCACACCGTGACAAACTTGCTGTGTCAGGACATGAGCTGTCTTGTTGCGTTTTTGCCTGGAGCACCGGGCAGAACACAGGAGCATTTGCTCAGCTTGTCCGGCAGATTTCACAGCCCATGCAGAGCTCTGTGCTGTTACAGCTACCACTTCAGCTGCCTTGGCTGAGAAAAAGCAGTGAGAACCATAGCCACTGCAGTGTGGAGCAGTCCTATAACACAGTATCTCCTCTCATCGTTGGGTTCGCTGTCTCCTCTACTCCCTGACTTCCACTCTTTCTTTCAGAGCCCAACTCCACCTTTCTCTTGGAGACTGTGCAAGATGAAGGTCTGAATGTGCCTGGAAAGAGGTGTGTGAGGGACTGGGGAGTGGGGGACACCTTCTCCCAGCCTCCCAGCCTCATATCCCTCCTAACTAGTCACTTTTCAAGCAGATGAAAGCTGTTCTCAGGTGCAGGGAGGATGATGCTGCATCTCTATTTCACCTTTTCTGTCCCGGTCCCATGAAGGCTGGGTGATACAAAGGGTTCATTTGCACGGATTGTAGAGCATCACCACGGACACTGACTAACTCTTGTTTTCTTCAGTTCCCCTCAAATATCACAAAAATCCCTTAGCTGAAGCAACCATTCTGAGGGTCTCAGCAGGAGGCACTGGGAGACGGGAACACGTGCTGCAAGCTGCAGAGCAAGGTGGGCTGGGAGGAACCGGGGACGTGCCTGGCTCTTCAGAGAGGAGCTCACCAGTGGATCCCCATTAGCAGAGTTAATGTCTTGGTGCTCCAGAGGATTTGTGTACCATACTCAGTGAAAGAGCTGGGAAGTAGGTCAGCAACATAACTGAGGGAAACGGGGAGCTTTAGGGAGAACTTCATGGCTGACAGCTAATTAAAATCTGAGTTCCACTGCTTACTGCTGCAATGATTAGATTTCAGTGTGCAGGGTGAAAAGCATCAGCAGGGATTGCGTTTGCTGCAACCACGCAATTTTTCGGCTCACACCGTCTGTTTGCCATGCCAGCTTGTGCAGCGCCTTGCGTCCTGCAGCCACTGCCAAACCAAACGCCACTGACAGACATCCACTGCTCTGCTCAGGTCCTGATCAGAGCACAGCACTCTGCATGCTGTACGCTTTTAGTTGTGCTCATTTTATATCAACGGCCCTGCTGGGAGAACTAAGTCCCTTCAAAGTACCACACATGGCCAGATGCAACTTTATCCTTCCTCTGAAGAGTTTTAAATCAAAAGAGGTGAGACAGACAATCAGAGTTAGCTACTGGTCACAAAACCATGCTGTTTTCTAAACGAAATTCTTAATTTGGAAATGCCTTTCATCCCATGTGCAGGCAATAAGCTCCTAACTCCTAAAGTGAGACCAAAACTAAATAATATCAACAACAGCTGAAACACAAGTAGCTGGTTTGTTGGTTGGTCAGTTCATCGCGAAGTGCATTACAAAGGAGTTTTGTGACATTGTCCATGTCTTACACCTCATCTTGAACAGAGAAATTTAGTTTTCCATCTCTGCTGAAGGACATGGTGATGCAAAAATCTTTAAAAAAAAAAAAAAAAGAGGAAAGAAAGGAAGAAAAGTACAAACGAAATCCAAATGTAAAATTCTGGCTTGTTGTCTTGCCAGTGGTGACAGAAATCACAGGCACAGCCGACAAGATAAGAAGGAGAAGGTGTAAGAGGGTGCAGGAGCTAGAATAATGGCTCTGCTTCTCCACAGTTCTTGCACCTGAGGATCTGGGTGTAGAGGGCTACTCAAGGTCGCTGGGTACTTGCAACTACCAGTGTGAGTTATTAGCTTTGGTCCTATTTTAAGTTCCTAAAGCCACAGAGTTTTGCCTGGAGGGTGGGACAATGGGTTCATCTGCTCCTTGCTGGAGCCAGCGAAGGGTGGAGGAGTCATTCAGGCATGGTGAGAGGGGAATTGCCCACAGGAAGGACACTCAGGCCAGCCTGAGGTGCAGCAAGTCCTTCTGTGGCAGGCTGCTGGCTTCCTGCAGGACCTCCCCAACCCCGCTGACCCTCCTGTGGGGACGGGAGGCTGGGTGGGTTCAGGGGCTGACCTGGACATAGCCAGATGTGGGGCCAGTTCCCAGGAGGGCCCTAGATGACCTGTTTGCCCCTTGCCTGTCACCCCATGGCCCCTGCTGCCAAACACCACCACATTGGTGATGTGAGAGGGGAGTGAACCTCAACCCAGGGCCCTTTGGGATGCTCCTGGCCTCCTGCCTCCCCATGGCAGCTGTGCCAACACTGTGGGGCACAGTGGGTGACAGACAGAAGGCACGCCTGGCACCCCCGCTCCTGCTGCCCTTCTCGCCATCTCTCCCAGGGCTCCCTCCCTCCTGCGGGGTGCAAATGGGGGTCGGGCTTGCCCAGGCAGGCTGCAGGGTGGCCGGGGGGATGCGACGAGCCACGACGGGCAGGACAGGGAGCTGACCGGGCAGGGTGGGCAAGGCAGGCAGGGCAGGGGGCAGGCAGGGCATGGATGGGGACTGTCCCGGGCAGGGCTGGGGTCAGGCAGGGCATGGATGGGGACTGTCCCGGGCAGGGCTGGGGGCAGGCAGGGCATGGATGGGGACTGTCCCGGGCAGGGCTGGGGTCAGGCAGGGCAGGGCCGGGGGCTGCCCTGGGCAGGGCGGGGAGGGCTGCTGGGGGTGGGTCCGCAACCAGCCCTGCCTTTCAAAGTCCCTCGCTCCGAGGAGGAAATCGGGAAATATTTCCAGCAGCAGCAGGAGGAGGAGGGCTGAAGCTGCCACCGCGGAGGAGGGACGGCGGGTTTCTCCCTGCCCGCGCAGCGCCGCGGAGGGATGCGGAGGGAGGGGAGGCTGCCTGCGGGGCGGGCCGGCTGAGCGCATCCCCGGGGCGCTGTGTGTGTGTGCGCGCTCCCTCCATCCATCCCTCCATCCCTCCCTTCCTCCCTCCCTCCCTGCCTTCTCCCACCCTCCCGCCCGCCCGCCGCCGCGCCGCAGCCGCGCACACCGGGGCTCCGCCACCCGCCCCGCGCCCCGCCGCGATGCCCCGCCGCTGCTGAGCCGGCCCCGGCGGCACCCGCTCCTGCCCCCCGCCAGGTAGGACCGCGACCGACCGGCCACCGCCCCGGCCCCGGCCCCGGCCCCGGCCCCAGCCCTGCCCAGCGCCGCCAGTCCCCCGCCGCCCCGACACTGGTTTCTCCACCGGGCCCCCCGGTACCGGGAGAGGATGGGGGAGGCGGGCGGGGGGGGGGGGGGGGGGCTGGAGCCGAGTGGGAGCCGATGGGGAGGTGGGATGCTCCCCCCCGCCCCGGGAATGCTTTTTGCAACGCAGCCACGGCACCTTTAGACAGGAGATGGGGCTCGCCCCCCTCCCCCGCCGGTCAATCGCGACATGTCGCCGCGGCAGGCGCGGCCGCGGCGGGGGGTGACCCCCCTCCTACCCCAAGGGCCGGGCATTGCCGGGCAGGTGGGGCCGGGGAGGGGGCTGGAGCAAAGCGGCTCCCCCCGGGGGGCTCACGGGCATCTCCCCCGCTGCGCGGCGGCGGGGGCGCGGTGCCTCCGCCCGGCGGGGGTGTCGGTGCCCCCGGGCAGGGCTGCTTTTCCCCAGCCCCGGGGATTTCTGCCTGGAAAGGCTTTCCGAGGTGAGTGGTCGGAGGCACCTGCAGCCGCGATGAAATTCCCGTTTTCGTCGCGATCAGCCGGTATTACTAAGGGCTGGCATTAAGCAGCGCTCATCACGTAGGCTTTGTCTAGGTGGAAGCATGGCTGGGGCTCTTCCGTCATCTCGAGTTTAATTCTTTAATCGTAGCCTTGTTGCTTCCCTCCCCGCCGAGCCATGCCAAGCAACCCCACGCTCAGCTCTGTCTCCAGGGCGAAAGCAAACTGCTAAAATGTTGTAGAAATGCAGCAAGCGCTAGGGAGAACTGGAGTCTAAAAATGAAAGCTGTAGTAAAACCACAAGGTCACAGGCGTGTGGGTGCGAGTGTTTGATTTCAGGGCTCCTCTTTGCTTGCGCTTCGGAGAAAGCTGTTCCTCCGGTCCCAGATGTTGGAAATCCGCGAGTCAGGCAATGGAAATGGGGGCTGAGAGAGGCTGGGGTTCTCTGTGCGCTCTCCTGACACCTGCCTAGGCATTCATGTGCTTTTTCTCACCACCACGAAGAGAAGAGGTGCACTTTTATTTAGGAAAGGGAAGCCGGGACACTTGCATGTTGATGTGATGATGGCGGCCGGGGAAAAAAAGAGCTGTGCTGCATGGCTTTGGCTGGGGCAATGGACATCACCAAAGAAAGACATTTGTGTTCCCTTGGGTGCATCTGATAAATGTTTCTTTCTCCCCTTTTCCTTCCAATTCATTCTTCAACAGCAGCTTTGCCCCTTTTCCAGCATTTCACGAAAATAAGGGGATAATCTAGCATTTCCAGAGCCGTAACCCACCAGCCAAGCCGTGAACCCCCACCACCGTCTCCCCAGGAAAGTTGATGCATTGCCTGACTCCTCTTATACCCCACCCGCTCTGTTTCTCTGGAGGCATAAACAATTCCTAAGCCAGTGCTGGGGAGCCGCGTTGCTGAAAGCTTCCACCGTACCAGGGTTTGTGTTCAAGATATTTGAGGAGATTGGATGTGCTCTTTATGCCTGGCGTCCCTGCATGCCAACACCGCGTAGCACAGTTTTAAGCTGATGAAACTTTGCTTGCTTCTCTCTCCCCCACTTTCACTAAGCTTTTTGTGATTTTTTGGCTGTGAATTGCTCCTGAGATTTAAATAGCCCTGCAGCTGCCCAGGCTGCACCTGGTTTGCTCTCCTGGCACTGCTGTACACAACACGGCATGAACTTGGCTATGTCCTTGCTCCTGGGAGCCTCCACAGCACCGTGCATGATGCCATATAGGCACAGCCATGTCTCTGCCTGTTTGGGCCTTTGGCAGTGTCCTGATCTGCTCAGGGCTGTCAGGGTTGCAATTTTCCAGCATTGCGTCTAGGACAGAATTTGGTTTATCTGCTGGGGTTTGGGGGGGGGATACAGTCCTGCTGGCTTACCGGGGAGAAGCCACTGTTCTCCAGCATCTTAATGAAACTCAGATCCTAGAATAAAGCCCAGTGTCCCCCAAGGCATGAGCATCAGTGGACAACCAACCAACAGGTTGGTCGTAGACAACGTAAATGGCATGCAATGCTGGCTGTCCTTGCAACCGGTACAGTGAACAACCTGGAGCTCGGTTCAAGCTCAGGGTGCCATGACCTGCGTGTGCTCCCACCTCGTGGACATTGGTGCCCGCAACTGTGCAAATCCCGGCTGCACCTGGGTCTGCTGCAGGGTGCTCAGGGTGCTGTGCTGTCGGGACTCTGGCATCCGATATGGGCTGAGCTCAGTGACCGGTCTTTCCCTTGCCAAGGACGCGAGTGGTATCTCTCCAGCTATTCTCAGGAAGCTTGTAGGAACTTGGCTTTCTCTGCTATCTCTAGCCCTCTGGTGATTTTAGCTGAAATTGGGAGGGGGGGAGCAATGTGAACAGACAGACAGACATGGAAACTGTGATTTCATATGCCTGGCTTCCTAAGGAAACCTGGCTACAAATAGAAGTGAGATTTGCTGCTGCAAAGAGCTCCTGGGGAGACCGAGAAGGCGGGGGAGACTGGGGAGGAGCGAGGGGTGGTTAACCTCGCTTTTGAGATGGGCAACCAAGGGCCAGCACACACCTGGGCTTCGACTCCCTTTCCTGAGATCTGGTGGTCTAAAAGCTGGGCATCTGCTTGGCACCAGCATTCAGCTCCCTCTAGAGTCGGCAGTGCCAGAGCTGTACCTCTGGACGGTGACTCTCCTGGGAGGTGCTACCACCCTTCCCCAGCCAGGGCTGACGAGTGGAGCGTGCCAGGGTGGGTCTCCAGCCCAAAATAACCTGCCCAGCTCCTGTCTAGGACCGTGCCCAAATCTCCTGGGTCCACAACCTGTGTTTGCCTCAGCCTTTCCCCATGCACATTCCCAGGGATGTCTCCCACCTCTTCGTCCCTGGATGGGCGCAGGGAGCTGGGGCAGGGGGTTTGTCTCTGCTCCCTTGAAGCTTTCTGCTCCCTCCTTCCACAGATCCCAGGAGAGCATCCCGCTGCACAGGGGACCCTCACACAGCTACAAACCCGGTGCAAAAATGGGCCCGGAGGGAAGAGCGGACACAGGCAGAGAGGAAAGCAACAGGCCTGCTAATTCCTCTCTCCTGGGCCTTGTGGGGCATCTCTGGGTAGATGTTTCCTCCCCAGGCTACCCGGGAGCCACAGGCTTATTAGCAGTGTTTTATTCGCCCAACACGCACGGGAGGTGCTCTTCCCATTTTACAGAAGGACACACAGCGCACAGGGAGGTGAAGGGCTGCCCTGAGATCGCAGAGCAAGGCAGCCCCAAAGCCGGCTCGTGGAGAGCAGGCAGGTAGCGCTGTGCTTAAATCATCGAGGGAGACCCACAGGCAGAGGAAGGTGTTAACAGCCCAGGGAGAATAACGGGGAAGACCCTGATGCTGGTCAATAAAGAAGAGACCAAAAGCAGGTAGTAGGGATAGAGAAATGGTCTGGAGATGGCAGCGAGTAGGAAGGGAGAGGTAAAAAAAAAAACAACCCAAAAGAAACGTAGTATTTCTCCCTTGTTTCTCATTTCCTGGCATTTTCCTTGCTGAGATCTTGAATCATGGGGAAAAGGGGCGACTTGCCACTTGGTCTCCATGCATTAAAAAGCAAGGCTGGAATCTCCCTGACAAACACTTCCAAGCTCAGTCCCTACAAGCTGCCCCCAAATTCATCCAATCTGGCTGACATTTTATATTGGGGATGTTTTATTTTCTCTATTTATCTGTTTATTTTGGAAAGTTGCTGGGGAGATTGTGGGAGGAGATTGGATGCTTCATTGAAGAGATAGGATACTTGGAAAAATCAGTTGCAGACTGATAATTGTTCTAACTTTTTAATGTCCTTTACAGAAAACAGGGTGGCCTGATGTGTATTTTACTTGATTGGCTTCATGGAGGGCTTGTGCCTCTGACTATATTTGGAAAGGTTTTGATGTTTTTTGTACTGATGCAATCAGGATGCTGATGGCCTGGAAATCCTTTTCCTGACGTGGAGATCTGGAGGGTCATGGGCAGGGGATGCCAACAGGCTGCGACTGTTTTGGAGTGGCGGAGCTGGGTGGAAGGGAGAAGGAGCCAGGCAGAGCTGGAGCAGGGCTGTGAGCGAAGGGCTTTCCAAGCTGCGTTTAAAGTGCCGTCACACTGTGCAGCCCTGAGTGGCAACACGGTATTTGGACATAGCGGCTTTCCTCCATGGGTCCGGATGCACAGCCAGCGTGGCGATAGGGTCCTTCTCCTGCTTTGATGGGTAAAAATCACAGCTGGCAGGAGCGACTTTTTACCAAAGCTGTGCCATGGCTCAGCGTCAAGATCTGACGTGAAGCCAGCGGAGACTGTGGCTGCCCAGACAAATCTCCGAGCACCCTGTACCTTGCAGGGCTGTTGGCATCCGTTTTGTGTCCCTCGGCTGTAAGCTGGACCTAGGCTCTTGGCTGATTTACTGATGGACGATCAGAGACCAGATGATTTCTTTGTGGGTTGTTTTTTTTTCCCTACAGTCACGTCTTTCCCCAGTCCAGGCTTTGCTCAAGCTGCCCTGCTGTGAAGCAATCACTGCTCTCAGTGAGGCATGGGCGTACAGGCTTCAGCATGGCCAGGAAGGGTCAGCAGGAGAGGAGAGGTTTGCCAGCCCTCCGGAGATGGGGCAGCGGGTGTGAGTCCCACCCGTGGAGGTGAAATGTGCAGCGCTTTCCCCAGGAAAGGCTGGTTATTGCTTACAGAAGACTCTTAAGTGCTGCTCTTCTGCAAGAGAAACTAGGAAACGGGTGCTGTGATTTGGAGATTTCAGGGCTGCCCTTGGGGTAGGAGCATAGGGCACGTAACTTGAAACAGCCATTTTTGCCGGGGGCAGTTTTTGGCTAGGAGAGCCTGTCCTCTCACTTAGGGGCTTTTTGGGTGTTGCTGTCTTTTCGCCAGGGACACTGGCAGGGGAGTGAGTAGCTGGCTTGCTCTGAGGCTCTGTTTCTCTAGCTCGCAGGCTCGCCGTGCCTTGCAGTAGCTACTAGCTGCTGCTTTGTCTAAGTTTTTGGCCCTTCTGGCTGAAGGGAGACTGTCTTTCTCCTGCCCCTGACGCCAGCAAAGGGGGTTTTGAGCTGCCTTCCCTCTCTCCCTGCAGCAGTGCACTCCCGGTAGGAAAAGCTTCTCTCTGCCTAGCTCCGACTACAGGATGGGGAAGGGCTGGCTGGGAGTCCCCGCGGTGTTGCAACATGCTCCTGGTTGTGTCCCCACAGCATGTCGAAAAGCAGCCGCTCTCGTGTGAAGAGCAAACTTCCTACTGCTCCCCAGCAAGCGACCAGCCACCCCGTGGGGAGAGGGTGCTGCTCCCACCTCCCGTACACCGGTGACGTGGCTGTGGAGACACCCTCTCCCATACAAGCTGGCAGTAAATTCACAGTAATGATGTTTACTATGAGGTTGATGTCGCAGTGGGGTAGGCACCGTCGGGTAGCGTCAGTGGTGGCTGTAATGGTGTGAACGCTGCTGTGTTACAGCTGCTCTGTACAGGTTTTCTGTCGAATGCTGGGAAAAAAATTCCCCACGGGAATTTTGTGTGGCCACTCATTCCTTGTGAGCCCAGGCCATTTCCTTCCTTGCCCAATCCTTCTTCTGTAATGAAAGTGTCTGGGCTAGCACTGTTTTTTCAGTACTCTGAAAAATAATGGTGCTACCACCTTGTTGCAGATGGTCATAAACCTGTGTGTGATAGAAAGGTGTAGGAAAATAACAGGAAGGGTCTTACAGTGGGTATTTTGAGGGCGAAGTGCCCAAATGGAGATGGGACTTTTGGGAGGCTGCTGCAAAGGAAAAGCTGTGCTTTGTTGAAACGCAGAGCAGCTTTCAGGCTCGCTTTGCATGCAGCAACCAGCCAGCCCGAAGGAGCGTTGCTGCCAGGGAAAGGTCAGAGCGGAGTCTGAAAGGCTGTTTTCTCCCCATCTGGCAGCTCCTGAGCTGGGGGGCTGGTGCACGAGCTGGCAGCAGGAGATCTCTCCTACCAACGTGTAAAACCTAAAGCTCCCATGTCCAGCAGAGAGGCAAATATCTTCAACCCTCCTAGCCCTGCTGTGGGCAACAACTGCCCTCCTGGTGTTTCACAGCACCAAGGGTTGGAATAAAGGCTGGACCAACATCCCTTGGCTGGGAGCTGCATCTAATCTGAGCTTGCCTCGAAGGGACCGAGCAGCCTCTTGCAGTCTTTCCTCCATGACTGTGCAAAACCGACTTCTAGCGCCTGGGGAGAGCTTGTCCGCAAAGGGAAGGGGCACAGCTGCGACTTCAGGAGAGCTCGAGTTGGGATCTGGTTCTCCTAATTAGCTCCAGCTCTACCTGAAAGCTCTCAGGCAGCCGGTTCCAGGGAGCCCAGGACAGCTCCGCTCCCTCGGTGGTGAAAAGGGCCCTGGGTGCTGCGCCTGGGCACGGGGTAGTGCGTATGGGCAGGGTTGTGCTGGCCTGGGGTGGGGGTTTGGGGCTCTTCGCCACACATGTGTGGCCAGTACCGAGCCCGAGAGCAGCTTACACCCCTGCCCGGTGCTGCCGTGATAAATCTGACCCGAGAGGCGTTGGGAGAGTGACGCTGAGGCCACGAGCACCGCGACCGGCAAGGTTTGCCGGGGCTGCTAACCTGGCATGCTGTGAATCCACTACCGCATTTGCTTTCGTTGTTGATGGCTGGGATGGGAAATGCAATTGAGACACCTTAATGAAAAGCTAACAAAGTTGGGTTTGGAGGGAGGGCTGGCATTCTGGCAGCCTTGCTTCTCGTTGGAGAGTAATATGAATGATTTGTCTGAGAATATTCCTACCGCTGCGCCTGCAGCAGTGTGCTGACCGTGGGCCGAGACCCTATGCAAATGCAGGGTGAGAGGGTCTCTGGGGACCAAGTTGTTTATTTTGGATTGTACAAATGAAGAAATGCTGCTAATTTTGTAGCAGCTGCTTCTCAGAGATATTTTGAGTGTCGGGCTCTGGCTGTGCGTATGTAACCAGCATGTTGTGGCCAAGCATTTTCCATAATTCCTGAGTCTGGTGTTAATAACGCTCATTGTGAATTGGTTCAAGTAGGAAAGCTGGTGAGGGTATGTGAATCTTGCTTGATGACTGCACCAAAAAATGCTGGAGGAAGTCCAACATAGAGTTGGGGGACGCTGCCGCCGCTCAAATAAGGGTCTTGGCACGTTGCCAAGGCCGGTGGGTTTTTCTTCCAAAGTTTCAGCCTTTCCCCACCCATCTAAACTCTCCAGAAAAGTTCCACATTTCTTATCTCCTGCCATCTGAGGGGAAAAATGTTGTTTGTACATGGAGAGCTGGATGGGAAGGCCAGAAAGATGGATTGCTCAGATGCAAGCCTCTAGGCCTTTTTTCCTCCTGTTTAATGTAATATGGGACTTGATTTAAAAAAACAAAAAAAAAAGAAAAAAAAACCAACAAACCAAAACCAACTTACATTAGAATGTTTGAAGGGGAAGAACACGGCAAATAAAGTCCGAATGACATTAATCTGATTTAGTGGGTGTCTTTTTTCCGGCTGAGACTTCCAGTGCTTGAATCCTTTTAAGACTGTAGAGTTGGTCCGAAGTGTGATGGGGCTCTCCTATTCTTTATGACCTAAATCAGTGACCCAAAGCATAATATTTTCTCTAGAACCATCTGTTTCTTCTTCTTGCCAAGGGAATTTCACAATGCCTGGTTGCTCTGAATAATTGTACATGTGCAAGGATATGACTTGCCACAGGGAGAAAATTAACTGAACAAGGGCAGGTGGATGCTCTTGAGTTTTCTGTTGAAACTACTACCCTTTAGAAAGAGACAGTGAAGAACCATGCAGCTCAGTAATATTTTATGCCCACACTAAATCTTTTTTTAAGCCTACATATTTAAAAAATACCCCAAAACTACACTTAGGAGCTACCTGGGATAAACAGAGTAGATACCAAGTCAGCTTGTGTTTTGACAACCCCTTTATCAAATGTCTCCGAGACTTGGTTTGGAGCAGTGTGACACACAGGAGTACAGAAGTTGGGTGACTAATTCATGCTTCGGCAAAACTTCAATGACCATGAACGCACATCTGTTTCAACTTAGCTATCCGCCAAATGGTCTGCAACAAGGTACTCTACAAACATCATGTTTTCTAGTCTTTACTTCAGATTTGCAAGCGGTGGCTACAGCCTGCGTTCTGGGAAGCGGAAGGTACCCAGGGACTGTGATCAGGGGAGCAATGTTCAGGGCTTCTGACTCCAGCAGTAAGAGCTTTTTGTAGCATTAGCAGGATTTCCAATGCAAACATCTCCTTTCTTTTAAATCTGTCTTCATACAGGAGACTTGCTTTTTCTTGTTCATCTTATCTGTTCTTATCACCCAGCTCTCTGACTTGCTCGCTTCCTGCTCTGTGTATCTTTTTCTTTTCTTAATTAGAAAATTGGGAGGAGGGGGGGAGGCAGACCAACAGTTCCTGGTGAGGAAATGCCATTTATATAAAACTGTCTTGGTAAATTCTCAGTATTATTCTTCCAGCCCAATAATCCTACTACAGCATCCTTAAATAAAAGCAAATGGAGGAGAGGGCTTTGATCCATCATTACAATGTCTCTCTGTGGAGCAGATCCCATAACGTGGGTGCAGGGTGGTACCCGTTGCTTCCTCCAGCCAGTTCTTGTGCGCAGCCCCGTCCCTGCGTAATATGCCCCTGCCCTGACGAGGAGGGGTGATTTCTGTGTCATGGGGGACAAGGAGATGGGTGGTGGTGACCAGGCACTTTTCTTCACGGAGGCGGTGACGCGTCCCTGTTCAGGAGGGCGAATGCTTCTCCCCAGGAACGTCTGCCCAGCTGTACTTTTGCAGTCAGCAATGCAGCATGCTGTGTGGCTGGAGAGCCAGCCTGGTGCCCAGCTGTGCTGTGAAACAAGCCCTCTTCCAGGAGGACGAGGGAAGGTGCGCTCAGCCGTCCTGCTTGGGTCACGCTCGCTATGACGGGGCCCGGGTGACAGCTGGGATGCTGTCACTGGACGCAGCCTTTAGCAGGGGTGGGTTGCTCTGCGTCTCCCAGCGCACACAGCTGGGCAGCTGCCAGCCCTGCCGCTGTGTTTGCTGGAGACCAGGCAGATTTCAGGGTGAGACCTGCCAGGCTTTGCGGAGGCTGGACTTTGGGAGGCATTGACTGGTTCTCCTGCCTGTGTCCCATCTCTGATATGGGCCTGGGAATACCATCCTTCTCTTAGAAGCTGAAACCTTTCATGGCAGGACTTTTTTTTTTTTTTTTTCCTTTTGGGGTGTGGGTTTTTAATGAGAAAAAACAGGTTAGCCTTTTGTATGCTCCAGCAAAGCAAAGGTATTGACGTACTCATTTCCCTCTCTTCATAGAAACATTTTTAAGTAGCGTGTGATTAAATTAACTTGGAATGGAGAAGTGTAGTATGGCAAAGGCTCTCCTTGAGGAGAAAATATAGCTTTAATAACTAGGAATCTGGCTTTTATTGGCTAGTAAAATTGAGACTGTAACACTGAGCATGCTCAGGTTTTTGCACTAAGCATCTCTATGCACTTAAAGGCATCTGTTCTGTCGGTTTATGCACTGTTAACTAACTGCAAACCTCTTTAACAGCTCCTCTACGCTGCTGGAAAATCCTGAGGCAGGACGAGGGCAAGAACTGCTGTCATGCCTGATGACTGATGTTGTAAATGGAGTGAGAAAGGCCCTTGAAAGGGAAGCCGTCAAAGCTGACCTAGTGGGAAGAGAGCACAGGGACAGGTTTCCTCTCGAAGCATGCCAAGAGAGCCAGGCTTGGATGCATATGGGGCTCCTTCCAGTTTTGGGAAGGTGCAAAGTGATGCGCTGTGGAAGGAATGGCTCCAAAAGCATTAATTAAAGACTGCCCTTCTGGTGCACCTTATGACCAAGTTACTGTTAGGAATAAGGTTTTGCCAGGCCTTGAGCTCACTTTGTGCGGATTTCTGATGTGCAGTAGATGCTTGGGAGGACTGTGAGCAAGAAAAGGCTGTGAAATACGTAGTTTACAGTGATTAAAAATGGCAAGTATAATATTATTTTTTAAAAATGGTGGGGGGATAGTAGATTTCCCTGTCCTCTCCCGCTCTTACCCTGAACTCCAGTGAGTGAGCGCACTGTAATTTTGAAATGGGAAACACTTCTGCCAGCTGTGAAGCAGAATGATGGGCTTTAATTAGATGAGAAACAAGAAAATGCAATTGAACAAATAGGCTTTCAGCGAAGAAAAAGAAAGTGGCATTAAACATCATAGTAGCTAAAGGGGGTAGGTGTGAGCCCGCTGGTTGCATCTGAATCCGTCCTTGTTCAGATAACTGAACTAGATGATTTGTGCATGGAAAACTGCAGTAATCATAACACAAATGGGCTCATCAGATGGGTCTTCTTCAGTAAGAGGGTAACTTGATTATACGTTTGGGAAAGATGGGAAATAAACAGGGTGTAGAGGAAAATCTGTTATCTCTGGTCAGCCTCACTTAGTGCATCTTTCCTTTTGTCTCTGCAGGTTGAGGACGTTTGGGACCTGTTCGCTGGAAGCGGCCATGTCGCGAGCAACTGATCCACCCACCTTCCCAGCGAGCTTCCAACTCCTGAGCGTTGTGCTGGTGTTGCTCTTCCATGCAGATGGCATACATGCAGAAAGCCCCAGCGAACTGCCTGTGAACGACACCGAGGAGTGCTCTGGCTCATACATATGCAAAAAGGGCGTGATTTTACCAATATGGGAACCCCAAGACCCCTCATTCGGTGACAAAATCGCTCGGGCAACAGTGTATTTTGTAGCGATGGTGTACATGTTCCTGGGAGTATCTATCATAGCTGACCGCTTCATGTCCTCCATCGAAGTCATTACATCCCAAGAGCGGGAAATAACCATCAAGAAGCCCAACGGTGAGACCAGCAAAACCACGGTGAGGATCTGGAACGAGACCGTTTCCAACCTCACACTGATGGCCTTGGGCTCGTCTGCCCCTGAGATCCTCCTGTCTGTTATCGAAGTGTGTGGCCATGGCTTCACGGCAGGGGACCTGGGGCCAAGCACAATTGTGGGGAGTGCTGCGTTTAACATGTTTGTCATCATTGCGATCTGTGTTTACGTTGTTCCGGATGGAGAAATAAGGAAGATCAAGCACTTGCGAGTGTTTTTTGTTACAGCGGCCTGGAGCATCTTTGCCTACACTTGGCTTTACATCATTTTATCTGTGTCTTCTCCTGGGATTGTGGAGGTTTGGGAAGGCTTGCTCACCTTCTTCTTCTTCCCCATCTGTGTGGTGTTTGCCTGGATAGCTGACAGGAGGCTTTTATTTTACAAGTACGTCTACAAGAAATACCGAGCTGGCAAGCAGAGAGGCATGATCATTGAGCATGAGGGTGACCGGCCGTCCTCCAAAGCTGATATCGAGATGGATGGAAAGGTTGCTAATTCTCATGTGGAGAACTTTTTGGATGGGACCCTGGTGTTGGAGGTGGATGAGAAAGACCAGGATGATGAGGAAGCCAGGAGGGAAATGGCTCGGATCCTGAAGGAGCTGAAACAAAAGCACCCCGACAAGGAAATTGAACAGCTTATAGAGTTGGCCAACTACCAGGTCCTGAGCCAGCAGCAGAAGAGCAGGGCCTTTTACCGCATTCAGGCCACTCGGCTCATGACGGGAGCTGGCAACATCTTGAAGAGACATGCCGCAGACCAGGCCCGCAAAGCTGTCAGCATGCATGAGGTCAACAGTGAGGTGGCAGAAAATGATCCCATTAGCAAGCTCTACTTTGAGCAGGGTACCTACCAGTGTCTAGAGAACTGTGGCACTGTCGCCCTGACCATCATTCGCCGGGGAGGCGACTTGACCAATACGGTGTACGTTGACTTCCGGACAGAGGATGGGACGGCCAATGCCGGCTCTGACTATGAGTTCACTGAAGGGACAGTGGTCTTCAAGCCTGGAGAGACTCAGAAGGAAATCCGAGTTGGCATAATTGACGATGACATATTTGAGGAGGATGAGAACTTCCTGGTCCATCTCAGCAACGTCCGTGTGAGCACTGAGGCCTCAGATGAGGGCATTCTTGAGGCCAGTCGTGTCTCAACACTTGCCTGCCTGGGATCACCATCTACTGCCACCGTCACCATCTTTGACGATGACCATGCTGGCATCTTCACCTTTGAGGAGCCAGTAACGCACGTCAGTGAAAGTGTGGGGACCATGGAAGTGAAAGTGTTGCGAACCTCTGGTGCACGAGGAAATGTTATTGTGCCCTACAAAACCATTGAAGGCTCAGCCAAAGGTGGAGGAGAGGACTTTGAAGACACCTGTGGGGAGCTGGAGTTCCAGAACGATGAGATAGTGTAAGTGAAGGTTTTATTTGTTACTTACAGTCTCTGGTTTTCCTGAAATTAAAGACACACGGCTCCCAGAGCTGCACTGGAGGTGTTTGGGTGCCAGCGCATTGCAGTAAGCCATGAATGGCCTCATGTGCTTTGGGGAGCCTGAAATGCTGCGATCCTGCCTTGCTAACAGACCAGAGAGTAATGCCTGTTCAGGGGCACTCCACCTTTCCAGCAGCAGGGAGGTGGGACTGGTTTGTGAGCTCAGCCTCCCGCACCCTACCCGTGTGCTGAGCAGACCTCTATAGCCTCGGCTCTACAGTGGAGCAGAGAACAAAACCGAGCTGGCTGCTACCACCCAGTCACAAGGACCTGTCTTGCAAAGGGCCTAAACTGAGTGTATGAATTGTGGTACCTACTTCCCCTTGCCTGTTGAGGGTCAGGTCATCCGGGACTGGGCCATAGTCTGTTCCACTGATGCTCTGTTCAGGGTTTTGGTGAAGGTCACTTCACCTCCTCCTCTTCTAAAGGCTGCAAGCCTGGGTCCAATGCATGTCCTGAAAAAGTATTGTCATGCAGAGAAACTTCATGGTTAGGATGCAACTGCAGCCGCATTTGGCTGCTTGCAAGTAAAAAAGAGGCTGAAAGCTGTTGGAGGCTACTCCTGAGTGTTGCTAGGTGGATGGTGGGAAAATTATTAGTGCTGTAGCCTTTATTACATTATGTGGAGAATATAAATTAGCCCAGTAAATCATGGTGGAAAACATCTATCTTTGGGTATGTCATGAAGACATTTCCTTGCCCATTTGGGGCTCTGGGAGGAGCAAGGGTTGGGAGTTGCGTTGTTCCAGCCTCAGGCTCTTCCTAGAGTCTGTGTCTGTAGATCAGTCCCTGCCAACAGTAGACTCCGTAGCACAAAACCACTGCACAGAACTTGGAGCAGTCACTGATAAAGGGCACTGCTGTGTCAAGGGAGAGCTAAATGTTGGCTTGAGTGTTGCATATCATACAACTGGTCTCTTAGGAGCTGAGACAGACCCATGATGAGCGCCGAGAGCGGGCCGTATGTTCTGTCTGTTACTTGTATCTGCTCCGTGTGCACAGGGAGAATGAAGCAAACGGGGGAATCATAAAACTTCTTGAAGTAGGAGGAAAGAAAAAAGTGATTTGTAGTTCTCAGGCAGGGTATTAGACCAGTTGGAATTTTGACTTCTCAGGAAAAACTGAGCAAGAACTTCACAGCTCCAGCAATCTGGAGGCCAGAACATGCATGTTGCTCACACAAGGGTTGAGAGCACATGATATGCCGTTGTTCCTGGATCCTGAATGAGAACTGTAGTAGAGGGGAATGCAATTATTTGATTTTTTTTTTTTTTTTCTTTTCTTCATTTTGGGAGAAGCAGGGAGTTGTCTGCAGAGAGGCAATGAACTAGGCTATAAGGATATCCCCCAAAGGCTCTTTACTTTTTAACCAGGTCACTCAGCACTAGCAAAACTGGGCTACTGGCAGGAAGACTTTGACGTTTGATCTCAGTTCCCCTGAGATGTGACATGTTTACGTGGCAGGCTGAACGCATGGCCGCAGGCTCTGTGACTGCGCTCAGAGGGGCTTGGGCTTCCCCCTTGTCTTGGATCCATCACTCTGGCCAGGATCTCTGTGCTGTCCTTCATCAAAGACAGGCAGTGTCACCTGTGTCTGCGCTGTCTGTTGGTGCTCGGTCTGTGATGTGGGGTTTTGCAGTGGGACGGCGGTGCCTGGTCCCCGGCGTTGTGCCGGGGCCCGCTGTGCTGTGCCTACTCCTTCTGCTGGTGGCCTTTCCTCCACTAAGCTGTTCACTGCTGACTTTAGCCCACAGCCCAGTAACCGAGGGGTGTACTGGAAACGGGCTGACCACATCCTGTCGGAGCTGCTGCCTGGCCTCCCGGGGCCGTGCTGGTGTGCCCTCCCCACAGCGGCGAGCCTCCTCCTTCCTTTTCTTACTGCCGTCGGCATGTGCACAGCAAGCAAGAAACGGGGGAAAACAGCTTTCTTGGAAACACGAGTGTGTTTTTTCTGTGCAGATGCCAGGGCGTTCCCATCATATCTCTATTGCCTTTTAACCCTCTCTCCCTGGAATTGCAGGGAGGGACGGTACATGGGAAGCACCACTTCAGGAGTTCGCAGCCTGGTACAGATGTTGGCTTGGGGAATGGGGTGGGAGGAGGTGGCAACCACAGGGCCATATGTTGACCAAGGGGCTTGCTCCATTCGGGTGGGAGAAGTCATGCACATACCTTATTTTTCTGGGAGAAAGATGAAGCTGATTGTACAAACTGCAATCTATTCACGTGCCTGAAAGGCAGTAGGTATTCATCTAAAACTTAGCTGCTACAGTCCGCGTTCAGGTGTTGGATGGTACAATCTGCCTTGCAGATTTCCTGCAGGTCTGTGTTTGCCTGGGCACAAGTTTAGGACAGCCCTGCAGCATGAAGGCAGTGTGGTCCTGAAGCTGAGGTGCTCCTTACAGTCATCCTCCCTTGGAAGAATTTGCTCTAATGGGAATAAAGATGATGTGCTAGCACAATATGTGGATTATAGAGCTAAAGCCTGTTTGCTGTATCATTGCTTGTTAAGTGCCATGCTTCAGCTAAATCACAGCTATGTAGAATGGTGCGATTCCCCAGCACATTTGATTCAATAAAGTTCTAAAACTTCACATTTTCCCATGCTCTGGTGGCTAAGAGTTGGATGGGCTGCCCTTTCTAAAGGCCTTTAGTGCTTCTTCAGCTCTGCCATTCTAGGCTGTATCAATCAGCTTGATAAAACCGAGTCAGATGTGTTTTTCTGGGGCAGTAAGAACAAAGGTAGGGCAGGGCAGGGGGACACAAGGATGAAAGAAAACTGTGTACAAGCCTCTATTATTAGAGGGCTGGCTTGCTGGTAAGCCCCAGTAAAATTAGAAAGCGCTGGGAGGGCCCTGATCTTCTGGAGACCTTCCTCCGGTTCCCAAAAGGCCCACTTACGTAACATGTTGTTTGTTTGCAGCGTCTAGAGACTTTCCCACTTTGCAATCTGTTGATGTCCCCTTTCCCAGAGCACACAAAATAATAGCTGTGTAACTCCTGAAGCGATGCCACTCCTATGCATTTAAACAAAGCTCTCATTCCGATGCTACCAAAAAGATGTATAATGGAGATGATGTTGGTCCTCCTACAGAACACTTGATCCCAGCACTGCCTGGTCGCCTCTTGGAGTGATGCTTTTCTGCTCCTTGCTCCCGAAGCACAGCTTGTGTGTTCAATGGGTGCATGTTGGCAAGTGAAAGAACCGACATTTGAATGTGTTTTGCAAAGGGGTTAGCTGGGTTTGCACGACAGGTTGTTCCGAGCTGTGTTGGAAAGCTAAAGGTGTCTGACTTGGGTCTCAGCAAGGTCAGTCTCAGTGATGCTGCACGGGTACCTGGGGCTCTTGGGCATCAGTGTAGGACAGGGTGCTATGATTTAAAGTGTAAGAGAGAGCCTTCCCTCTGGGGCCATCCCCACAAGGTGACTCCAGCCTTGTCTTGCATCTCCATTGATGATTAAAGCTTTCTTGACGACAACATGGAGAAGATGTGTAGTTGCAGGCTCTTCCTGCCCACCCGCCTACCACAGCTATTGTGATCATAGAAGAGGTCATTGGTTCATCTAGCCAGTGTATTTTTATCTCCTGACCGAATGCCAAGTAATTCAAAAGAAGTCCAGTCTCCTATCGTAGAGGAGGAAGCAATCCTTCCCCCAGCTGACGGGATCTCTTCTCCTTGCTGTCTCAAAACATCAGGAAGGGGCACGGCTTCCAGATGTGACTGCAAAGCTATACAAAAACTGTGTGTTCTTTCATGTTCAAAAAATAGTAGTTTTTCTAGAGATAACATTGCAACTAGAGTTCTGTTACAATCTGCATTCCAGACGCCTGCACCCACACCCCCCTAAAAGAAAAGTTTTTACTGCATTAATAAGTCAGTGAGGACAATGCTACACACAATTATGTGGATAACCAATTAAACTGGTATTTCACGTATGCAGTTACACCTGTAAATGCATGGAGAATGTTATGCCAATCGATCTTGCAGTTCATAATATATAGTTTAGCTGGTTTTGTAAAAGATGTCTGCTGCAGGTTTAGGTTTAGGAAGTGAGACTCTTGGCCCATTGAATTTGTTGTCAGCTTTGGCATTTCTCTGGAAGCATAAATCTGGAAGCCAAATGCTAACAGTGACAGAAACATCAGCTAAATCCTCTGATTTTTTAGGGAAAGTGTCCCCAGCCTCCCTCCCAATAGCCCTTTAAAAACGTCAGTGTCAATAAATATAGATAGTGGCGGGGGGGACCAAGAGGTACTGCTTTTTTAAGTTCCCCTTTTCTTTTCCAGAAGAAGTTGGGTGAGGTATTTCTAAAGAAACAGCAAAGACAAAACCCTGACTCAACCCTGGGACTTCTCTAGCTCAGTTTTGCGTCTGTGGCCTGCAGCTTCAGAAAAACTGGTCAGCCTTGCGGTAGGATGCAGTCGAAGAGCAGAGAGTCTTCTGATGTGGCAGAGAGACCGCTGTAAACCAGGCTGAAGGTGAAGCAAACAAACATTCCCCTTTCCACGTGTCATCGTTGAAGACATTCTCTCTCTCTTTGTCCATCCCACTTTGTTTGCGTGGGTCAGTCTGCAAGCCCTGGCTTGCTCGGGGTTAATGTCTGGAGGCACGGTGTGAGATATCAGAACAGACCAAACAAAGATTAAACTCAAATTCGGCCTGCTTCCAGCACCCAGCTTGGGGTTTAGGGCATGTTTTCCCTCGCCGCTGGCAGTCTCACCTGGCCCAGTGGGACTTGCAGGCAGTTCGAATACGACCACCCAGATCTAGGTCTTGGGTCCTTGGCAGGAGCACCCGGTGCCCGGGGTCCATCTTATGGGAGGCGGCCCTGGCCACGGCCCGCAGCGGGGACCTGAGCACGTGTGTCGCGCCAGGCCGGGGCATGGCTTTGGGGGCCTGTTCCCCTTTCCAGCGGAGATTTAGGGAGTAGAAGTAGGGAGTAGATGTAGAAATGTATCATTGCGTTGGGTCTTGAAGGTCAAAAGCCTGTCGTCCCCTCTTCAGGGGGGGAGATACAGCTATAACAGGGTGAGCTGACTTTTCTTTTTCCCCTTTTCATTCACACAACATTTAGTCATTCCTGAACGCTCCTAAAATGTTAACCTTCATATCTCCCAGCCGTGTGCATCTCTCTTAAACTGCCGTGCCCATGTCTCCGTTGCGCTGGACAACCCTCACCGTTCTGTTAGGAGACAGCAAGGAAATAAGGACACGTGGCATTCACAGACCTTCCCCTTCCTCCTGCACCAAGCGTCTGCAGATGCTTGCTATTGTCCTGTGCGCGCAGACCGGGCGCCGAGTGACACAGACATGGCGTGTGCTGAAAAAATCATTCCCAAGTGCCATGTCAGGTCTCACGCCTGAAAACTGTGTATTTGCAACTCTGTCCCTAAGTGTCTTATGGCCTGATCTGGTCCTCTCCCCCCCGGGTAAGGCCCCGGGTGTGCTCCTGTGGCGTGTCCTCACGGTGCTGTGGCACAAGTCCTGCCCGTAGCTTGCTTGGGGAGGGTGAGCACGGGATGCAGTCTGTGCCGTTTGCCCAAATAAGTCATGAAATCTAGGAACTTGATTTGATGATGTCCCCTGTGGAGGGGATTAGGCAGCGAGGTTGTGTTATTGGATGAAGCAAGTTGTGCCAGCACATCACTGGGGGGAATGGGGGGGGAGAAGGGTGAGGACAAGAGCGGTTAGCTTTCGCTGAAGAACTGACACAGTTTTTGTCCTTGAAAAACCAATGTTTCCTTATTTGTAATGAGCTGTTGTTGGCAATTTACTGCTGCCAGCTGCATCTCTGCGGTTGATTAAGGGAGCTTGGATCTTAAATATGTAATAACTCTCTGAAAGCCATTGAGAGGCAGTTATTAGCTTCATCAGGGCCTGTGTACACATCCGCTGTGCTCCTTTATGAAAAGGGTACCTATTAAATGCATTGTAGTAATTTATAAAACACAGGATCTAGGCTTGTTTTAAGAAATTAAAGCAGCAACCCTAGCGAAGCTTGTTGGCGTGGGAAAGAGTTATCTTGGAGTGAAGCGCTGCTCTGCAGCTCCTTGCTGGGGAGACGAGAGTGGGGGATAGGAGAAGCCCTGTCCCCCTTTGCAGGCTTTTCTTCCCTGAGTATGTGCTCGAGCACTGCTGGCAGCAGCATTAGTGCCAGCTGTGATACGCAGGTCTTGTCAACAGAGCAGGGATCTGTCCCTCTCCCTCCTGTGCACGTGGGATCCTTTACTGTGGCAAGTCCTTGAGCAGAGAGAGGTAAATAGTTGGTACATAGCACCCTGATGCAAGTGCTGAGTTCGAGTTTTGCATCTGCCTCGAGAATAGGCTTCTTTCCTCTGACACTTTGCCCCCAGGTTTGATCTCGGTGGATGGGACTCAGTAGTTTTCTTCCAGCAGCAGAGCTGCATTTGTGGGCTTAAAACAAGAGCGACAGAACAAAAAGCAGACAGCTGACCACAGCTGGCATCCAAGCATCTGTGCAGATGGGCAGAGAAACATCTGCTGTCATCCAAATCCAAACAGAGAGGAGAAGCTGGACCTGGCAGACAACTCTCTGAGTCAGAAACAGACCCTCCCCGGGGGGAGAGGCTGAACCCAGAGGCATCATCCCGCGTGCTGCGGGCGGATGGAGCGCTATCGGCCGGCTCTCTGCCGGCGGAGGGGTGTGATGTCACTCTGCCTTGGCAGGCAGGCGTACCAGAGGTGATGCACAGTCTTCCATGTCTGGGTCGGCCTTCTATGTGTGCCTATAGGCTTCGCTCACACTGGGGACAAAATTGCATGTTCACTAGCAAGGATGTGCACGTCGCTGCTGTGCAAGAGGAAAGACACCTATGCTATCCCTTATCTCTGCTCCTTCCCCTGTTCTCCAGCACCATAGGATAAGTGTTAGCTTAACCTTCACAGTCTGGTCTTGCTGAACCAGTATTTCTGCAGTACTCTCAGATGAGGAGCTTTGATTAAAAGTTAGTCTTTCACAGCCACAGTGTTTGTGATGGCCGGGTGCATGACCTGGCTGCACTGGTACTAGTGGGTATGTTCTCTGCTTTGCGATCTCAGTCATGGTTGGAGTTAAGGTCAGCCCTCTCCAAGTCATAAATGCCGTTTAGCCTGAGGACGTCTTGGGAGATATCAAAAACTCTACTAATAATGTTTCTGACGCTGACATTGGAGGCGTTGTGCTGGTTTCCAAGAATGGCAATGCTGGGTCCTGGGTGACAACAAATAATAACGGCATTCTCTGTTTTAAAAATATCTTAGCGTAAGAGAGAAAATATTCCCACTGCTGTGCAAGTAAGAGGGTGACCAGCATGTTCCTCCTCTGTCCAGTCCCTATATGGTTCCATTTCCATAGTGTCTGGACTCCTTCTGTCACAATCAAAGTAACAATAAAATGCGTCTGGCAATGGGAAACAAAGCAATAATGAAGAACGGGGGCACGGACTGGATCCCCACAGGCTGGGTGCTGGAAGGAGAGAGGTGGAGCTGATGGCATACGCCTGCCTCATCAGAGCAAAGTCCTTTCCAGGGGAAGGTCCTCTGAGTGCAGATGCTCTCCGTTGGCTGAGGACAGGGATGGAGATGGGCTGAGTGGAGGACAGTGCAGTGATACAACCTTTGGACTTTTTCTAGAAGTGGTTTAAATTTTGTGGCATTGCTATCAAGAAGCTTCTTTGTTCTTTGGTGTGCTTGAGTGATTCCTCTGGTTATTTGCTCCTGGTACAACACTGGTGTGCACCGGTCCCACACTGCGCTATTTTGGGGTCATGCAATGTGGCTCTAAATTAACCAGAGGCCCAGTATGCCCTGAGGAGAGCCTTGTCCCAGAGGCCAGATGCACCATCACCAGGTGACAAAGCTGTTGTCTCGCTGGCTGGGACGTAAGAAGGACATGAATTTTCTTGCTGGGTCCAGAACAAAACAAAAAAAAAGGATTGATTTGCTCTGAGTTCTTTTCCAGACTCTGTTGCTTGCTTCCAGGAGAACGAAATAGGTATACGTTGGGCCTTTGCAAACAATTTGGAGGAGAAATATATCCATCCGTTAAATCACTCATCAGCCCCTCAAACTGCCCAGGCAGCCTCTTGGCTTTACAGTGCTAATGGCTCAGCTCCTCAGCCTGTGCAGGCGCTTCCCCGCCTGCCCCTTCTCCCCGGCGCTCGCCCTGCCGTCTCTGCGCCGCTCACGTGGCCTCGGCTCTGCCATCCTCTGACCCAAGACCTTACCCGTGCAGGCTGAGTACTCCTCTCACCGGTGTTGTGCCAGATGACTTATCCTGGCATGCCTTGAGATATGGGCAAGAAACACGCGGACATTGTGCTCCGAGGAGCCGTGCATCCTCAGCCGCAGCTCTCCTTTCCCTCTCGGCAATGCCATTCTGCAGCCCGGGCTCTGCTGTCCTAGTACTGCACAGCTCTCACGTGAATACACAGCTCTGTCACAGCATATGAGGCAGAAAAAAAGTCTGTTCTGCAGGGGAACAGGCTGCCCAGGGAGGTGGTGGAGTCACCATCCCTGGAGGTGTTCAAAGCACCTTGGTTTAGTGGCCATGGTGGTGTTGGGTTGGTGGTTGGACTTGATGGTCTTACAGGTCTTTTCCAACCTTCGTGATTCCATGATTCTGTGAGTCTGGAATAAATAGAGCTGCGATGAGCAGGGGAGAAAGGCAGTGGTTTTGTTGAGAATGGGAGGCTCTATCTGAGACAAAACCTGTTGCTTTGGCTCGAGCAGGTGGGGAACAGGTTTTACCTGGCACCAGAGTCTGTGCAGGGCTTTGTATTTGCTTAGTTCAGTAGATTTGCATTCACACTTTAGGTTTCGTTATTGAAATTTATGTTCCTTCTTAGTGACTGGATATGTGATGGGACCTAGGGGGATAAGATATCACTCCTACATAGGGTAAAAATAATATAAACAAAGTCAGTACTAATGCCGCAGGCACAAATGATCCTACCACAGGGGAAAGGGAGGGAAGTGTAACAGGAGATTCACCTGACTCACGAGCTCTCCAGTGACCTGGAACTCAGAAAGAATCATACAAAAACCTGAAAATGGGTCAGTTTAGTAGGGAGGATTGTAACAGAGCAGCGTGGGAGTGTTGGGTCAGAGTCAGGCCGAGCATGAACTGCACGAGAATTAGAGGGGATGGAGATGTCCTGTCCATGCCCTAGCAGTGCAGAGGGAGAAGGGGAAGGGAGCTGAACACCAGATTCCACCAAGAAGCAGGTCCCTCTATGGACGTCTGTGTTCATGAGGCCTCTGGGTGTGGGACAGAGGTTACAACCTATCTGTCCTCAGACCCAGCGAGCATCCTGAAATCTAGCCTGGTGTTGTGAGGGGAATGCCCGAGGGGCTCTTAGAGCTGCCAGCAGTCCCCCTGGAAGGTTCCCTGGGCAGTAGGTGAGATCTGCAGGCAAGCTAAGGAGCTGCCTTCAGAAGCAGCTCAGTCAGATTACGTCTGCTTCTGTACCTAAAAGAGCGTAGAACAAATCAACACGTTATTTGTAAATACCTCAAAGATAACAAGGAGATGAATAACAGCCAGCATATATTTGTCAAGAACAAATCTTATCAAGCCAACCTAATTTCCTTTTATGCCAGCCTTTTGGGTAAGGGAGAAGCGGTGGCTGTCATATCACTCAGCTTCAGAAGGGCTTTTAATGTTGCCTTGTTCAGCGCCGTCATAAGCAAGCACTGGCTAAATGGGCCACTGGGGTGGTGGGGTCAAACCTGTCTGGAAAGAGAAACGTGGCACTGGATGGGGGTGAAAAGGTGTTAGGCAGGTGCTTGTCCTGAACTGGAGCTTGTTGGGCGTGGAAAAGAGAAGTTTGGTGTTTAAACTTGCAGATAGAGTGGAGAGGCTGGAAGCATTATCGAAGGTAGGATGGGGATTTACAGAGACGGGCTGGGAAATAGCCTGAGCAGAAGCAAGGCATGGTAAAGTGCTTGTGCAAGAATAGTCATAAGCACAAATTGAAGTTGGAGGGGAACGACTGAGTCAGGGGGTGCCATTGTGACCCGGCAGCCAAATCTGAGCTCACAACGTCATGCTTTTGCAACGAATGAGACAGACGTTATCCTGAAGATACTCACGAGGGGTGCAGCCATCCTTACGCTCTCTCTGCCCAGCTGTGTCTAGCCCTGACCACTCAACTCCAGAAGTTGGGAAGACTCCAACAGAAAGCACAGAAAATGACTGGTGGTCTGAGAAATGTGACCCAAGGTGAGAGACCGTGAGAACTGGGGCTGTTTAATTTAGAAAGACACAGGCGCAGGCAAGGTCTAAGCCCTGAGCTATGTAACGGGCAGTAAGATATTCTCTGTGTCTGCAGGGTCTTGAGGAAGCAACAGAGGCAATTCAGATTAGACAGGAGGGAAAATTTCCTCCTAGTACAGATGAGTCCACTCAGCAGTAGCTTGGGGGAGTGGTTGACCTCTGTCAACAGCAGAGGAGAGCTTAGAGGCACTGTTCAAAAATTTACTGAAGATATCAGGTGTATTGTCTCTTTTAGGACAGGATTGGGTCAGATGAGATCTTGGGAACTCTTCCTCTCCTGTTGCTATGCACTAGCCAGGCAAAAGCCTTCATCATGCGAGTTGCACTTCAGTCAGGTGGCCTCTGTCCTGCATGGTCTTCTGCCGCAAATGAGTGATGGGGTAACATGCAAAGCAACCTACAGATGGAGCAGAAAGACCAAATGCGTGCATGCACGTGCAACCTTCAGAGCTTCCCTGTGGCCACCCAATCTGGGCTCTTTGCTCACAACGGATATTTGGGACAGGGCCATTGCTCGCCTGCCGTCTGTCTCCTTTGCTAATAATTAGATGCAATCCAGGCTTCCCTGCAGGAGAGCCCTGTCCCCGTGGGGGAAGAAGCAAGGCTGCACAGATTAAGGAAGCTAATTAGAGGGGAAGAGAGCATTGGTACTGAAGCCCCAACAGTAAACTTTGAAATCTAGATAAGGGAGCGGTATTTAATTATATACAATTAAAACATCGCATCTCAGCCCCCTGAGAATGGGCAGTCTTGGAAAGCCCTCACAAAGGTGCTAATGAACAGATCGGAAGGCAGCGGTGGGCGAGGGGCTGTTCTTATTAAACTTCACCTGGGAAACACATCTGAAGAGAAGAGCTAGGAAAACTCCCTGGGACCACCAGCTCCTTATTTCTGTGTGGTGTCCTCCCTCTCCCAGAGCAGGAAATGGGAACCCAAAGCTCTGGCACTGAAAGGGAGATTGCTCTACTTTTCCATGCAGCTGGGCACAGACCGCTGGAGACACCAGTGCAAGGAGAGGCTATCCTGAAAACGTAGGGGAAATTGGAGAGGGTTGTAAATACTTGGCCTGAGAAAGAGAAACAGTCTTTGTACCCTTCTCTCCCAATGCACAGGAGACAAAGCTCCTGCCCCTGTGCCTGCCAGCCAGGGGCCTCCCGGTATCTCCAGGGCGCACCATGCCGATGTTCCCCATCGCTCCACAATCCTGCAAAGTTATCTTAGGTTATTTTCCCACAAGTTTGCCCTAGCCACAAAAGCAGCTACTTCCCCTCCCCGCTCCTTTGCCACAGTACGTTTATAGCCCCTGACTTCTGATCCTCTAGCCTGCACTCGCCAAGCCAGGAGGGCAGCTTGATTTCCCTGTAAGGTGCCTGCAAGGTGCCTGCCTTGTGTTCAAACGTCTGCCGTTGCGCTCTGTGCCAGCTGAGCCAGCAACCTTTGTGGACTGCAGCAGTAGCTTCTACCCCATAGCTGCTTCTGGGTGTTAATGTAGTAAAACCACGATGAGGGAAAACTTGGATGGATTCATATCATCCGGCAGAGTAGAACTGCAGAGCCAGCCTGAAGTTTTCCAAAATTCCTCTTCCTCAGCAACTCCAAACCCTTAAGGAAGGCTTTAGTTCAGCCTGGGGTACCAGAGGAGGTGGTGCCTGTGTTAATTTGTAAATATAAACTGCCAGAGGGCCCCTACCTCCTGAAGGCAGTAACTTTGAGAAGCGCAAGCAAAAGGCTAGACCTTCTTTTCCTGCATCCTTGCCTCCCGATATTCCTCTTTTGCCTGGTCTTTGACCCCACTTTCTTCTAGGTCCATGTGCTGAACCCATGAGTCACATCTGCAATGTCACTAACAGCTTCCCTGGTGATTCGGCTGCTTAAAACGTTACAAGACCTGGAAGTGATGCCAATGCCATTGAGGTTCATTTTATTTGCCTGAGTCTTTCGTCTTTCTGGTGATGTTTTCCTCTGCCGTGCCAAGAGCTGAAGCCTCAAGGGGTTCTTCACTCATTGTATTTTAGGTGAAAATTAAATTTCTTGTTGAATCCCAGCGCTCCAAGAGTTGGGGTTTTAAAACAATGCTGATTAGCATCTTGAGTGCCCTGTCTGGCCCTTGGTCTGCCAGGGGAGCATTTGCCGTGCTTGGGGGGGAGAATTGCTCTCTATTGTCAATCCTGCAGAGATGGAAGGGAAGGTGCTTAAGTTGCTTCTCAGTTCAAGTCTTCCTGGGCCTGGTATGAATGAAGATGTTGGTATCTTGCAAATATACAAACAGATTTCTACAAAGCACTTGCTAATGAACCAAAACAGCAGTTTGTCCTTTCAGTGATTTGTGGGGAGTCAGTAAAAGACTAAACCTGGGGAGCTCATTACGCTGCTGAAGTAGTGCATTTTTAGTGGAGACGCTGGGAAGCTGTTTGCTGCTGGCTGTGATGCAGGGCGAGAGGCTTGGCAGCGCTGGGAGGAAACCTGTGAGAGGAGACGTCTATCACCTCCGTGGCCGCAAGCACGGGGCTGGCTCGCAACGGGGGCAAAGCAGCCAGCCCGTGCAGGTGGGGTGCGAGAGGCGCCGATTTCCACCTCCAGTCGCTGTAATCTCATGGCCGGGCTATAGGCACGCTGATATCGTGCTGGGGTCTCAGGTGTGAAGTGGAGAATAGGAGAGCAGAGTCCAGCACCAGCGAGAAGGGAGAGCCACAGCAACCTACTTGGACAGTTAGCCACGGCATGGTATAAAACAGAGACCTTCTAGAAAATACAGTCAGAATCACAGGATCACTAAGGTTGGAAAAGACCTGTAAGATCATCAAGTCCAACCATCAGCTAACACCACCATGCCCATTAAACCATGTCCCACAATGCCTCGTCCACCTGTTCCTTGAACACCTAACTCTCCGGTTAGACTCTCAGGGCTGAGGTCAGACTCTCAGGGCTTACAAACCAGGCGCTTAATCCTGTACATCAAAGGGAGCGTGGCACTGCTCAGCCACTGCTCTGCTTCATGGGCACAGCGCGTTTGTCACCTTCAGCTATTGCACAGGTTGGCTACAAAGCTAATTTGCACCACTGCCGCTTCCTCTTGGTGTAAGTACCTGGACTTACTCACGCAGCAACTCTAGCCATCTCCAAAAGGGATGCATATACCTCAAGGTGCCCACATACCTAAGGGTTGCATATGCCTATGCCAATCAGAGTAGGTGAAAGACCGACCAGGGAAGTGCATGTATGGGGATGAGGCGGGATAAGGTAAAAGAGAGGTGAATGCATGATGAAAATTGGAAAAGGAGGGGTGGAAGGAAAAATGAAAGAGTGGCCAAAATCACAACAGTTCATATGAGTGCTTCCTCTCAGCTGCCGGTGAGCACTTCCAGAGCTGCAATGTGCTCAGGGTCAGGTTCAGAGGGTCATGTTCAGAGGCCCCTAGTTCCAGCAAAGCTTACAGCAAAGTTGGGTTGCTCAAGTTTGCAACAGCTAGTTGGAAAAAGCTGTTTGGCTCTTGCTACAGAATGAGTTTGTCATCCATGTCATGCATAGAGCTGATATTGCACAAGTTTCGGCTTCCGTGTGCTTGCAGGGAGAGCCCCGGCTTGGCACTGGCAGCAAAGGTAAAAGCCATGAGGAAAAGAGAATTCTTCCAACCTTGCCAAGAAAAATCACTGTGTATGGGAAAGGGAGAACTAAACTGATCTGAATTTTCCTGCTATTGGTCAGCATTTTGGTGCCAAGGTAGTCACACTCTGTGTGGATGGGTACATGCATGTGAGAGAGGGAAAGAAAAAAGGTAACATGAAGAGCTCCATATTTAATATTGCGTTAATCCCTTCCCTCCCAGCTAGAGCAGAGGTTTGAAATTCCTTTGCTGGGCATGAGGGGAAATGCACTGATCTGTGTGAACATTATTTAATTGGGGAAGAAAGCTTTACCTTTCAGGAAAGTTGCAACTGAATAAATTAGTTTGGAAGTCTGAAGAAATTAATTGAAGTTTGGGGTTATGGGGTTTTTTTTAATTTATTGCTTCACAGAAAATTCAATTTGTATTTGGAACCAAACTTTCCTTCATTAATGCAGGAAACTTAAGCAGGGGATGGATTTCAGGCCACATGTTTTGAAAACCCCTGCTAACAGCAACTGTGGCAGAAGGTGAAGCAACAACACTTCAGCATCTCAATTTCTCCATGAAAGCCAGTACGTTGAAGAGGTATATATCAAGTCAGCCAACTTGTGCAACAGCTCTTTGCAGGCAGGGATTTGCTTCTAGCACCCTAGTTATGTGACGGAAAATCCTACAAAAGAGCAGGCAGGAGTCGCAAAGCCACGTGCCAGCTTTGGACCCAGAGCTGAGCGTGATGGTGATCTCCAACAGCAACCGTGGGAGTGTGCGTAGTGCCTGCCCTCCGGTCCTGGCTGGGGTACAGCACCCTTTGATTTGTGGCATGAGTTTTATTCATTTATTTCTTTTTGAGCTTAGGCACATGTACTAATTAGAGGAGAACTGGTGAGCTCTGCTAACACATTTGAACACGGGTAGCTTTAGGCTTGCATTTGGGTCATTAAAAATGAAGTAAAATGATGTTCTCTTTGCACCAGTTACTGTGAGCAGGGGCCTTGATTTGGCAGCAGTTATCTCCCCAACACCACTGCACTAATGACTTCTAACGCAGAAAGAACAGAGTGTCATTAACGCAATAGGGTGGTGTGAAGCTACTGTATGAAAAGGAGAGGCTCAGACAGACTAGTTTATGACGAGCTTGTAACAAACCTGGGACTAACTGGCTGAGTTTAAACCCTTGGGAGGTTGGGAGCCAAAACATTTGCTGACCCATGAGGGGAAGCCCTTCCCACACGGACCACCTCCCGAGGATGGGGGCACGCTGCAGGGTGAGCAAAGCGGGTCTGGAGATGTGCTGACACAAGCATTGCTCACTCCTGCTCCTCCCTTGGCTTCTCCATCCGTCCCATTACAAAACAGGTCACGCAGCCCCGGCGCTTACAGGTGAGGGGGAACCACCGTAAGGATTTCTCTCCAGGTTTTGCCAGGAGAGACGAAACCCAGGAGGGTAAAACCCTCCCAGGAAAACCTGGCTCATATCTCCTGAGGATCTTCTCTGCCTACTGGTGTGTCCAAGTGTCCCAGGTCACCTTGACATTTGAGCGAGGTTTTCTTCATTGCTTTCTGGGTTCTCTCTGCTGGCTGCAGGCAGATTTTGGTCGAGATGGAGGCCATCAATTTTTAAACATAAATGATAAGGTGTAAAGAAAGGCTTCATCTCACGGCTGGTCTCAACTACAAATACAACATAGCTACCTATGTCAAAGCTGCTAGAGATGGCCTGTAAAGGTCATTTGGCTTAACTCCCTGTGTGACAGAGGTTGTACAGGCTTGTTGCTTGTCATTCCTACGACAGCTGGAACTGGGGAGATGTTTGATCAAGGTTTTTTCCCCAGAAGTACCTCACTGCATTTTGTCCTCTCAGTGAAAATGAGGACAATTGGAAACTCCACAGAAGCGTACCCGTTTTTCATTTAAAAAGCTGGAGGGGGAGAAACCATATAGATTTAGAGGGGGGTTGGCTTGTTTTTTAGAGAAGACACCTGGGACAAAATCACCCTTGCCTACTTCAGTCCTCGATGACAGAAATCCACATCGCAACACTAACACTGAGTGACCTGCAGAGATTTACGGCGCTGGGAAGGCCCTGAGCCGTGATCCTGCTGTAGGGGTGCAGTCACACTGGTTGAGGTTCAGTTGTGAGGGAGGTGGAGGTTTGCTTGCACACTGTGACGGTGGAGATGGCTCACATCTCTTGAGCTGCAGAGGAAAATTACCTTCAATTTCTTCTTCTGTCACTCTGTGCCCTGTAGCAGTGCTCTCCAAAGGTGGTTGCAATGCAGGCATAAATAAAATTCAGCATGCACTGGGACTACACATACCTGGAGCCATAATGGAAACCTTAATGAGTTAAATCAGTGCTTTTATTATCTAATTTCTCATTGTCAACCAGTTTCTCGCATCTCTGTAGCTAATTGATGTGGTGGAGAATAGTTCTTGCCTTCTGGAAGCTGGCTGCCTTTTGAAATGCTCCCATCAGAGATGTGTTTTTCAGGCTTGTACTTCTTCCTTCTCATTATCTTGTCAATGGGAGCTTGCTTTGCACTGACTGCGCCGAGTGGAGGATGGAGAATGTATTGGCAGGGAACATGAGACCGTTTTGTCTCTGCCCTGTGGATGTGGGCACTGGGGTCTGGGGAGCAGCTCCTGCCAGGTGAAGGGAGAATAATTCCCCTTGCTGCCAGAAGAGTTGCAAGGGGGGGCTGCAGCCTGGTAGAGGGAAGCCAGCTCAGGTACAGCCGCTCTTTCCGCAAAGGAGCTCTTTTCAAATCTCACAGCTATCGGCTGCAGACAAAGGCAGCGCATTTTTGAAGTCTAGAGAAGTATAAAAGACTGCAGATAAACCTGAGAAGTTTTCCCCAGTAGCTAAACCCCTGGGTTATATCTGTTGAAATTGTTGAGAGAAGATCCAACAAATATTTGTAACACTCAGATTTCTACCGAGGATGCTGCATACTCACCTGAAAGAGTGCACACAGCTCTTGTCTGTCAGCTAGGGAGCGTAATAGGCTGGGTTGCAACTGCACGAGTCTGCATGCAAATATCGCTGCTCTGTTTGGGGTTTGGTCCTTTTCCTTTCCAACCTTGTGTCTGGGCACATCTAGCAAATGTGCTGTGGGTACCTACACAGGCATAATGCTGCTCCTGGTTTGGCCTCGCAGACTCCCTGCAGGGAGAACCGATGTCTGGTGGGCTTAGTCCTCAGGTGTCAAAAATTAATAAATGAGCTGTGTTTTACTGGGATCTAAATCAGGATGCCTCAGTTCCCTTTGGGGCACTGGGCTGCACCGGGATGTGCGGTGGTGCATGTGCGTACAGCCTGGTGCTGCTGCAGGATGAGCTCCCGCTGCGAATGCACCGGCACTGGTTAGATAAGCCAAATATGCACTGTGATACAGCCTACATAATAACTACCAGCAAAAGTGTCGTGGGTTGACCTTGGCTGGATGCCAACAGACAAGGTTGCAGGACACGGTTTAGTGGGCATGGTGGTGTTGGGTTGATGGCTGGATTTGATGGTCTTAGAGGTCTTTTCCAACCTTAGTGATTCTGTGATTCAGGTGCCACCAAACCGCTCTATCACTGCCCTCTTCAGCAGGATGTGGGGGGAGAAAATAAGATGAAAAAAACCTCATGGGTCAAGATAAAGGCAGTTCAATACAGCAAAAGCAAAGGCCGCGCATAGAAGCAAAGGAAAACAAAAGTTTTATTCTCTACTTCCCATCAGCAGGCGATGCCCAGCCACTTCCCAGAAAGCAGGGCTTCAGTACGCGTAGTGGTTGCTCCGGAAGACAAACGTCATAAATAACAAATGCCCCCCCTTCCTCCTTCTTTTAGCTTTTATTTCTGAGCAGACGTCATATGGTATGGAATAGCCCTTTGGGCAGTTTGGATCAGCAGTCCTGGCTGTGTCCCATCCCAAGATCTTGCCCACCCCCAGCCTCCTGGTGAGGGGGAATGTTGGAGAGACAGCCTGGATGCTGTGGGAGCCCCGCTCAGCAGTGGCCAAAATGCTGGGGTGTTACCAACACCTTTCTAGCTACCAATACACAGCACAGCACTGTGAGGGCTGCTATGGGGAAAATTAACTCCAGCTCAGCCAGACCCAATATAAAAAGCTATTGGGGTTTGTATTTCAAGCTGCAGCTCTCAAGCCTGCATCTTCGTACTTGCCACCACTGCAAAGAGGTTTGTTGTGCCTGATGGTTGTTTCCACCCTGCGAACTCGCCATTTGCTGTGGCATAGCTATCGGGCGTTACCGCTGCTGTGGCACTGACTGAGACCAAAATTTGGTTGGCTGGTGGTTTTGTGACCGTGCCCTGCTGAGATACAGCATGAGTTACAGAAAGAGAAACAAAAGGGGGTTTGTATTTAAATAGAAATGGTTCTCTTGGTTTTGTCACCACACATGGCAGGGACATCTGCAGAAATGAATTTGCTGCTGCTTGCCTCGTAACAATAAGCAGGTTGAGACAGTATGTTAGCTCTCACAAAAGGAAACATGACTTTTCTTTTTACAATCTCTATTTTTTTAATTCAGATGTTCACTGCTGTTTTCTTGAAACGGGGTTGCAAGTAATGAATTGGGGGTGGGTGGGAAGGCATTCAACTGCAACAGAGAAGCAGCACACAGGTTCATCTGCCTGTCAGACTGCTTTCTGTGATGTCCGATGCAGGGGCTGATCTCTTGATGAGGACCAAGCATTGCAAGCTCCGGCTCAAGGCTTATGTGTGTTGGCGAACTCACTTGACTGGTTTGCAATTAATGTTACGGGTGAGCTGTTAAAAGCCTGCATGCAGCAGGCTGAGAGCAAGAATGCCAGCTCTTTGCTTTTGAGAATGAGACCATCTCCGTGGTAGAGGGCATGTGCACAGCAGTGTCTTGGAGAGAGAAAGCACTTAATATCACAGGGCCAAAGCTGTTGATTCTTCAGGGGCTATGAACCTGTTCTTCCCCCCGGAAGGAAAACTTGCAATGCTGGTTTTCAAGCCCATGTGTCTGGGAGCATACATCCCTACTCTATGTCTTGCCTAAGAGGCGACGTCCCTGCCCTCCCAACCACACAGCAAAGCCAGAAATAGTGAGTCTTCCAGCATTACAGTAAACCTGAAAACTGGGAGGTAGGCAACAGTTTGCAAGCCAAAGGGGAAGGGAGGACAGATTTGACATCTGTTGTGTTAGGTTAGCAAACGCTCAGCTAAAAGCAGAGGAGAGCGACAAGAAAACACCGCTGTCCCAGCCAGGCTCCAGTTTGTTAATCCCCGGGTGACGAAGAAGGACCTTGTGCCAGGCTGTGTGCCCTGCGCTGGGGGCACGGGCACCCCTGTGCTGTTGCTGCCGGCCAGGGGGGCCAGGCAGCCGCCGGAACATGTGTGACACGTGAAGCACCTCTCTGAGTAAAGCTCTGCAGCTCATTTCCTGCTGCTGCGGAAGGACACGTGGGGGATTCTTAAAACAAAATTTGAAATTTTAGTGGAAAACGTGGACTTTTGCTGTCAAAAGAACTTTTTCACAAAGGGTAAGTCATAGTCACTACAAGTGTCTGAAGCAAAGCGTTTCAATGCCTTCTAGGTCCATTTTCATGCAGGAGTTGGTTTTTGCTCTCATTTCTGAAAGCCTGAATACCAGAAAACACCATTGCACTGTTTGCCAGCGAGCCTCCTGTAAAATGCCCTGCCTCTGCTTGGCGGTGCTTTACTTCAAGAGTGCGGTGGGTAACCTGGTGACGTTGCAATAGTTAACAGCGCTTTATAATTCCGAACTGCTGTCGCAGGCATGCGAGGCCGGGGGACGTCTCGGTGCATTTCCAGCGTGTTGCACCCTGTCGTACACGTGGCTGTGAGTGTGGCATGCTGAGACATCCCTGGGAGAGCAGAGCTCTCAATGCAAGAGCGTGACAATCATACTTCAAAGCTGATTGACGATACGGGCTTGTTAATTTTACGGAGGTTAATGGATCTCGTTGGTGCCGCGTGTGGGAGGATTGCTAGGGATTTAGCATCTTTTTCTCCCCCGTGTAGTTCTTTGACCATATATAGCCAAGGTATCAACTTACAGGCCTGGGGATTTCAGCTTTCTGTTTAGATTTTAGATGAAGAGCTGCAGTTGGAAGTGATTGTTATAAATATTTCCTGCTATCTGGTAGCAGGCTGCCTTCAGTCCCTTCTAAGGAATTCACCATAATTATCCTTTATAACAGCTGCAATGAAAACCCCGCTCCTGGCAAAGGCCCCTGAGTGGAGCGTGCCCTCCGGCTGCCCCGGTGGGATGGGGCCGCACGACGTGTTGGGGGGCTCGCTCGGTGCCCAAGCCTCAGGTGCGGGCAGAGCTCTGCCGCCAAGCCCGCTGCGGTGCTGCTGGCCTCAGCACCCGGCGCTGCAGCTCTGTTGCTTTGCTGTGGGACCGCTGCTAGGGCAACGCAAATGTATGATGTCACGCGCTCCGGCAACGTTTACAAGCCAAAGAAAGCGCGTGCAAAGACCATCAGGGATGTTTTTAGACTCTCTGCAAGCACAGAAAGAGGGGAAGCTGCTGTTCCCTTTGCAGACTCGAACCTGCCTGGCTGCTTTCCCCATCCCGGCAGGGTGCTGCTGGCCGGAGTCGGGATAAGGGGCTGGTGGAGCGGCCAGGGCTGGGCCAGTTTGCAGGAGCTGGGGTTTGAAATGCAGATGAACCTCCTTTGCCCCATCCTGAGGCTTGCAAAGGAGATGGAAGTGTTCAAGAAAAAGGACCACCTGTAGTTTCCCCCTCACTACAAGAAGGACATTGAGGTGCTGGAGCGTGTCCAGAGAAGGGCGACGGAGCTGGTGAGGGGTCTGGAGCACAAGTCTGATGAGGAGCGGCTGAGGGAGCTGGGGTTGTTCAGTCTGGAGAAGAGGAGGCTGAGGGGAGACCTCATCAGTCTCCACAACTGCCTGAAAGGGGGTTGTGGTGAGGTGGGTGTTGGTCTCTTCTCCCAAGTGATGAGTGACAGGACAAGAGGAGATGGCCTCAAGTTGCACCAGGGGAGGTTCAGGCTGGATATCAGGAAAAATTTCTTTATTGAGAGAGTGGTGAAGCATTGGAACAGGCTGCCCAGGGAGGTGGTGGAGTCACCATCCCTGGAGGTGTTCAAGGAACGTGTGGACATGGCACTGTGGGACATGATTTAGTGGGCATGGTGGGGTTGGGTTGGTGGTTGGACTTGATGATCTTACAGGTCTTTTCCAACCATAGTGATTCTGTGATCCTGCGGTTCCTCCTGATGTGGCCCCACAGGGGATGGGAGGTGGGGCTGGGCTCTTTCCACATTGTGGGAATCAAGGGATTCACAGGGGCTCTGCTCTCTGCTGGCCACCAGCAAAGAGCTCCCCGCATCTGGGAAGGATGGGGAGGTAAGCGCCATCCAGCACACCAGCCGGCTGTCCCTATTGCACGGGGTAACGTCTCGCCGTGAGTGCAGCCGGTGGCGGGTGCGGGCTGGACATTCCTGGAGGAAACTTTCTGTGGTTTCCATTTAGGGAATGAATGCAGTGAATGTTTGGGGCCGTTGCCACTCACCTAGAGAAGCCCCGGGACTGGAATCTGGGTAGCTGCTTTCAGTCTCATAGTTGACTGACCAGGTTTTTCCTCCAAACGCTCAGAGTAACAGGGAGGATGCGGGCTGTCACCCTGCCCAGGACTCATCCTCTTTCATTTCCCCCTTTCTCTCTCTCTCTTCTATCTTTTAAAATCTCTTCACGTATCAAAAAACCCACATCAAACCAGCCAGAGCTGCCGCTCGGTGCAGAAAGGCTAAAAAAAAAGATGCAGCAAGATCCGTTAGAAATCCTGACTCCCAGGGCCTCTGGAAATTTGTGCCACAGAAATGCTGCACTATTGTGCAATTTAGTGCCTCTGAAGAAGAATAAATCTGCTTTCAAAAAAATCCATCTGCATATTGCATATATTTATAGTTAGCTGCAAGCCTTTCCAGTGAGAACTTTTAGAATTTATTTTAAATTAAAGTGACTAGCGTGACATACCAGTACTTAGCCTTTTAACAAAAACATTTTAGTCGTATAAATACAGTTGCTATTATTAAACTCTAGGGAAAGCCAGCAAGCTGCTCCAAATAACATCCCTCTGGTTCGCCTGTCTGAGCTCTTCTGTTGACACCCAGAACCAAAGCATTTGAACACCTTGGTGGATGCTGGGGGTTCGTTTTATTTTCTGCTTCCCTGATGGCTGTTGAAGCTTTTTTTAAACTTTGTTTCCACTTTCTCTTCTTTGTTTCCCTCCCCCTTTCCATTATGTTATTCCTTATAGCTTTTTTCCTTTCCTTTAAGCCTTTTTAATCTTTTTCCTCCCTCTCTCATCACCCAGGGAAGCCCAATTCCCAGTGGTACTTTCTGGCCTCCTCTCTGGAGGCAGCCAGAAACCTGTCTGGTAAATCAGTTGCTGGGACTGACTTTAAGGATGTTTGGAGCTGCCCTCCGGCTCAGCAGGGAGTAGGGGTATTTCTGCACATGGACAAATGCCTGTGGATGAGATTTTAGGAAATCTCTGTCCATGCATCCTGTCTGTATTTACACCTTTCAGAAATGCCGAGCGGGAGCGAATTTTCATGCTCCAGAGTAAATAACACCAAACACGGTGCCGGCAGAGCTGGGGGCAGGTTTCAACCTGTGATCAGTCCCCTTTTTGGGGACCTCCCTTCCAAAGAGCTGTCTAGAGGTTAAGAGGCAGGCGGCCAATGACTGGGGTCAATCCCATCTCCTCCACGTTGGTCTTTGCCTAGCTCATTTCCAAACAAGAGCCGTGCAGCTCTTCCTCATGCATCCTTTTAGTCTGTGTGGCTGCTAAGAGAGGGAGGAGGCAATAAATCACTTCAGCCAAAGGCATGGGCCCATCCAGTCACTTAATTAACGAGGGGCTTTCTCCTTATTTGTAACCTCCTTTCAAAGCAAGTGAGTATGACTGGTAATGAAAGGAAACATATGCAATAGTTTAAAAATAGATGTCTCAAGGCAGTGAGGAAAATCTTTGCCCTGCTGTGTGTGGCTGGAGCCAGCATCCAGCATCTCCCGTTTGCCCGAGACTGTGAATGGCAACCTGCGTGCGTGGGGGCTGCTGCCCCAAAAGCGTCCCTCTCAGCTCCTGTCCTCCAGCGCAGGCATCGTGCGGGGAAAACCAGCCTGCTTGTGTTCCCATGCTAGTTCAGCAGTGGCCCCTTGGGATTTATCCAGCCCAGCCTGGCTCTCCTCGCTGTGTATTCATCCTGCCTGTCCTGGGAACGCCCCTGCTTGCCAATCCTCTTGGTGCGTGCAGGCTCCTTTATACGTGGGGTGTTTTCAGCTGCCCTCGGGCTGTTTAACCGCAATGTGGGGTCCTGAGAGCACCCAGGTCAGACAGGTTACCCCCGCGCTGTCTCTGCTGTCCTGCACCTCTTCTGCAGCCCCACAGCTATGCCTGTACCCATCACCACACAAGCCACATGCTTTTGTCCCCCCTTCCCCAACCTTTGCGGCGTTCTCCCTCCTGTGCACCACCTCTCCGCTTGCTCTCTCCCAGCACCCACAGCAGCTTATTGCTTCACGTGATGGAGCAGTATTTCCACGTCCAGGGATCAAAAGCAGGGCCCTGCCATGCCAGCACCTGATAACACTACATCCTGCCCAAAGGACTTTGCAGACTTTGTCCAAGCCTAAAAACCCCATAAATCTTGGGAAATGGAGGCACAGAGGTCTGGGACCAGCCTGCAGGAACCTCCTTGCAGGCATCATTGCTGCAGCTCCCCTGCCAGCCGGTGGGCTTTGGGGAGAACTTTCTGCAATTCAGCAACCCGCAGGTGGGACTGAGTCTGCTGGGAGGAGAAAAACAGCAGCCGTGTCCTGCCCAGAGCCACCTCCTGCCAGCTTCAATCGCCGAGCATTTCTCGAGGGAAACCGATGGACCTTCATAGGTTTTTTTAATATGCTTTAGCTATTGCCGGAGGGAAAGGCTGGATTCCGCTCTCCACACTCCACTTCAAACCTGAACTAGAAGCTCATGGTTTTGGAGCATCGTTTGTTTGAAATGATTCATTGAGTTTTTTTCATCTTCCTTGGCACCTGCTTCCTAGTCAGTCTGTGTCTCTTAATGTGCATTATAAGGACAAAGCCAGGGCAGCCGCTCGTGGCTTGCAGGTCCTGAGCCATGTACCCAGGAGACACGGGGCTTTCCGAAAACCTGTGAGCATTGATTTGCTGGTCCACACAAGGGGACATCTGTATCAGGCAGGACAGGCAGGACGCCGGACAGCAGAAACGCAGGGTATAATAACGCCAAAAATAACGCCAAAAGTGTGGGTCCCTGGTGTCCCCTTGCAAAGCCAGGATTTTTTGCCTCTGACACATGCTGGAAGTAGGAAAGTTTAAGATTTTACCATTTCTCTTTCTCTCCAGGAGACATTGAGAGGTATCAGGAGGCTTCTATGAACACAATTTCTGTTTGCTTTGTCCTTATTCCAGGTTTTCTTTTCTGTTTTTTCCCCCCTCTCTTAATTCAGAGAGTTTAAAGGACTGTAAGTAAGTATTATGCTTCAGAATGAAAAGCAGACAAACTTATTCGGTCATGCTCTGAAAAAAGCCAGAAATTTGCAATTATGGGGCAGCGATTCTCTCTGTCCCTGTCTGAGCTGGTCACTTCGGCACCTCTCACCCGTCCTGCCCCGAGCTGCTGCTTTCCACCAGCTCAACTGCGCCCGCGGGGAGGATCTTCCCCCAGGCTTGCGCTCGCCTGCCTCTCTTCTCGCCCTAAGAAACGGGGCCTGGCAATGCTATTGCCAGAATGGTTAGGGCAGTTCTGCACCTAAACCAGAAAAAAAGCAAACACTCAAGCAAGTATGGGGGAAAAAAAATCATTTAATCCCTGTGACAATCACTTTATTGTTGTTTCTTTTAGCCCTGGAGGTTTTCTGATGGTTCGAGAGATAAAAAAAGTCTTTCTGCCGTATCTGTAGTTTTTAGTAATCACCCAAGTAATTGCATTGGTTGTAAACTGTGTGGTAATAAGCTTGTGTACAGCTGTGATGCAAAAAGCAGAGCTAATCTGGCTGAGGGTGCCAAGCAATATGCCGTGCAGAAGTAATGATTATTAATAGTATGTGTTGACTTAGGCTGATAATGCCCCAGAGCTTTCATTCTCCATATCTCACCAGCGGTAAACGGACACTTGGTGCGGAAGACAAATACCTCGTAACTAGGAAACTGCTTGCCCCTGGACATCCTGGAGGTAGCATGTCCTTAGGGACAGCGGTTCACCAGGACGGAGGCTTTGGGGTGTATCTTGAGTGGAGGGAAACCAAAATACCAGGGCAGGGGATGGTGCCCTGTGTCTTACAATTTTCTTTGCACAAAGAATTACGGAACTGTGTTTGGATGTGATAAATGTAGACACAATTCACTGTGTGGGCAGGAGTGATGCAGGTTGCGTATGGGGAGGGCGCTTGTCTGAGTTAATTATTCCCAGAACCAGAAATAATTAGTGCTGAGCCCTATTTTTGGAAGCAAATGCAAGTTGAGCAAGAGAAATATTAAACGGGAAAAATTATTACATAGTCTGAAAGGTAAGAGCTGGTTGAAGAGGGGAAAAAGAAATTTAATTGAAAAAATACAAAACCTCACAGTGTTGAAATAAGAAAATGCTAGATTAATCCAGGAAAAATCCCTAAACCAAACCAAAACCTAGAATCGTCACCTTTTTTGCTTTCTGGCTCGTATTCCATCTTTCCAAACAGGACTATAGGTGACTGTCAAGTCACCGTGAGGGCTGGGGAAGAAATTCTTTACTTTCTTTCTTTTTTAAACTTCTCTCTTTTTCTGCTCTCCATCTTTTCCAGAATTCCTTGGGTTTATGGGAAGAAATCTCTGATATGGCAAATGAAAAGTAAAACCATGGCTGTGGTAACTTTGTAGCATTTCAGAATTTCATCATCTTTAGAAAGTCTGTTTAGCAAAAAGAAGTGAGAGCGCAGTTTTTCCTTTTTTTCCCCTCCATTTTTTGACAGTTTTGAAAAATTGATGAAACGCTGGAAGGAAAGTCAAAGAAATGGGTAGGAAAGAGCAACAATGAGGACTTAAAGAAATGGCAGGGAAATAGGTATTTTGCTATTATATAATAATAATAAAATTAGTAATAAAAGAAATATAATAATAGTATTAAAAATAATATTATAAAAATAGGCAGGGAAAATGTGGTATTCAAACATATAGTCTGGAGGATAGAGAGGGCTTGAAATTTTCAGGAAAGGATCGCAAGATAAGTTTTGTGGGGGGAAAAAAATCTTTTAATGAGACATTTTTGGACAGCTCTGATAGTAAATATTATTCCTCTAAAGAGAATTGTGGACATTTAGAGGAAATAAAGAAATTTTCCTTAAGCCAGAACAGCAAGTGGCCTCTATTCAAATGCAGTGATTTACTCTGCTTTGTTTAAGGATCTGAGATCCCTTATATACGAAAGAAAAACTGGTCAAAACCCCCCCTATAAGAGCAATTAGTACTTCAGAGACAAAATTTAGAGCCAAAACAGTCGCAAGCAAAGGTATTTCTGATTGTAGGGCACTACTCCTCACAGCATGTGAGCTGGTATTACAGTTGATAAAACAAGCAGCTAAAATGTGAGCTATGGTATTTAGAAAATGGGTCTTATTGCACAAAATGATGATTTTAAGGGGTTGTGCCAAACACCAGGATGCGATTTAACATCATCAGAGCTCAGGAAACATCAGCTGCAACTCAGGGCCTTTGGCATCTTGTTTAGTGAAAGCTTTCGTAAGGATTTCTCTAGCGATCCGCCTCAGCCTGGCTAAGGCTTCCGAGAGGCACATTTTTTTGCAGCTGAGAGCTGTTTCTCATGAGCTTTCCCCTCTTCTCCAAGAATGGGAAAAGCTGCAAACATGTTGATATGAGTCAAAATGTCAATGAAGAGCTTGCCCCAGATGGAAAGGGAAACAGGGGCATGGGCGACTCCAGCCCTGTCTGCCTCTTGTCTGCAGCTGTAGGGCTGTCCATCTCCACCCACCAAATATTTACCTTGATCTAGGTTGGATTGCTTAGGAGACTTGCGTCTCCTTTGTCCCCGATATTTTGTTGTTATCAACTGCGATGTCCCACCTTGTCTTGGGATTGGAGCTTGTTCCCCGTACTGTAGGGTGGACCTCCTCATAGCCATAACCTGATTAGGGTTGGGATGAAGAGTTTACAAGAAGCTTTCCCCTCCACCTAGGGGAAGCTAGCTATAGCATAGTCCTTGTACTCTGTTCTGCGCTTGCTGTGGTAGGACTGATCCGAACATTGAGTCCCCTCCTTTCACCCAGAGAAGAACAGCTTAGGATACTTCTGTAGGTGCCCCAGGCCAGACTGGCCTCTCCCTCCTGACTCGCTCAGCTGTACCAATGGTGTGCATGGCACAGCAGCAAGTCACGTAGGTGGTCCTCTGGTTCATGCTGGCCCAGCTCCAGACTGCAGCAATGCCTGCAGAGACACTGGTTATGCTGGAGAGAGCAGTCTTGTCTTCCTCGCTTGGACTTGAGAGAAGAGAAATGTCCTTGCTGAGGTGTTTCCAGGATGGGAAACCATCAGGGATTCACATGTGGACTCTCCTTTCAGAGCTCAGAGCACATGATGTGCTGACACGGAGTGGTATGCAAGCGATAAACGTGACCCTCACCTTCCTCCTGACTCGTCCAGGGTATCTCTGTGTGTCTCCCACCACTACAGGAACTTTTTTCATTGCAAGACCAGGGGGAACAGGGACCTTGGCAGCTGGGATCTCCCAAACCTTGTCTGTACGAGATGGAGAATGCAACTGCAGACACAGCACAAATGCCCAGGCACCTCTTCCCTTTTGGATATTTAGCAAGAACTGACTAAAATCCTGTGCTTGGGAGTGTGGCGCCAAATAGCTGGAACTGTAGCTGTAATGGTGGAAGTCTTTTTTTTTGTTACTTAGACTCATGAACAAGCCTCTTGGATCACAACGCGTGTGCCCATGGACAATGGCAATAAAGGATCATTTGGGGAGCTAGGGAACAAGTGCACCCTTTTGAGAAACTTTCACATTTGAGGATAGGTGATTGGTCAAGCATCCATGGACTTCCATCATGAGAGGCCTTAGGAAGAGGTATCATTGGTTTTCTCAGGTTGAAAACAACAAACATTGCTTTTGTTTCTGAGTAAGTGGTTTGGATCTCATTTTCCCACTGCATATTGTACTTTGCAGACTAAAAAAGACATGAGAAATAGAAGTGACTGATTTTTCCATTCCTTAAGCTGCCTCCACGTGGGTTGATTGCTCAGGGGATTTCAAGGCAGACTGAAACACAGACAAATGCTGGCTTCATGTACGCTCTTAAATATTGCTGTGTTTTGAATTTTATTAGAAACTTGGCAGACTTTTGCTTGAGCTCTAACTTCCTTTTCTGCCTTCAGTTTATCAGCTGCCGTAATTTTAGATGCACAATCACAGTGTGCAACCATATAGCCCAGAGTGCATGAGCAAGGGGAGCACTCTAAGAACATGTCTGGTTAAAGAACTTGTTGTATTAGTAGCTGGCAGCCAGGGCAAATTAGACCCAAATTGGTACATTGCACAAGTGAGGAAACCCGTTCTCCAGCCTGCCTTGTGCTATCAATCCTGCTGTGCTTGGACAGGAAGCTTAACTGCCCAGGAAAAGGCCAGGATCTTTTCTCAGTCGTATCCTCAAAGTTCTGTCCAAAGACACCTTGGGTGTGTATATACTCAAGGGCATATATATTCAAGGCAGAGGATGTGATAAACCCATACATCTGTCAGGAAGTAAATACAGCCTCGTGATCGTTCTGAGCTGACTGCAGCTCTAAATCCTGCCGATGAGGCAGCCATAATTCCTTGTGCGAGGCACTGGAGACAGATGCGCAAGTCCTAGTTTAGCATGGGAAGTAGGTGTTTTTCCATCGCTCCAAAGAAGCCTTTGACTTGTGAAATCAGCCTCCTTTTATTTGGTTTTGCTGCAGCATGTCCTGTTCAGGGTCCAAAATGCAGGGTGGCAGATGCTGCTGGATCTGGCCATGAACACCTTTGAATTGGCTGATTAGGTCTCACAAACCCTTGGGGATGTGGAAGACATGAGCAAGTTGGGGAGAAGAGATGGGTGCAAAACTGTTGTGGAAGGGAATCAATCCGTTTGGAGCAGCACCAGCCCTCAACACTTTGGTGACCTAAAGGCAGGAGAGAAAAAAAGCTGATTGATAACTGATGAAGCTGTTAATGTGACGGGATGGTTTCTTGAGCATGGTCCAGACCACAGCATGTTTGGGAGTCATTGGCAGCTTGCCACCTGCAAGGGAGTTATTCGTGGTCTCCATCAATGCAAGAGGGAGAAACTCCCTGTTGACTTTTTTGCTTCCCGCACAAGCAGATTCCATGCTGGCTGGTGTGCAGACTCCTCACTGGTGCACCTCTCTGAAACAACTTGGTTTTCTATGGGAAAGATATCTTTGACCACCATAACTTCTGGTGCTGCAAAGCGTCCTTGCCTTGATTTCCTCCAGCACAGAGCAAGCGCTGGTGCCTACCCCGTATGATTCAAGGAAATGCTGAAGATGAGGGTGTGACTGTGACTGGTAGGAGATGTTGTACTGGGCATCCCATATCCTGTTCTTAAGAGGTCCCACAAGCTGGAAGGAGTGCCGCTTATGGACTGTAGCAAAAGCTCATTTCTTCTGCAGTACCGAAGTGGGGGTCTTAATTGGAGCAAAAATCTGTGCTACATCAACCCTCAGCTCACGTGAGGGTTGTAAGGTCTGAAGCCATCCGCCTGGAGCAACCGCCCTGGGACTTGTTTGCGTCCATGAGAACAGGCAGCCCTGCTGACCCCGGGTCCACGCCGGCACCAGCCTCTCGGTCAGGGCGAAGCCTTACAGGAGGACGGTGTGGGTTTGCTCCCGGTTGGGCAGTTTCTGTGTCGAGCTGAGGTCTCTCCGGGAGCCTGAGTTCTCCATGGCCCTGGCAGCCCCCTGTGCCACACCTGAAGCAGCAAGTCAGAGGGGCCCACCTGTATCCTCCTGCCCCCTGATCCTGATGGCAGGACATCTGGAGAGGGGAGAAATATGTTTGCTTGCCGTTTTCTTGGCCTGTGCGTGCCAGTGCATACGGAGATCACGTCAAGGGTGGGGACACAGTTGCGCTCCAGGGCTCTGCAGCACAGACCTGTCTCTGGGAAAGCAAAGGCTTTGCTTGGCGTGGCTGCCGCAGCTCTCAGGAGCGGTGGTTTCATCACACAGCAGAGGAAGCACCAGGGACATTAGATAGGCTTCCAGTTCGTCTATCAAAAGGCCCATGTCGCCCAATCTCAAGGCAGGTGGAGCAATAAGGAAGACAAAGTGGGGAAAGACAATCTGTACCCAGAGCGGTTTTAATAAGTGAAATTGAAAATAAATCACCGCAGACGTGGTGGCTCACGCCAGCTCTCATTCATGCTCGTTCCCTTGCTCTGCTTTCCTTTTCCCCTTGCTAATTGTTCTGCCGCAATGCATTATTATCCTGGTTTATTACCCAGCTGGTGGAAGCTGGGAAAGTCTCCGAACCTGCCTCGGAGAGGAGTTACGCTGGAACGAACCAGCCAACATCTTTGCCTGGGAGAATAAATTAGGAAATAAAGAGAACTGGAGAGCTTGACGTGTTTGATGTTTGATGGTGCAGGATTAGGCGTACCTAACTGAGCAAAGAGCAGAACCCGCGGCGCTCTGCCATACTCGCGTGCCCCTGCCTCCCTGTGACCGCCTCAAAGCTGAAAGCCCGCTGTCATGGTGCCAAAAGGCAGACCCCCAGAAAGGGGGTCTCTGCAGCCTGCCCCTCCCTCTCCTCATTCCTGAGAAATTAAAGCAAGTTCTGGGAAAGCAGCCGGGCACTGGAGACCTTGGGAGATGTGGCTCAGAATAGAAACACTCTCCCTCGCCACAGCCCTCTTGGAAGCCGTCTTTCAGCCAGAAAGGGTTTGTTCCCCTCGCCTTACTGACAAGCCACCAGCTGTAGAGTGGGAGAAAGCAGGGTTTGCACACTTCCCTGGACAGTTTTGGGGTTCTCAGGTGAAGGGGAACTGTTTGCGCCTTGTTCTTCGCCGTCAGAGGTGTGGGTCTTTGTTTTGAAGCAGATGGATGAAGGCAGCAAAGCACAGATGTCTCATGGTCATGAGTTCGGAGGGAAGGCTGGACTGTGGTGTTATTTTGCCGTGCTTTGGGAAGCCAGACTGCTCCCTAGGTACGGCTCGGTGTGCTCCTGGTCTCGCACCCGGCCAGCCTTGCTGACGCAACTGTGCTTGGAAATGTCAGCTACGGCACGAGCTCTGCCCAGTCCTCTCCCACACCCCACGCTCCAGCTGGACCAGACAGCCGGCTGCTGCAGGGGCTCCTACCTGCAACCAGCTAGGAGCAACAGCAGCCCAGGGTTTAAAAAAAAAAAGCATTTGATTGCTATGGGGCTCTTTAAGTTATTTTTTTACCAGAAGCTCCCAGGCACTTCTGTCCTCCGTCATAACAAACCCTTCTCCTCTAGCAACTAGGTGATTCCCAGGGTGCAGTTATATGGCTCTTCACGGCACGGCGAAAACCAACCCTTTGAGGCTTAAAATCAGCTCTGGGTAATGCTGAACCATCTAGAGGAAGAAGTGCTGGAATGGCAGGGCTGCCTTGAAATGTCATGGTATGGAGAGCTCCACTTTGGGGCTGCTGGGGAAATCTGCAGCCGAAAGCCTGCCCGCTGCTGCTGAGCATGAGCCAAGTGAGCTTGTGGGGACCGAAGGATGTCGTCTATGCTACATGGAGCGGCAGAGCGCTATGTGAGAGAGAGATGAGTTCTGGGGAATGGCTCCCCATTCCCCAACAGCCGGGACCTGCCGTCCCCACGCCTGAGGCGTATCAGAGATGCCAAAGCCCATCTGGGGGCTTTCTCAGGCGGTGGCAGTGGTGCCACTGCACATGGGGATACAGAGCGGAGGGCGGCTGGGGCGACTGTCCCTCAGCGCAGTGAACTGAAACGCAAGGCAGTGATCCGAAGCATTCTAAAGATGTTATCTCCTGATGTCTTCCATTTGACGTGAACCCATCTCATCTGGCTAGGGCCCAGAAGTGCATTGTTGCTTGATAACGGCTAGCAGGACTCTCCTCGCAGGGAGCGCAGGGATGAGCCGGCTCATGCTCCACTACCCCCCCAGCCCCAGGCGCCTCTGCCCGGCAGCTCGGCTCGCTGGCAGAGCCCGTGCCTGGGGACAGGAGCTGCTCACCCACCCATTATGCAAGGGGGAAAGGAAGGGTGTCCACGGGCCCCCACGCAGCATAACCTGGGCTTCACTAGAAACTGAGCCGCGCATGTATCCCAAACTCCACACTCTCCAGGAATGCCCCAGCTCTGCTGGCAAGACCAACACACCTATATGTTTTGCTGCAAACGCAATTAATTAATTAAGGTTGCTTTGATGAGCAACATTTGGGGGTGGTTACACTCCAAATGCTTGGTCTCTGTGTGACTCTGCAAGCACAGGTGGGGTTCATCTTCCCCCTCGGTTGTCTCTTAGCCAGGCGCTGGGATCAGACTGCAGGAATCTGCTTCTCCCCGGACAGGACCTTCACAATACGCTGTCTTTGTGCAAGCAGAGGAGTAGGGCTGGGGGGGCTGAATTCCCAGAGGCCTGTCAGCCCCGAGTGAATGCACACAGCTCACTGTCGGTCCGACTGTACAAGTGCTCTGCAAGGAGCCTTTTGGCCACATCAGCCTTGCTGTACATTTGCAGACAAACCTGCAAGGAAGCGCGTGCCTGAGATGTAATGTGTCCTGTGTGTGCACACTGCACGTGCAGCAGAAGTTTCCTTCTTGCAAGTAGAGGAAACGCTTCAAAGATGCTGACCCAAATCCCTTTGTTGGCTTGTCCCTGTCTCTGCATGATTCACACAATTCGAAGTAGTGAGTAGGTTACTCAGGGACCCTTCATGAGAAACCAGAATGGAGGTAGCCTGGGGAAAAGTCCTGGGAGGTTAGGGAAGGTGAGGCAGTGGGATCCCCCTGGGCAGACAGCCAGGGAGGCTCTGTCGAGGAAGCGGGACTGATGCGTTGGAGGTGATGGCTGGATGGGGTCAGAGAAGTGGGTGCTTGTAGCTTCTGCACCTGACAGTACGCAGGTTCACCATGGGTTCCCCTTGCAGATACTTTTTTCCCTGAATTTCAGTAGTATTGCACAGGGCAGAAATCAGTACAGCTTTATAAGGCGTAACTCAGTGCCTCCAGCCAAATCTAGAGGCAGTGTTCCCAATCTTTGGGAACAGCTATCCGCCAGCACGGCCCGCTTCTTGAACTTTTCACAGTTGTGCGTCCATTTGGGGCTTTGCGCATCTGTGCATATCAAGTACTCCCCGATTATAAAGATCAGGCACGCAGAATCACTCATCTCTTTCAGGAGTAAGTGAAACATTTGCCTTGTGTTGCCTGGTTTTAGCAGCTATTCTCACCCTTTTATCTGAAGCCCCTGAGACGTGAGGAGCCGGGATGGTTCCTTGCACACTGCAGATGGGCTGCTGCATCAGGACAGAAATGAAATGGTTCGTCTTGTGTGTAATCCAGAGGCTCAGCTGAGTTACTCATCAAGCCCTCTATAAACCACTTTGTAGACTGCTGCTGTTGCTTATTACTTGTGATATCTTCCATTGTCTGATGAGTTACAGTGTTTTGCCTGCTGCTTCTTCCATCACTTTGCGCTCTGGGCTGCTTTAGTTTATCAAGCAGCTTTTGCTGGCCCAGTGCAACACAGCCCTGCTGACGAGCGGTGAGCAGTTTTGAGACACATGGTGCAAACCACTGGGTATCTGGAAGCTAAAGGGTGTGGGCTTCCATCATATATACGTAGATGTTTTCGGCATGGTGGGATTTGGATAAGGAATTTTCCCCAGCTATCTCTCTGTGTTTTGGGGCTAAGCACACATGCGTTAGTCACGAGGAGGCGCGGTCTCTGTCTGATCTGCAGGGTGTTTGGGTGCAATAGGATTTTACATGTATTTTCTGGAGCTGTGGTTTCCATTTTCTCATCAACAAATTCAAGTCTGTGCAGGAATGAAAGGCACTGAAGTGCTGGAGAAGAGTCTGGTGGAAGCTACGTGGGAGAAGCGTTGATATGAAAGCGTCAACCTTTGGCTCATCACGGTGCGGTGAGGATAAAGGGTATCATCTGAAAGTCTCTTACACTGTGTGCCAGCTGTTGCTGCTAATTTTTTCTCTTTAGAAGTTGCCAGAAACTGCTCTGTGTAAGGGGAAAATATCGCAACTGCTTTCTTTAAAAAGTCATGCCTCCTAAATGGCTCCTGCGTCTGGGAGGCAGGCAGTGAGGTACTCTGAACGCATCAACACGAAACCCCCTCGAAGCCATAGCAATCATTTATGTCACAGCCATCTCGGTGGCATGCCGGGAGACAAGCCTTGCTGGTGGCATAATCCAGGAGCCCACCCTTTGCTTCGGAAGATGACTGCTGCTATCAACATCTCCAAAATAAAGCACTTGGGACTTTCAAGGGCATGGGGGGGGCAGCCTGCCTGCCTGGCCCTGAGCCGCAGTGTGGTTTTGGGGTTGAGTTTGGGGCCGCCAGGCACAGCCAGCACCCCCCGGAGAAAGCTGCTGCAGGATGAAGGGGCCGTCCCGTGCTCCCAGCAGCGGCACGAGGGCGGCAGGCAGGCAGCGACGTTAGCTGACCCCCAGGTTTACTGTAGGCTGCTACAAATTTAGCCAGACTCTCAACTATCAACCAGTTAAGAGAAATAACGCTTTTTTCTTTCAAAGAAGCATTGCCTGGGGTTTGGTCTAAGGCTTTTGCAGGTACCTTTAGCTTTAACGTCTTTTGTATTTAATTAGCAACCCGGCGCTGTTGTGTAACCACTCGAAATGAGAAGGATTTCCAAAGAGGTCTGGAGCTTTTCCCACCGTCTCCGGCAAGAATCCCTCCCCGCAGCCTTGCAGTCCCGTCCCCCCATGCTCATGTCTAGAGCCCCGGAGAAACTCCCCCTGCGCTCACACCCTGGATCCCTGAGCTCCCAGGCCAGCCTCACTCGTCCCTTTTCTTTGCCGATGTACAGCGTTGTCCTGTTGCGAAACGATTTGTTTTTCCCCTTGCTGCCTTCGCCTTGTCAGAAATCAGAAAACACGGCGGGCAGGACGACCCTGCGGCGCGGCTCAGGAGGGAAGGCGCGGAGGGAAACCGCGCCGTGAGCCGACCTGGTTTGCAGGAAGAGGCTGGGGGAAGAGGTCCAGCCACAGCGCTGGCCCAAGGCAACCTGGCCGCGGCCCCGGGCTCCGCTGCATCGCCATGACCTACATACACCCGTGCTGCCGGTGGATGTATTCCCAGACTTTTAAAGAGTTTGTTCCTCTTGGCCTTGCCGGGAGGAGCGAGGGAGGTTTTTCGGGGCCAGGCTCGGCGCGTCTGCCTTGGAAGAGCTCCTTAGCGTGCACTTTTTGCTATGTAAATAATAAATAATATTTAATATTAAACAGCCTGTGCACTTACCAGACCTTGTTGCGCACGTGAAACCTGGCAAATGAAGTGCATGAAGGCAGTTTGTCTTTAAAGCCGTCAGGGTTTCTAACGTGCCACCTTCCTTTCCGGGGGGAGCAAGGTTTGCTCCCTTGCTCTTCCCTCTGCCTGTCCAGCCGCACCTCAGTGCATCCTCGCCTGTGCTGAGCACAGTCCTTGGCCCGTCCTGAGTTCCTCTGCCTTGGCCATCCTGCCCCTTGCACCACAACCACCCGCATCTCCTCATCCCTCTGCAGTGAAACCTCATCTGTCTGCATGGGCAGGGCTCATTGCACAGCCCCGGGAGGACCACGGACACGGGGCTGGAGAACACCCGAGGGATTCGCTTGTAGTGAAACAGCAGAAATGTGTGTGCGGAGCTTGGTGGAGCTGGGACGAGATTGCTTTCTGGCAGGGAACTCAGCAGGATGCATAGCAAGGATGATGGAGCAAGTGAAAATTAGTCATTTGGGGAGGAAGGACTGTCAGTACGGTGGGTGACGTCTGCCTGGTTAGCTCACAGACTCCTGGAGAGACGCTGGAAACCCCATCACCGGAGTCATTTAAAACCGAACTGTACTCAGCCCTAGGGAGAGATCCTGCATCGGCAGCCAGGACCTTGTATGTACACGCATGACTGCATACATAGGTGAGGTGGGGGACAGCAGTATGATGCAGTTGGCTTTTCCGTCTCTGATTTCTGTGATTCAATGACCATCGATCATTTTGGAGAGCTAATCACATTAACTCCACAGTTTAAGGTGAATAAGGAGCAGGCGCGATCTCGGGGGATCTGACACACTGCAAAGCAGGCATCCGTCTGTGAGAGCGTTATTGCATTAGCTAAGCATTCCTGTTTGTATTGAAACATGCTCTGCTCTTGCGTCGCCGCTGACAAGCGAAGGCTGCGTGGAGTAACACACAGCGGCGATGAGGCGAGGTTGGGCAGCCTGATTAGATTTTATTGTTTGTTTGTGTAAGATTCATGGGAGGCAGAGGGAGGGGAAAAAATCCAAATGAAAATGAAAAATGATGCTGCAGATAAAGGCTAGCAGTGAATATACAGAGCTGGCCTTTAATCCAGTCTTCATAGTCTGAAAGCAACACACACACTCACACATGCAAAACCCAGGCTGCACATAATGGATATTGAGAAAACGAGCCCTCGGCTCCCTCCTCCCAGCTTTACTTTTTAGCAAATGCCTTTCCTTCATTTTGGAAATGATTGCATTATCTCAAACTGCTTGTAAATCTTGTTAGCCAAGTAATATAGTTTGGACTAAATGTCTGTTCCTACATGGGCCTCAGGGGAATATGGAAAATAACCAACGCAGCCCTGTTGTGAACTCCCACCAGCTCTGCAAAGGAGACTCCTTTTTTCCGATTAACCTCAGTTCCTTTCTTTGGTGAGGCAGAGAGAGAAGCAGCAAGATTAATGAAAATTAGGTCTATTAAAGTCAGTGTTATTTTCTAGCCGTCTGTACAGCCTTGCCACAAACTGAACTCATCACCAAATGCAGAATTAATCAAACTGGAATGCAGGCACTTATCTTCTCCATGTGTGTGTGCGTGTGCATGCGTGTGTGCGTCTATACACTAAGGTGCCTGCAGCAGATGCATTTGCAATTGAAAGGAGCAGAGAAACAGAGGCAAGATGTTAATTTTCCTCTTTATTATTTATGTAGTTGAGAGTTTGCACCCAGCAAAGCTCATGGAGCTGTGACTGAGGAGTTTATTGGACACCACGCTGGCATCTCTGGAAAAAGCTGCGGAAACCCAGGGACAGAAATAGTAGCTGGGGCTGTAGGAGAGCATGTCCAATGTGTGTTGACATGCTTAGGGATGCAAAGCCATAGGTCCTGCTCCAAAGGGAAGGTTTGGATTGTGGGTTTTGGTTTTATTTCCCAAAGGACTCCAGTATAGGGTTAGGGCTTGTATAAGTATCAAGATACCTTATATTTAAATCTGTCTGATCCCTAGCTTTGGGGGAATTGCTGGGGATGTGCCAGGGACAGGGCCAGCTGCACTTCTGTACATCCCAGATGAGCGTGTTGGACTCTCAGCTCTGGCACCTTCCTTCTATCAGCTGCTGTCCCCCGCACCTTTCCCTGCTTTTCTGACAGGGATTTATGGGATGGGGAGGACCCTGCAGCCACTGGTGGCAATGAGTTCTCTGCCCGTCCTTAGATGTGTGACTGTCCGGCTCACCTCCTCGTATGCATGCCTGTGTGCCTCCTCCCCATCCATGCAAAACCTGGAGCCCTCTTCCAGCTCTGAGTTTCCCTTTACCATGAACCATGCCCAGTCTCTCTCCCTGGATCCCTCCACGGACCAGGGGGCCTCCTCAGACCCTGCTAACTTACATGGGGACGTGTTGCAGCCATTCTCCCTGCCCCGGTGCAGTGGTGGAACAGGGTCTCAGCCAGGCATGATTCCCCTCACGTGGCCAATGGTGAAGCCGCTCCCATTTCGGGGGGGGCTGTTTGTCTCACAGGGGCAATGCAAGGGGAGTGAAGGAGCTTGGGGGCTTTCCCACTGCCCCTTGGTGAGACGGCCCTGATGGGGTGTGAGGAAAGAAACCCCCCAGCCCCTCTGTAGTAGTGTTTGGCAGCTGATTTGGGGCTGAAGACCTCTAGACATTTTCCATGAGATGCCTTTGGAAAAAAATCACAAACTTAAATTGTCTGAAAGCCAGTTTAAACCTGTTGATGGTGAACGGGATGAATACGGTCCAACAGGAAGAAATCAAGGATGTGCAGGTTCCCCCTTCCCTCCAGACGTTGCCCACCTGCACTGGGGAGCCTGGGCTTCGGCACTGGAGGAGCGGTGGCTTGGTAGGACCAGGGGCCACTCACCTTCCCCTCCAGCTCTGGCTTGCATAAGTATTTTGCTTTCAGCAGCGCTGAAAAGCCCTTTGCCAGGGTGAATGGCTGTGAGCAGCACCAGGCTGTCTGTTCGGCGTGGGTGCCCCACGCCTGCCCACGGGAGCTGCGGGTGGCACGGATGAGAAGGAAACACGTCCGCTGGGGCTTTCAGGCTCAGGCATGGTTAGCAAAGGTATTTGTAAAGGTGAGCAGTGTCAGGCATGTGGTACCCCCTGCACCAAGGTAGGAAGGCACCACGTGCTCGGTCCATCACCTTTCACGGGTCCCCTGCGAGACAGTCCCTTAACCAGCTGCAGGCCATAGGGTCACGGTGTAACTGTGACAAGTGACTGTGCTGGTTGTCCCACAAACAAACCACCTCGCAGAGAGCCGGGACAAGCGCAGCTCTCCTCCATCTGGTGAACCACACTGCCTTTGAAAACAAAGCAGCAGCTGAAAACTGTGCATAGATCTTATCACTCCACTCTTCTCCGAGTATAAAGAGGTTGAAGGGAGATCTGCAATGGAGATTTCCTGCGGGCATGTGTGCTCGAGCAGTCCCAGGAGTCTTTTCGCATCACTCTGTAGCAAACAGAAGAGGACCACAGGTGGTGGCCCACCAGGGTTACCAAGGGCAGGGCAGGGGCTGGGAAGAGCATTAGGGTCTTTTTCCCCTTGGTGGGACCATTGAAAGGCGGCTAGTAACCAACTCTAGTGACCAGCAGGCCTCTGTGCACCCCTTCTTCTGCTGCAGACATCGCCTTGCCCAGACGCTGGCTGCCCTTATTCAGTACCAGGCAAAACTCAATTTTGTTTCTGTGGCTGGGAAGTCCCGAGCCAGCTGCCGTCACTGTTGTTCTTGCTGGAGAGCACACCAGGGACTTAGCAGGTAGCATGGAGGTAGCATGGCCTGGTGGGCAGAGCACGCTGAGCACCAACAGGAGTCAGTCCTTTGCCCAGCAGGACCTTGGCAGAGTCACGTTGTTTCTGCGATGCTGCTCGTCGCCTGTCTGTCATCCCAGAGCCGCTCCATATGAAGGCTGTCAAAGCTGCTGTGGCCCAAGAGGAAAATACCAATTTATCCAAGGCCACGTGAAGCTAAGAAACTCTGCAAAGCTCTGCAAACATCCCCTCATTGTGCCAAGTCCTTTGCTTGGGCTTGGTCTGTGGATCGTGCCTCACAGCAGCCAGGAACCGGAGTTTTGTGCCTACCACAAAGCTGAGCCCACCATGGGGAGATCTCATCCCGTTCTGTATCCCCGCCACAGACATGGAGCTGCCACTTAGCTCACGTTTCCCCAAGGAGAGCTGCTTTCTGACTCTTGAGCAACACCATCAGGGTCCCAGCGAGGAGAGAGGAAAAAGTCTTTTGCTCCCTGCAGCAGAGCGGTCCTTCCAGGGTAACCCGTCTGGAGAAAGGCATCACAGGCATGTAACTGGGTGGTCGGCTTCGGGCTCTGAACCTGTTGAAGAAGGGTGTGAGCAAGTTTAGAGAGCAGTTTCCCATAGGAAAGGCCAGGAGGACGTGACCTCTGGAAGTGCACCCTGGGCTGCCTGCTTGCCCTCTGCGTCTTGCAGTAATTTCATTTCCAAACCCATCTCTTCTGACCAAAGCACGCAGCCGTGAAGCACAAAGTTGAGAGGAGTCATGCTAGGGAGGGAGGATGGGGAAATAAGGCTGCTGTAGGACAAAAACAGCTGATGGATGAAATCCTATCTGCTGGGAGCATGGGGAAACCCTCCTCAGGGGGTTGTGCTGAGTCTTACGTGGTCCAGAGAAAAGGGAGTTAAATTACTCCCCTTATCCAGTAAATTCAACCCTTTTTTCTGTCTGCAGACATAGCAAATTTTTTTTGTTCGTCTTATTTGCATGAATTTACACATGTTTCAATAACCATCTGGATTCCTCAGGCTCCTCTTAGCACAAATTGCCCACTGGTGGCCATTCAGCTTAGATCAGTTTCTCCCAAATGAGCAGAAGGGTACCTCCCTGTTCTGCGTCCACTCTGCCACGTGAGCTTTCCAGACCTCAACCGGTCTTCAGCCTTTATCAGGCCCTCCAACAGCCATACTGAAAGGCAGGCACGGGAGTTGGAAGATGTTGCAGTAATGGGCTCACTGGTGCTGGGCTGTCGTGTCCCTGACTCCCTGCCATAAGCCAGCATCTCCTTTCCATGCACCCGGCTCAGGACACGCAGTGGCATGGTGGGAGAGCTGCACCATTTCCACAGTCACTGCTTTGGGGCTACAAACCTTCCCCCAGCACCTTTGGACTAATTCTTTATTCCTAGTTGTTTGATGTGGACTGAATGAGAAAGCGGGCTGGTTGATAAAAACACAGGGGCTTGCAAGCTTTTTTTCTAAACTTTCTTTTAAAGTTCCACCTAAACATCTGATTCTGTCTTTAATCATACTAATCTCCTGACCTCAAAAATAATTTGTTCGTTAGTGACACAATTTGGCGGGGCTTATGTGAGAATATAAAAATCCTTTTGTTTCTTTAAAATCCGCTGCTTTTTAATTTCACCAAGAGATCGCTTGTTCCTGTGTCAAGGAAGGATAAATGAGAAGTGTCAGGCAGACCATTTATATATTGCTTTGTCTTTAAGCTAAACAAATCCACTGTGTGCAGCCTGGCTTGCTATGGAAATCTCTGCACCCCTTTATCAGTTATCACCCTGTTACTTGATGTCCTCCCTTTCTGACGTGGAATGACAGAAACCGCCTGTGTGCTCTCGCTGCAGATTTACTGAATGTCATCGTGCTGGTTTGATACTATTTTTTTCAATCTACTGTTTGCACGTCCAAGGGTTTCTTTTGTTTTCTTAATGTCAGAGCGGTGTTCTTCACCGGGCTGACTGCTGCAAAGTCCTTTTTACGAGCAGCTACAGCTGATTGACAATGTAGGGCGTGTAGTAGTTTGGGTTTTTTCCCATCAATGTGTGCGTTGCTTTGCATTAATTTCTTCAGACTTCGTCTTCCCACTCCCTCACCCTTCTCGGGTGCCTTTGAAGATCCCCACAGTTCTCTCTGAGCTTGAGTCAAATATGCACATACATGTATATATGCATAGTGTATGTGTATACATATGTATACATATATGGCTGTGTGTATATGGACTTTTTTCTCAGACTGTTAAAGAAGTTACGAAGCTGTGTATATCCTCCCATGCAACCGTTCGACACCCTGCTGGTGAGCTGCTTCTCTTGAAAATTGGCCACTTATTCTTCCTCCTTGTTTTCCACTTCTGAGCTATTTTCGAAGCTGCGATCTCTCTCAGATCCCCTGACTACTGACCGCTGGCTTTCACTGCCATCCTTTCGTGAGTCCTGGACCAGGTTGAAGCCATCTGAACTACGCACGAGTTAGCGCTGCACAGAGTGCTCTTAGATGCTTATCCTCAAATTTCCTGCTCTGACACCAGACACCTCCGGTTGATGGCTCACTCTCTCTCCAAATTTAATCTGGTTGCTGCACAAAGCCACTTTGTACACTGAAAAAAAGAAGTTGGAAATTTTTGTGCCACATGTGAGCCCGTCCCACAGAGCAGCTGCCCTGCTTGAGGCACTGAAACCTGAATAAGCAAGCATGCAATCAGACCTAATTCCCCTCCAGCAACCTGCCCAGGAGCAAACAGCCAGCTCCTCATGGGGTGTAAAGCAGCACTGCCTGCCGAAGCCAATGAAGGTGTCCATGGAGGGTCTGGGCCAGACTCTCTGTTTTCCAGGTGGGCCATGAAGTGATACCACCACTGCAGACCCAGACAGCCTCTGTCAGCAGAGGAGAGTGGGCAGCATCTTTGGGAATCCTTAAGGAACAACACAAGTAAGTTTTACGTAAAGCAGTAGGGACGTCTGGCCACTCTATGTCCTGAAATAGATGAGTGGTGGCCCCTTCGGTGAACATGATGAGGGCTGCTGCATTGCTTGCCTTGTCTTGTAGCCGTTCAGCTTGAGTCCCACCTTGAAAGGAGCCAGATTCCTCCACTTCACAAAGTTTTCAAAAAAAATTTAAGCTAACGTCGTGTTCAACGAGTGCCTTTGTGACAAATTACCCGATGACAAGCCAAGGGGGGAGTGTTTTGCTCTAGCGAGGTCTGATGTCATGAGCAGCATGAGGAGCTGCTGTCTTAATAGTTTTATACATAAAATGCTTGGAGAAATGGAGTGTGTCATGCATGCTGTTACTGAGCCGTTGTGGAACAATGTTAAATAGTATAGAGGGGAAAGAGAACATAAAAACACACTATGAGGGTTTTTTTATCCCAGAGCAGCATTGCAGTGTGTGTGTGTTGGGGGTGGAATTCGGAATTTTCACATTTCAATAAAGTCACGTTTCCCTTCAAACTGGGAAACCAGTCCCAACAAAAAAGCGCTAGGTACCTCGTGAACCATTCACTTGGCGAGCAGAAATGCCAACAGCAACATAAAGTCAGCAGTGCCCGTCAAGCTGCGTATTGAAATAATATAGGAGAGGGCCGGTGCAGGCTGCAGACAAATGAAGTCTGGGGACAGGTCTCCATGTGATGTGATCCTGCTCCAAGCACCCTCCAGCCCTGCCTGCCCGAGCTGTATTTGCTTTCCCCGTTGGGTGCAGGCAGCTTTCCACTACTCCCACAGGTCCCTGTCTCAGCCAGTCTAAAAAGAACGCAAAAACCCTCCTGTGGCTCCCATTCTGCATTTCTCTCATGGGTACAAATGCCATGCTGCTTCGCAGGACCACGGGGATTTTGCCTTTGAGAGGTGACTAAGGACTCCTGGATTAGATCCAAAGTGCGTATAAACCCTCTCTATCAGGGCAAAGCCCTAAGGCTGTGTTTTTCAGAGGATGGTGGAGGCAGTGCTGGTTTATGCTAGCATGTGGGCTGGTTCTTTGTGTTTTTTCGCGCTGATTTGGGAGCTGAACCAATTCAAGAGTTTAAATGGCTTTGAAGCCCAGGTTTTCATGAGTTGCCATCAAAATATCGATAAATGCGTGGATATACATAGCTCTAATGGCTGCGTTGAGTGCTTATGGTTGTGTTAGTGTCCTGAGCAAGGGGACTCAATTAATCTTGGCCAACATCACTGGGTGAATTTACCAACGTCCATTCATTTTTTCATCATCCTGCCAACTTTTCCAGCTGGGAAAGTGATGAAAGGTCATCAACCAGACCACAAGACCAGGAGAATAAGGAGAAATATGGTTGTTCCTGGAGGGGTGTCTCACAATTGCTGCTCCAATGAGGTTTAGGGAAAAGTGAGTCCTGTGATAGCCCTGCTCTGTCATGTGAAAATGAGGGTGCAAAATCCAGCTCATGGTGAAGGGTCCTTCTCCTGAATGATGCTGTGCCTCCTGCATGTCCGCACCTCCACAGGGGACTTAACGCTCCCACCTCTTTGCCCAAGCGCTGTACCCAGCTCTGCAAAACCGTGCGGGAACTCTTCAGCTGTCCTCGGGAGTCCTGGCCTGACCACGTCAGGGGGCAAGACCATGTCCCTGACCCATACTTGACTTTTCTTTTACTGTCAGTGGGGCGGTGGGGTTGCCAATACCAACATTAACACTTGGAAGTCTCCTGTGGTTTGAGATCTGAGACCTGTGGTCTGAATTGCGCTGAAATGAAGGGCAGATTAAAGGGGACAACTTGGCCAAGATCCCGATGTGCCTCTTTATGTGTGTGCGCATGCAAAAAACAAGTGAAAAAAACCCACTTGAGTATGATTCACCCAAATATTGTGTGGGGGAATCATTTTCCACCAGGGAGATAATTGCTAATTACATGAGTGTGAAACAATTTGATTTGCAAAGTTTTATTCTTCGCAGCCTGAGATAGCTAATTTTGCAGGAGCTGAGGTTGTGGGTATTTAGGCAATGGAGGTATTGTTGTTTCTGTCAGAGCCCTGAGTTTAAGTTTTCAGGAGAGCTGCTGCCCTTTAAAATAACTTCATTTTATTTATTAGCTCAAAACTTTCCCAGAGCGAATGACAAATAAAGCCTGTGGTATTTTTCCAGGGCTTATTTTGAGATAAAAGCTATCTGGTATAAAGGGTTCCTCTGGCAGCTGGACAAGAAGACCATAAATCAGCATCAAGGAGCAGGGAGAGCTGCCTGATGGATGCGGGATGTGCTACAGGGTTTTTCTCCGCTCCGGATGAACCGGGGTGAGAGCTGCTCAAGCCATCGTGGCACGGAGGTGAAGGTAGCTCCCTCCCACCTTTGCTGTGGTCAGGCGGGGAGCAGAGTGGTGTGGGGAGCACCCTGCCTCCTGCCCCCCAGCCACGGGGAATTTCTCCCTGCTGTGCCACCAGGACTCTGTGAAAAAAAGAAAACGGAGGGGGCAGCAGAGGAAAAAACCTCCCTCCTGTGCTCCCCCATCCCCTCCGTGGTGGGTACCGCATCAGCGGAGCATCAGCCTGGCCGCGGGGCCACGACGTGGTGGCATGTCCCCGTTCTGTGGTGGTGGCAGGAGGGGGTCGGGGCTGGTGAGGATGAAGTCGGCATGCCATCGTGAAACGCGGTGTAGCTGAATGCGGTGGCAGCAGGAGTATCTTGGTTACTCCGGTCTGTGGAGCTGCTAATTAAGAATAATGAGCTCAAGCGAACGTGGCGGTTTTCTGTGTGCCTCTATCGAGAAATCATCCTCCCCTTATGAGTCATCTCGTCCTCGCAGCCGGTACGTAGCCCAAGCCCCTTTAATTTCTCCAGACAGCACGGAGAGGTCCTGGGGTGGCTCCCGGCAGGTTTTGTTCAGGAAGGAAGAGATGGGGAGGGCTTGGGTTGCAAGAGCTGAGGGAAGCTGAATGAATCATTAAAGGCAAGATAAGAACTAAAAGCCTCCACCAAATGCCCTTATTAATGTTGATTTGATTGTTTATGCCACTTGACAGGGATGAAACCAGAGGCAGATGCAACAACTAAATATTGGGTCACTGCAGCGCCCTGCCCGCGGTGCCTGGCCTTTGCTGGAGACCTCCCTTGCGCATCCAGGCACAAGGTTACGTGTTTAGGAGAGCAATTCGGCTTTCCCCTCAGGGGGTGGCTGCTGGAGGCCAGGCAGGGCGTGTGGCCACCCAAACACCTGCGGCCAGACGCCATGCACGCTTTCTCGCAGGAAAAAGAGAGCTGCGGTAGCGCAGCTCCGGGGCAGCCGCGTTCGGCAGAGGAAGCGGCAAGCTCGCCCACCGCCGACGTCCACTGGGCTGGGGTCTCCTGCTGACAGCCAGCAGCGGGGGCAATCGCGGGTGTCCCCCAAAGGCTCCAAGCACGTGCCTGGGGGCACTTGCCCGCTGCCCCTCCTGTGCCCTGCAGGCTTTTTGCCGGCAGCCAAGGAGAGGATATTGAAGCAGGAGCTTTGAAAACACTGGGGGGAATGTTAGAAGGGAAGAGGAGCGGAAACCAAGCTCCTCGTCCTCGCTGCTTACCCCAGGGTGGAGACGGTCGTGCTCCGGAGCCAGCCGTGGTGGGAGCGGGGTTTGGGTAGCCGGATGGGGAGGGGCTGCGGGGCGACATCTCCCCTCAAGAGTCTCCTTCTCCTCATCAGTCTCCAAGGCTTCATGCACGCCATTCCCATCGGTTCACCACCAGCTCCCGTCAGGTAGCAGCAGCTCCCTGTATCGCAGAGAGCTGGTAAAGGTTGCGAGGCACTCGAATACCACAGCAAAAGTGATGAATGTGGACAATTTCAGGCAGATTGTGTCTGCTAGATAAGCTGTCGGTACCTGGAAGACACACTGCAGGACAGCTGCTGTGTGGGAGCAGAAGACCTCTCCTTCTCCCGCTGCTCCCAAGGAGGCAGCTGCGGGTCTTCTGGCCCCGCTTAATGCAAACAGTTGATTTTAGGTGCAACTGAGCGTTCAGGGCAGTGTTTTCCAGCGCATACTGATCCAAGCCTGGAGACGCTCCAACATGGAGCACCGCTCTGCCATGCTTTGGTGCTTTGCGGTTGAAATCAGAGAATCGAAAGCCAGGCCACCAGCTCGGCCATGAGCAGCAGGGATGTGTCTGAGGCTGCGTTAGGAGGGAGCTCTAAGGGTGTTGAGGTCTGTCCTGCAGAAGACAAGTGCTGGCGGTGTCTCATGTCTCCCCTCTCTATAACAGCATTGCTCCACCTCACAGCGGTGTGCAATAAAAACGTGGAGGGGCTTTAGTGAAAGGCCTGGGTAAGCACCAAGGAGCAACGTGTTGGGCTGCTTCCAGATGCATACAGGCTTTTCTCGGTGTTCGTGCTGCTCTGAAACCTTGCCAGTGCCCGGCACAGCCAGGCCGAAGGCGTTGGCAGAGGTCAGGTGCTGGTGCGAAGCCGCAGGGCTGCGTGCTCCCCACCCGCCCGCTGGCAGCCTGGCAGGGGAACCCTGCCTCCTCTGTGTGTTATCCCAGCCCTCGGATCTGGTTTTCCGCAAAGACCCTGCAGCACAGTCGCTGCCCTGGCCCAGCAACCGCCACGACGCGTGGTAGGCATCCTCCGCGAAGCCCGGTTCGCAGAGGGCTTGCAAGCATCTCTGCAGCCTACACAGGTATCGCTGAGGAAGCCGGAGGGGATCAGCTGGAAGCTGGAGAGGCCTCAGAGGAGCAAAGGGGCCCTTTTTTGGCATAGGTCTTCAGCACGCCCTGCATCTCGCTGTTAGCGGCACATTGAAGACCGGCAAACCGTATCACCATCCAAGCCGCATCCATCCCTGGTAGCATTGCGAGTGTGTTACAGTATAATTTCTATTAGGTCTTTCCACTTCTCAGCTGCCTTGGATGGATGGGCTGGCTGCTGAATTAGCCGTTTGCGTGCGGCGTCTCAGGATAACTGCAGTTCGCTGCACATAGATTTTACCCCCTGCAAGCACATGCCTATTTCTGTGGCTTCAAGGACTGAACTCCCGGCGTCTTTCATAGCATTGTTCTCTTCTATGTGCTTCCTCCCATCTTCGGAGCGGGCCACGTTTCCCAAGGATAAAAGGCCAGAGCTAACCAGGCTGAACTCTGGATTTAGATCAGCAGAGCTCAGCACAAAAATAGACAAAATTGTTCAAGGCATCTTTTAAATGTTAGCAACTCTTTAAAAGGCAGCTCTTTCAGTCCATCTTCCTAACTTTCTCCCTAACACGCTCCTTGTTGCACAGAACGGGCCCCAGTTTCTCCCAGCCCTGCAGACGAGGTCCGCAGCTTTGCTGGCATTTGGAGCTGTCGCCGTGGTAGGGTCTCGTGGGGTTTTGTCACCCTCCAGCATGAGTGTGACGGTCTCACTGGGCGTGCAGGGCTCGGGGACGTTTCTGCTGTCTGTCTCAGGAGAGGAGCCCTCTGTTCAGATAGATCCTTGGCTCTGGTCTTCAGATGCATCAGAGTCCAGTCTCATTGCTTCTCCCAGCAAATATCTTATTGGGAGCTGGCTGTGCACACTGCTGAGCACATGTAGCTACAGCCCACCACGGCAAGGAGCTGCGGGAGGTGGAAACCTTCCAGGGGAGCCAGCTTTCACAGCTCGGTGCAGGAGGGTCAACTCGGGCAGCCCTGGTGCTGCAAGAAACCTCCTGAGCCAGAGTACCCCCGAATGGGACAGCTGGTTTAGTGGCAACGGAGGGCTCTCGTACTGGCCATGGGAGCTGCTAGGTTGCACCCAGTTTACGCTTTCAGTTTTTCCTCTGCAAGCGTATGGGGTGAAACTTGGTTATAGTTGAAGAAAAATGCAGCTTTTCCCATAGCCCCCAGGGTCAAGGAGACCCAACCCTTGGGAGAGCGTCAGCCGGCACAGCACAGAGCCCTGCAAGCAAACGCTCGCTGCAGCACTGCATGTTAGAAATGGGGCCCTGCACACCCTGGGCAACATCCTGTGCTCAGCACCGTTGCTTTTGACTTGTGAGGGACCGCGGGTGACCTCTAAGGGGTCTGTGAAGATCACTCCACACGGCCAGGGAGCTTGAATCTGTTACCCTCATGGTTAAAAAGTTGTTTCAAGTTTGAAGCTTCTGCCTTAGAGGAAAAGAGAAAATATTCTATCAGCTGCTGATGTTGCACAAGAGGCCATCAGCAGGTCCAAGTGCCTTAAAGCTTTGTCATCCTGCTTTGGAGGGTTCAACATATTTTGTTGACCATCCCCTGATGCAAATACAGATATAAGATCCCTTAAGATGCAACCCTTAAGATCCTTAAGATCCCTTAATCACAGAATCACTAAGGTTGGAAAAGACCTGTAAGATGCATCCCTTAAGATGAGATGCAACACCAGCCCTGATCAGTTAATGCCTGGATAATGATGGTGAGAGGTGGTCGCCTTGAATTAACAGCAGCCGCCGTTTAAAGGTCCTTCTCTGCCCGGACTGGCCCCTGGCACACTCACAGTTGTGGTGATGAGAGGCTGAAGGCTCAGCGCCCTGCTTTCAGCCTTGTTTCCCTCATTGCTGAGGCATTGCCTGCTACATTTTTCTTGTTCTCCTTTTTTTCTTTTTTTTTTTTTTGTCTGCTCTTGCCCTGTGCATTTTTAATCACATCTCAGGGCAGCTGCAGCATCCTGGGTTATTGCAGTTGCATGTCTGTGGATCGTCCACACTTGCTCTCCTCACAGCTGAAGAAGCTTTTCAAAATGAAAAAAAATCCCTCCCTCGCAAGCACCACACAGATGAAATATGCATTCCTTGGTAAAATATTAAAACAAATCTCTTCCACACAGGCACAGCCCATGAAGATGTGTTTAAAACACACAGGGAGGCACGGATGCAATATTTACAATCTTGAGCAAGGCAATTTATAATCTGCCTGAGCTCCCTGATGCTATTTGAGCAGTTTTTTCTGGAGTGTATCAGAACAAATTAATCAACATTTTCCTTCCTAACTATATGCAAATGGACTTCTAAAATTTCTGGCTGTAGGTTGTAGCATTAATTGCTCACTGGGCTCATCCAAGCAGCTTGGATTTGATAACCAGGAGAAAGCACCAGCCACTTCAGTGAGTTTCTAACACAAACTGACCAGCCCATTTCCCCTTCTGCAATCACTAAAGGTCAGCACAAAACAAACCAAGGAGGCAGAGGGATCTGGTTGCCTTTTGCTTTGATGCTGGGCTCTTGTTTCTCTTCCTTGGATCGTGGTGGGGGGAATGGAATAGGCATGAACTGCCCCATCTCCACTTGTACCCCTGTGTGACTGCCCTGGGCACAGCGCTGGCTGGAGACCTGGGTCCGACGGTCACTGCTGGGAGCCCTGCCCACGGCAGCTGGCGAGGGCTCTCTTACACCGCTGCCTTCTGCTCACTGCTCATTTGCACCTCCACGAATTTTCCTGTTAAAAGAGGTGTCCATGCAGTGTATTAAAGACTTGCTCATGAGCTCAGCTACCATGTGCTGAACCATTTCTCAAGGCAAAACACAGTTCCGTGCGCCTGCCAAAAGAATGACTTTTGTTGTTATTGTTTATTAAAAAAAAAACACAAACAGGATAATAAAAACTGTCCAAAAAAAATGTCAAATTCTACTGCCAGGCTGAACTGGCGCTCGCTCGTTCCTTGCCTTAACGCACCAGCTAAGCATTGCTCTGGGTGTGCTGAAGTGGTTTAGCATTGGGAAATGACTTGTTTACCGCAACCATGTTGCAGGGAAAAGAAAATTGGTTTCCGTGTTTCAGGATACATGTTTTAGGAATCTGGTTGCTAACCTTTAAGACATGCTGTGTATCCTGCTGGCTCGCTCTGACCGGGTGGAGCTGGTGAGCTCCAACATCTCACCTGGAGACCCAGAAATGCACAAAGCTACAAGGAGGCAACTCTCTCACAAATCAAGTCTGAAGCCAGGGCAGACCTGGATCGTGACTGTCACATCAGATCAGCGCTTGTGCAGGCAGAGAGGGGCTGAGATCGCTCTGGAGCAGGTGACACCACCTGCACACCCCCCTGGGACCAGAGGATGCAGAAGTCCTGGTGTAGCTGTAAAGCTTTCGGCACAAAGCAAGCTGCTTTACGGAGGTTCAGAGCCTGCTGATCGCTGCTGGAGAAAATAAGCTCCTGCGCATACAGCGGCTTCCAGCAGGAACTGCTGAGCCCTTTGCACCAAACACATGGAGTTGATTTTCTACTTGCCACCATAAATTAAGATAGGTCCCACTGCGGGGCTGGGGACCAAGGTTGTCCCAAGCAGCTCAGCTGTGTGTCTGGTGGCCAGAAGGAGAAGCTGGACCAGGGAAGCTTTGCAGCACTTCTGGCAGGATTGCTCTCCCAGAACTGAGTTTCTCTGGCGGCGCGCTGGGGAGGTCTGACCAAGGCTAAGATCTCAATACGGAGGTGCATGCTGTGCTGATGGTTGAGAGGCAGAGCTGGGCTGCTGCGCTGGCCATGCCAGCGCTGCAAAGGCGCAGCGGTGTGGCATTGTCCCTGCTGCGGGAACGGCAGCACCCAGCAAGCATGGGCACGTGGAGCCTTTCCAGCCGTGGCATCGGGGCTCCGGGGGTTTCGTGACTCTGCTTTTGGCCACTGGCAGCTTGTAGGACCTGTTTGGGTGGCCCAGCCCTGGGGGTAGGTTGCAATTGTTCATCACCAGAGCTCAAGACAGCCCAGTCCAAAGGCAGGACACCTGTGCGGAGCTGAGCACCGGGAGAGGTTATGGCTACGTGGGTGAGACAGGGTGGAAGCAGATGAAGGTCTCTTGAATGGTGTCAGTGCGACTGGGGGGTGGCTGGTGGGGATGAATATCTGGTCCCTGGGGAAGCTTGACAGAAAAGTTGCACATGGTAAATCCCTGCTCCACAGCTTCTCCCACGCCCATCATGCTCTTACCATCCAGTTACACATTTCTTAGCATTTCTTGCAGATAAGGCTTCTGGGTGCTCCAGCAAACGATCCTGCAGCATTTGAACCTGATATGCATGGCCTGCAGACCTCAGCGTTGTTTATGGGAAGTGGAGGGTGAGCAGAGACCTGCGTTAGAGCAGAAGGGACCTGCCAAACCTTGGGCAGCAGCCCAGGACACAGAAGGGATGGGAGAAATAAATGTGTTACGACTGTGGAGTGAGGTGCAGCCAGCTCGTAGCCTCACAAGAGGATGTGGGGAGGGCTTCCCAGCATCGTTGCATCCTTGGTTTCATTGCCTTTCCTAGAGCAGACACCGGCAGCATTCTCCCTTTTACCATCAGCTCAGGAAGTACCACTTCAAAAGGTGCTGATGAGGGCTGTGAATTGCAGTGTCCGAGGCCCTTGTGCCAAACAACCCCAGGGGGTAACAAAAGCCCATCCTCCCCATTCAGCGCTGGCGGCAGAGACTGACGTTTCTGCTTGCCTGGCCAGCAGAGTGTTGGCACCGGCTTCAGGAGGACGGGGATTTCTTTGGCTGCCCTTGGAGCACGAAGATGGTGCAGCAGAAAGTCCTGGGCACTTGCCCATGGTGCCGGTAGCACCCCTACAGCACACTGGGCATGGCAGGGATGGGAGTCCGGTGCTCACTGCACAGGCAGAGCAAGCAGAGACATGGTTCAGGGGCTGCTGAGGCTTCTGAGAGCTCCTGAGCGGTGTTGGGAGGACATCAGGTATCGACGTGTCTCTGTAGAGCCAGCTGGGCAGCTGCGGTGTTACAGCTGTTAGCAGAGGGATTTCAGCAGTGCTGAATAACGCATCAATGTGGTACTACCCCCCAAAACCCACCTCCCTGCACTTGGTACTTCCAGGATCCCTGTGCTGAGCGCCCAAGCTCCATGATGATTGGGAGAACCAAGAGGTTGAGCAATTTGGTGAATTATTTATCCGTTATTCATTTACCCGATACGCATATAGTGCTGTGCAGCAAGTGAGCAAGCGCAAAATTAAAACCCAAAATGATGGATGCTGCCTTATGAAGGGCTCTTCATCCCGCTCTTGAGACTCATTCAGCTTTAAATATTGATGGCGGATCGCCTGTTGGCAAACAAATACTGTGTAAATCTATCCATCTCAGCTCGCTGCCACAGTTCAGGAGGCAGAGGGTTTGTGCAGTTGCAGCCTCATGGGCTGAGACATGTGGTCTGTGCTGCCTGGGGTGGCCGGGGGGCTCAGAGTTCCTTTAATTACCTCCTGAAGCTAGCAATTAATCTGTGCTTGAGTACTTACCTACCTGGCAATACAGCGTCAGCTAGCTGCAGTCTTTAATATGCTGATCCTTACAACATCCCTAAGAAGCATGGGCAATCTCGGCGGGGACTGCAGCAGGTCCTGCAGGCGCAGGGCTGTTGTTACGTCTGTGTTACTGCTTGGATAACTGGTGGCTCCGGTTACTGTTATTTTACTTCAAAACCTGCCAGGCGCATATTAGTATGGAGGATTAGTTAAAAAAAAAAAATCCAAATCAACAGATCCCTGCTGAGAAAGGTGGTGTGATGCCAGAGGAGCCTGGGAAGTCGCCGGGTTGAGGGACTAGGACAGCGAGAAGCAGCTTCCCAAGTCCAGGCTGGGCTGCATGCAGCCGGCGCGGTCTCTCCCCGACTGCCCAGGACAGCCGCACTCAGTCTTTCCAAGCACATGGGTCCATAAGACCCCGAATTTCCCAGGTGGATCCCACCCCTGGCCCCACAGGCCACCTCAGCCCTGCAACAGGAGCTGGATCCCCAAGCCCAGCAGACCAAGAAGGGCAGATCATGAGGATAAATTTGGGGCTGTCCCAGGTGAACCCCAAAGCTGTGGATCTGCTGCCTTCTCCCCCAGCTCCCTCCCAGCCTCTTGCTGGGCCCATCGATGCCGCCCAAGCTCCTCAGAGGAGTCATTCCTGAAATGAGGTGGGTGGGTGCTCAGCTCAGCAGGCAGCAGGGTCCATTGCATGTGCCAGCCCAAATGTTTAATCCACAGCACGGACTCAAGAAGCAGAGGCGTTTACAAGCGAGCTCCTCCCTGTGCAGAGCCGGCAGTGTGTGAGCTGGCTTGTGGTCCCCAGCTCCTTTAGATCCATCTGCGGTCTCCTTATCTCCTGATGCACAGCGGTAGCTCTGGCCACAGTCTTCTCTACCCGGTCAGTGTTCAAACCGTGTTTCACACCATCTTCTTCCCTCCCTTTCCCAGCCGTCAGGAATCTGGGGAGGGACAGGGGGTTGTGCACAAAGGGCTGGGGTTTGTCTGCTCCTTGGCAGTCTGGAGGCACCCTGGGGACCAAGGTGGCAGATGGACAGCCCGGGGGAGCCGCCAGCAAAAGGCATGCTGAAAACATCTCTGTTGGCTCTCCTGAGCCATAGGCATGTGGCGAGGTGCCTCTCTGGAGACTCTGTCCTTGCACGACTCCAGGGCTGATTTCACTGTCTGCTGCAGCGTGACTCCCACATGGATATGCTCCTGCCCGCTCCTGCCCGCTCCGGCAACACTCTGCAGGCAGCTTGGTGCGTGGCAGGGCTTTCGGGACAGCAATAAACGGCAGGTCTTCATGCTGGCAGGATTTCAAGGGATGAAACAGCATGGCTTCGGGGTGAAGGCCTAAAGGATATGTGAGCCTGAGAAACAATGCCATCAACCCCTCTCTTCCTTGCTCTCTGGAAGAAAGACCTGATACTCTTTTCGCATTTGAGAAGCCCAAGACAAGTATCTTAAACATGGAGCATGGCCAGTCCAATTACTTCTCTTGGTCCCATGCCCAGGGTTTATTCCGTGAAACATCTCAGTGACAAATGTTCTCACTGCAAGAAACTTTCTAGTACTTCTTTTTCCATTTCTTGATGCCGTATAAACTTTTGCCAGAGGCTGCCCAGAACCAAGGTGTAATTCCGATCCATTCAGACCTCTGCAAAGTGCAGCTGGAAAATATCTCAGCAAGGTGATAATTGTTACAGCCTTGAGAAACAGCTTTGTATAAATGAACCCAGTGATTTCTTTTGTGGGAATAAACTTCCCTTGGAGATATTATGTCCTCTTCCTCCTTTAATCTTTTCCCTGGGATTTCCATATCAGCACCCTCAGACCCAAGCAGACTGTATTGCTCGTTTTCAGTCTGTTTCAGGCATGGATTAATTGCAGCTACCCAGCTGTCTTGCTCTAACTAGCAATATCATACCGTTAAACTAAACAACTGCCAACCTGAGCACATGAAAGCGTGGCTGGATAATGTTTCTACCAAAAAGAAAAAGTCCTGCTGGCAATGCAGGTCTAGACCTTTTGCCTTGCAGAAATCACTGCCTCTTCGTTTAGCGCGATGGACTCGGCCGTTCCATGCCAGCAGAGAGCCACTGTGTGTGTCACTGCTTGCATGCATATTGTTTACAGGAATGTTGCAAGGGGATCAGAGAAAGATGTGAGCTGCAATCTCGGAAGTTAAACTCTGGTCTGTACGGTGATTCTAAGCTGAGAGCAGGCACATGGGCGTCTGGGTCATAGCTTATAAATGGGGAAGAAACTGGGAGACAGCAATGCATTTTGGAGGGGCAAGAGGCATGGTAGTGCCAAACCCCCAGGCATGGTGGGCAGCACCAGCCTGAGAGGAGCAGCTCGCAGAGCTTGCTGGCTGCTCCATCCTGGCCCTACCTTGCGCCTCGACGTCGTCGGGGCTTATTATTCAGTGCAGGACTCTGGGCAGGCGAGTTGCCAGCTCTGACCGCTTAGCCAAATTAATAGTGCCGAGCAGGAACAAGACGTACTGGCGAGCTTCCCTGGGACCAGGCGGATCGTGGCTGCCCCCCATGGGAGCCCGCGAAGGGGAGGGCTCCCCTCTCCCAGGCAGAGCTCAGCCCCGACGACCTTGATCTCTCGCAGCTCCAGGAGCCCCAGCGTCCCTTAAGCTCCACTTAGGGGTCTTTTTGATTTGGGAGGAATTAGGGAGAGGCAACCTGCATGGATGTGCACCTCCTCCATTCCTCTACCACCAGCACTGGGTGGCCCAAGCCCCCCTGACCATGGCTGTCCCCCACATGTGGCTTGGGGCTTGCTCACCCCCATCAGTGCCCTCCAGATATTTCCAAGCACTGATGGCACAGCAAGCAGCAAAGTGCCCTTTTTTTTTGTTACTCCTGCATCAGTTGCTCTCTGTGCCTAGTCCAGCACAACCCCCAAGTCTGCAGCCACGTACTGCTTCCCTTTGGAAAGCCTGGGACTGAAGGGACGCTGGGGCCTGGGGAGCATGCAGCAAAGAAATGGCACTGCATGCAGAAAGCCAGCAACATCTGGGACAAAGCAATCACTTGAAGAGCCCCACGCAGCGTGCAGAACGGCTGCTGGGTAACGACGTTACATACCAGCAGGCTATTTGTCACTGCTTTCTCTTTTATTTCCCTGGTGAAGCCCCATGTGTTGCGTGCACAGTTTTTCCTGCTGTAGTTGCTGGATCTTCACAAATCCATCCCTTGCCATGCCTCTCTTGAGATCTCACTAGAAAGCCTGGTGTCTTGGCCATCCCAAGGTGCAAACAAAATGGGAATTACCATTTTGAAGCACTCTGAAAGCCCCAGGGTTGCATACAGACAGGGGTTCGGGAGCTGCGCCTGCCACACTCGAGGCACCTCTGGCAGGTACCGAAGCAGAGCCCGGGCTTCCCCCCCTCTGCTCAGCCTGGCTGCCCGCTCCTGTGCCTTTCCCCCCGTGCAGCCAAGGGCCAGCTCCGACACCACACTTTGGCACATTCGTCTTTTTTTTCTTTTTTTTTTACAAGCCACGAACGTGCAGTTGCTTCTTTGCGTGCTGGGGGGAAGGCTGCCTACGGCTCTGGTCCCCGGCATTTCACAAAGACTTGATTCACCGAAAGTTCATTGTGGGATCCCACAAAGCTTCAGACTTGTGGGAGAGTGCTGGGAGCTGTGTTTGGTCATTAACACATCTGTGGTATCACCGCGGCTTCCACTACCACCGCCCTGGCCAAAGAGGTGTCAGAGAAGGTGATCAGTATCCTCTACAGCCCGTGCTGCAGCAGGACCCACCAGAGGAATGGAAATCTCCTCAAACCGAACTCAGTAGCTGAAATTCAAAGCATGATGTTGAATTTTTTTAACAAAACACTGTCATTATCCTAAATATAAAAATGTTTGATTCCAAACCATTTTTCATAGTAATATTAGACAAAAGTGGCTTGTTCTAAACATGTCATTTTCAACAAAACCAGCATCTTTAAAAGAAATACTTTGAGAATAAATCTCTATGCCAGTGCTAGTGATAAGTCTTTCATTTCATGCTCTAATTGAACATTGGCTTTACAACTTAAAAGCAATCATCCTAAATTGCCTTCTGCTAATGTTAATGCTTCAGACAAAGGGTAACAGCCAGATTATAGGTTCGTATATTATTCAGGCAAATCTGGGTTCTTCATACATCACTTTTTAAGAGAAAATTAATTTTTCCATGTGTCAAGAGTGAAAATAGTAATAATGGATGACATACTTATATCATCCTGTATTGCTGAGATTGGCAAGAACATCGCCTCTGAACAAAGAGAGTCGTAGCCAGCGTGCACGCCCTCGTGCCAACCCAAACGGGTAGATGGGCAACCTCAAAAATGCCCCTGCCTGTGATTCAAACCCGTGCTTCTTCCAGTGGAGAGACTAGATCTCACCCCCTGCACTGATAAGCAACATCCCCTTCATCTGTTATTAAACAGATGAGTAGATGTCGTCTATTTAAATTCCTCGCTTGGCGGGTGGCTTTATGGATTGGCAATGACTTGCCCCCCAAACTGGGCTGAGAGCGGAGCTACCCATTTCGCTGGGTGCTCTCCACCGGGAGCGCTGAGCTGGGCCATCCCCAAGGCTCCCCTGTCCCCCTCCACCTCATGCACACTGCGTCTCCCAGGCCCTATAGATAACACACCGGCTTCCTATGGGCAGCAACTGCCCTGCTGCCCACTTGCCTGCCCACCGCCATCTGCGTTGGCCTCGGGTGGGCAGCAGAGCCGGGCGGGAAGGCTGTGAACGGGGAGGGCTCGTGCAATGAGCGAGCCAAGTGACCCAGCAGGGTCCGTGCAGGGCTGGACAGATGTCAGCCACGGTAGTAAAAGTTTGGCAATGGAGTCAGGGTCTTCCAATGGGAAGTAAACAGAAGCTCAAACCCATAGGCGTCAACTGAAGCTGCAGTGTTAGGGCTGGACCTGCCTTTGATGCATCTGGATTGTCCCCTGGATGGGAATCACTGATGATGTGCACATTTGCCTCCTGCTTCCTCCCAGAGCCTCTCGCTTCCCAGCCCAGCTCCCTCCCAGGGATGACGGTGGGTTTGCGCGGCAGCCCTGGTGCCGCTGCGCCTCCCCGCACGCTCCCTGCTCTTTTGGCCATGCCATGGGAATCCCGCTCTTTCCCAGGCATCACACTGGGAGCGGTGTATTTTTAGCTCTCGGTGCCGGGGCCGGGTGTCTGTGTGGCGGCGGGGCCCTCAGCTCCCCAGGCGCTGCCTGTTCCCACCACATCTGCTGCTCTCCATTTGCAAGCTGCCTCTGCAGCACTTGGCATGAACAGCGCCGTTGTCTCCTCGCTCAGCGGCTTCATTAATTCACACCTTCTTTCCTCTTTCAGGAGTTATCTTTCCTTCCGTCAGCTTTTGAGAACCGCTTGTATTTGCCCTGTGGTTCGAGGTTACGTCTGCCTTCTCGCTGACCCTCTGGTCCAGCCTAGCAGCTTCAGCGTTTCGCTGGCACCTAAATTGTTGAGGGGTGTCTTTTGCATTGGCTGTAGCATGTCTATGCTTGTTGTGAGCTTGGGTGGCGAGGTGGGACCGCGCCTGGATCCAGCCATCGCATCAGCAGCGCTGAATTGCCCCTTTGCTTTCCTCATGCCCTGGAGGGGCTCCGACGCGCTCCTCGGGTGCCTCTGCACGCTGCTCCGGACCGCACGCGGGAGGTTTGTGGCCCTGGTAATGCTGGTGAGAAATAAAGGTCCCCCCAAGCTGCTGGGGGAACGGATGTAGCCGACGAGGGAGGGCACCACATTCAAACTGTGCTGTCCCAGCGCTGCTTCAGCCCAGGGGCTCCTTCCTTCCTTCCTTCCCAGATGTGGAAACAGTTCCCCAGCAGATTGACAGCTCCTGGGGCAGAGCGGAAGGGTCTGCAGAAGCATTGCCCAGTAAAAATAGCAACCCAATAAAAAATAGCTGCAGCTGGGAGCTGTGCCCGGCATTGGGGAGCACAGCCCCAAGAGGGGAAGCATCCCTCTGGGCAGAGCCCGTGACACCACGAGCAGGCGCTTGCAGGATGGAGCGGTCCTTGCCCTTGGTGGGAGCAGAGGGCACACGAGCTCTCCCCTCCTTTCATTGCAGGAGCTGAGGCTCCTCTCTCTCTCTCTCTTTGAGAGGGAATGTGTCACAGCTCAGGGCATTCTTGAGATCAAGAAGGTTGGACAAGCAGAGAGTGAAGAGCAGCTACAGCCCCGGGGAGTGCACTGTGCACGAGGATGAGCCTGGCAAAGGATTGCTCCTTGCTTACAGAGGGGCAGCTGACACCAACAGGGTTGAAGTGGTCACGCAAGAAATCCAGGGCATGTTTAGGCTCCAAAGGCCAAATCCCAACTGGTTATGCTGCTATCCACATCCAATACTTAACCCAAGGAAGCCATTGGCATAAATCTGCAGTAGCTCAGCAATTTGCAGCAACATCTAGACTCTTATGCGTTACTTCTAGCTCAGAGGTCCGCAGGTGCTTCACAAAGCCCAACTGGTATGATGCTGTTGTAGAGGTAGGGGAAACTGAGGCACGGAAAGATTGAGACAGATGTGTGCTGGATCAGACCAGATGGATGAGTTTTCCAGCGTGTGGCTCGCAGTCTGAACACAGCCCCATGGCTGTGAGCAGCACTTCGTACAGACAGAGAAACACTTGGGTTTTATCTGCTTTATGTTATTTACTCTGCAGTTGTCAGTCTCCTGTTAAAAGTGGTACAGTCTGAAAACGCCTCTTGTTAATAGCATGTTATCAGGACTGGTGCTGCTGTGCACAGGTGTTATCTCCTTGATCCCATCTGTCTCAGGAAGTGTGGTTGAGAGGAGAGCAAGGATAGAGCTCGGTGGCTGCAGGAGCCTGGGAGAGAGACCTGGGCACCCCACAGTTACACCGCGACCATCTCTAATTCATCTCCGCTCAGCGGAGCACTTAGAAATGTCACTGGGGAGCTGCAGTGGCCGTGATTGATCGCATCTCCACTGCATGCTGATGGAGGAGAGCAACTTCAGCAAGAGGAGACCTTGGCTCCTGAGCCTCCCCTTGAAGTGCAGGAATGAATTATGCAAACTAATCCGTCCCTTGACTCCTCCGACAGCTGCTGCCTTCCTGACAACTCCTGCCTTTACCTCTTTCTTTATCTGCGAGTAGTTGTAGACACATTGAGGCAACACATCCTTTCGTCTGGTGTCCACGTGTGTCCCAGGGGCAACTCATCGCTTGTTGTAAGATGTTGTCCCAGATGCGAAGATAAATGGCTGAACTAGCCTTGGCCAGAGCCTGGTGGACTGCTGGCCTGCCCCTGGGCTCTTAAAAGAGAGGAGGGAATCATAACCCATGTTAAAATATAATCGATTTCTTCTGGCAGCTGGCAGAGTTTCGAACGCCGCTGCGCACCGGGGCTGCAGTGGGGCCGGGGTTAGGGGTGCCAGCCCAGCCCCAGCGCTGCCTGTGCCGCAGGGAGCTCCCACCCAGGGCAGCAGCTCATTGCTTCCCAGTACAATCCCCGCTCTTGCTGGCTGGGAGGCTGGAGGCAACTGGCAGTCGTCTTTTGGCTCAACTAATAGTTATTTAAGGGCTACGATGCTTATTGTAGACTGGGAACAGGTTATTAAGCTCCCTGCCTGGACTGATGCTATCTTCATTGGAGCCGGAGAGGGAAAGTCAGGGAGAGAGAAGCAGGGCAACGGAGAAAGGCACCTGCACAAGGGTGTTTGGACAGGCTACTGTGTCCGTGCCCCGCTGTTGAAGGGATGTGATTCTCGCTTGTCCAAGCTAAGCAGATGTCCCCTCCTGCCGATGGCTGCCGCTAGCGCTGGTGGCTTGCTGGGATTCTGGTCCCTAAGAGAGCTGGAAGTGGAGGCAGACAGAGAGGAGGGCAGAGACGAGCCAAACGGGAGTGGGACGGAGAGGTGGAAGGAGAAGGTGGACACAGGACCCCAGCGGCACTGGTACCTCGGTCACCCCTTTGCTGCGTCCCTGCTGCTGTGCCGCTCGCCCGGGTGCGATACGCCCAAGCCAGCGACTTGCCAGCGCGGCAGGGGAGACGGGGAAGCTGCCATTTCCCCAGCTGTCCTCCTGCCCCGCTGAAAGCCATGTTTTATTTAAAAGTGCATTGGCAAATAGCCTGTCTCATTTTGATTCAAAAAGCTCCCAGACTGGAGAACCGCAGTGAAGGTGGCTCTTTTAATCTGTCACTTGCTGGCAGGTGGGGAATGTGCTGACCCCAAGACAGGGGGTTGTCAGCTTTTGGGGGAATAAAATAGGAAACCCTTTTTTTTTTGTTCCAGGCGTCGGGGAAAACAAAAACAAAACAAAGCCCGACCTTCTGAAATCTCACAGAAACGACTCCTTTTGCTGCCTGTAAGACAGAAGGAATATCTCCGTTCTCCTGCTCTTTGCCTTGAGTGCAGAGCAGGGGCGGGCAGGACCTGGCTTTTATGCCGAGATTGTCTGTCAGCCAGAAAAAGGGTTTTAGTTGTGGCTGAGTCTTGAAAGTGCTGCTGAGCTCAGAACGCTCCCAGTGATGGCAGCTCGGTGGGGAAGCGGTTTAAAACGAGCGTTTCACACACGCGCCGTCAGGAGCGCTCGGGGGGGTGTTGGCCCTGTTCCTGTGTGGTCAGAAGGAGTTACGCAGGCGGTACCATTACATTGGGTTGCTGGAGATGTAGTATGTGAACACTGAACTTGAGCTATGCGATCACGTGCGTTTGTGCGGAGTTAAGGTTATATGGACAATCTTTGCTTTCCTGCCCATAGGCGCTTCCGTGCAGACGTAGCGCTCTACACACGCGTCTCCTCGGTGCAATGCAGCTACTGCCAACCCACTGAGAACATGGTGTGAAGTTATAAGGGCGTTCGCTTGAGACAAGACAGCACTTGAGAAGGCCGTGGAGTCAGGGGCAATGCTGTGTCTCTGTGTGGTCACACCACCCTGCTGCTGGGCACCTCTTTTGCAATCAAAGCATTAAATACCCGCAAACCGCTCGTGCCGGGGATTTGCCAGCGAGTCGACGCTAACAAGCTGACCCTGCAGAAGAGCTGCTGAGGTGGGTTTGGGTCGTCATTTTTCAGAGCAGCTCATTTAGGGCTCGCATTTTTGAGATGCAGAGTTTTAATTTCTCCCTGCGCATCAGCTGTCTGGAGTGCTAAGTCTTTGGCACGTGAGATAATGAAATCCCATATGATTAGCATTTGTGGTTTGCCACTGTTTGCAGGAGAAAATAATAGCTAGCTTAAACACCTATTAGTCACCCATAGCTCTGCGTGTCTGCACTGTACGTTTAGAAAGCAGATGCAATTTAGCAGGCCAGGGGATTTTTTTTGAAAGAATCTTCTAAAAGTGCACTTGTGAAAAATCAGCTTTTAAGTATGCAAAATTTGATACGGCTCAGCAGTTCTCACCGATTAAAAAGCCAGTGACCAAACCCATTTCTAAAGTGCTAGTAGAAAGCAGAAACGTTTCCTGGGGGAGTTTAGAGCCCAGCTGAACACAAGCTTCAGGAAACAGATGCAAAAAGCTGTGTGTGGTTTTGTAGTATGTTTTTTTTCTAGGTTTGTATCACTGGCCTGGGCAGGTTAGTTAAAATCTCGCCCTGTTTGCGTGGATCTCTTACCTTCTCAGCGTTGTTTCATGCTGCTTTACAGATGAAAGCATCTCCCTCTGAGCTAGGGAGCCCCGGAGCTGTTCCCTGTGCCCCTGGGACTTTTGGCAGTTGCTTTCCAAAGGCTTTGGGGAGGAGGCATGAAATAACGGCAGGGAGCTGGGGAGCCTCCTCCCCGGCTTTGCCTGGGACGAAGTCCCAGCAAGGTGGGCCAGATGCTGGCACTGTGTCCATCAGAGCAGCCCTGTCCCACAGCATGCCTGGCCCAGGAACCCGAACCCCCTGGCCAGGGGTGAAAGGGGGATGAGTTGGTGAGGAAGATGAATCCAGAGAAGAGGGAAGAACATGTTTATTTGGCACCATCTCATTTCACACCGTTAATCACAGAATCACAGAGTCACGAAGGCTGGAAAAGACCTGTAAGACCATCAAGTCCAACCACCAACCCAACCCCACCATGGCCACTAAACCATGTCCCGCAGTGCCACGTCCACATGTTCCTTGAACACCTCCAGTGATGGTGACACCACCACCTCCCTGGGCAGCCTGTTCCAACGCTTCATCACTCTCTCCGTAAAGACATTTTTCCTAATATCCAGCCTAAACCTCCCCTGGCGCAACTTGAGGCCGTTTCCTCTTGTCCTGTCACTTGGGAGAAGAGACCAACACCCACCTCACCACAACCCCCTTTCAGGTAGTTGCTGCTTCAGGTTAAGCTGCTTCCTCCACCATTTCATTGTCTGCAAGGGCCTCCCAGTCATTTCTGGGTCCTGGTCCCAAACCCTTCCAGAGGGAAGGCTGAGGAGATGTGATGTCTTTTTCCAGACTTGTGTTCGCGTTATAGCCAGACAGGAAAATAGGACAGCAGCATTTGAGAGAGGATCGGAGATGTCAGCAAGGGACCAGTGTCCATCCAGGGCTCACGGGTTTCCTTGCTCAGGCCATCCCACCAAGGTGGGGCTCAGAGGGGCCCAGTCCAGCCGTGGGAGCCCGGGGATGCCGGCGGGTTCAGGCAGAGAGCACTGCCTGCGACGGGCTCAACAAGCACTGCTGCCTTTGCACGGGGAACATTCTCAACTGGTGTCCCTGCCCGTGGCAGGGGGTTGGAACTAGATGATCTTTAAGATCCCTTCCAACACAAACCATTCTGTGATTCTATGATATGGTTCAACAGGTAGCCACGCTGGACCACATGCGGGGCTCACGGCATGGATTTTTGCCACCAGGGCTTTTCATTCCTTTGCAGCAGCGGAGCAGGGAAAGGCTTCTTCTGTTGCAAACCATGGCATGCAACCCACCATACACTGCAGGCATGCCGGAGCGCCTGCATCAGCACAGAAATACCCTAGAGAAGTGACAGACCCTGCTCCCTAAGCCCTTTCTTGCGGGAAGACATGATGCGGGTTGCTTCGCTGATGAGAAAATTCCACCCTAAGAGGCAGAAGGGAGCTGAGCAGATATTCCCGCTGCAGGAGCTGAAACCCCCTCGCAGCCTTTCCCACTGCCGGGGGGAGCGTGGCAGAGGTGGACAAGCACCTCCTTGTGCCCCTTGTCCTGGCCCGAAGCACCAGCGCAGCACGCAGGGCTCTGGGGCTGAGCGGGGCTGAAAGCTGGGGTGAATCTGATTTCAGATTGCTGATCCCATCTAGCACTGGTCTGGAGAGGAACGGATGCCCTTGCTACTCAGGTCTAGGAAAAGTTGCAACTAATGGGTATTGATCACAGGAGAAAGCAGATCTGTGGGCACAAATTTATGTGCGAGCTTGAAAGATGTTCCCTAAAAGGGGAACAGTGTGAATAATCAGGCTTTGAGACAAATGCTAATCAGCATTACATTTTGCCTCTGAGTCTCCAGACAGAGTGTTTAATCTCTGGAATTAAATATTTCCCTGGTGAGGAGTTAGACAACTTCAAGAGGCTCCTGTTTGAAAAATTAAGTTTGGCATACGTTGGTTTTCGATCTCTCTGATTGTGTGGAGTTCAGTCTGTCCAGAAGCTGGCCAGCCTCTGGACCTTGGAGCAAAACAAAAACATTAATTTATTCCCTGCTTTATTGACAGACCAACAGAGAAACATGTATTATCAAAGGTTACCAAGGACGGCTTTCAATCAGATATAAATGCATAGAGTTTTCCATATGAGAGCTAGACACAAGCATTTTCTCACTGTGAAATATTTTATCAAAGGTTAAAGCTCAGATGTTCATTATCTGGAAAAGTATTTCCTACAAGTTGCATCTTCTTTTTGGTATTCCCTGGGGCTACATACCATTGAATACAGGAGCTAAGCCATAGGAGAATGGATTTATGGAGATGTGAGTGGGACATTTGACAACTGTAGGTTCAGGCAGTTGATTAATCAATAGCTGATATCCATCCCAGCTTTTCAGTGCAGTAGTGATATCTATTTTAAAGCAGTCCCAGATGGATTAACCTTTTGTTATGTGCTCTGGGCTTGCTTCTGGGAGTCTGGCAAGTGTGCCGGACGGTGTGCGTGCAGATGCACGCATCTATACAGAGACATGTATGAGCACCCCGCCCTAGCCTTGGGGTTGGCCTTGCTTTGACCAAAGACCTCCAGAGGTCCCTGCCCACCTGGATCCTTCTACAACTGTGTATTTCTGTCCAGACTTGAGAAGAGGGCACATGTCTTTCCCAAACGCTGTGTGCCCATATATGCATGGAAATGTATGTGATACTCGCAGCAGCAAAATAAGCTCAATCAAGTCACAAAGAAGCTTCACAAAGAAGCCAGAAGAAAAAATTGTACCTTGCTAATCAAAAAATGAATTCTTTTAAGACAAAAAAACCCAAAAAAGATATAAGGAAGGAAGAGATTTATTTGTTCCTCTTAGGAATAAGAGTTCTGGTATTACAGTACTTATTTTGGAAATTTCATGTCAGTGATTTCATCCTTTGTAGCCACTTGTGGCTCAGCACATTTTTACCGTGGTTGCCAAGTAACAATCACTAAGCATTTGTGTCTAGATCAGTAAAGGGGAGTGGAGAGAATGGATAAAATCTATTTTCAGAGGCATAATCATCAGTGGCTCTTTGTAGGTTAACAGTTAATTTCACTCAGCAGTGACAGTGTTTTGTTGAAGGCCTTGGGTTTTACAAACAGGAAGATAGAAAGCAGAGAGACTGAAGAGGGGTTTTTTATCATTATTATTACTCTTTCAGAGCAGAGTGGCTTATGAGTGATTAAGGAGGCATTAACTATGTTGGACGTCAAGTCCCACGTGCAACAGGACCATTATAATCCGCTCCTCGGGGCCGGGCTGTAGCGTGCGCGTTTCCCCCCGGGTTTCACTGTCCCAAAACCTCCCGGCACCGCAGACCCCGCTCCGGCCTCATTTCGCTCATGGGGCAGCTGACAGCTGATGCAGGCGGAGAAAAGGTTTGCCTCGCTGCAAAAAAGGATGGAGCAATGGGGGAAAATAGGGAGGAAAGCCAGGAGATGTGGTGAAGAGCAACTCCAGGCAGAAATAATTCCTGCTAAGTCCCAACAACTCCTCTACCCTTGGTGTCTGCTGCCGGTCAGGTGTTTCCACTGCCCTGGTGATGTTGCACGTTCCCCAAAACCAAGGCCATGCCTCGGGGAAGGGCTGGGGCAGAGGGTGGGGGCAACTGCATCTCCCAGCGCGTGTTTCAGGGCACCCCTTGATATTGCAGCCCAACGGGAGATGAAGGCTGGGGACGAGCACTGCTCTCTGCTCCACCAGCCTGGGCTGGAGCCTGCCTCTGCCTGATGCTGGACACCAGGAGCGTCCCCGGGCTCGGCTGCACGACGGCGCTTTCATCACGCTGGCGCGACCACAAAACTCCCTGTCCCTTCCCTCCCAAGAAGGAGAAGACAACCCAGGCATTAATTACAGCCCATAATCCTTTCTGTGGCAGTCCGGCACGTGGGAAGTACCTGGCTCCTTGAGGGAAGGGGCAGCGATGGTGTCCCCTAATTCTGTTTCCACCAGGCGTGCGCTCGGAGGAAACGCACTTAAGCGAGAGGAGCACCTGGGCGTGCTGCCAGGAGCCCTCTGTGACCGGCCTGGGTTTGTCTTGGCAGATCAAGACTCAGGGATGAGCCAAAGAGGCGGCTCTCGCTGCTGACTCCGGCGTAATTCCGCATCCCTCCTGGGATGGGTGTCAGGGCTGCCCCGCAGCCCCTGCTGCCGGGGAGGGAGGGACAGAGGCAGCGGGAGAAGTGCCAGGGAGCAGGGGTGCGTGCGACCCCAGCTCACCGGCCTCAACGGTGGACACGCTGGGGAAGGGCGCGCGTCCAACAGCGGCTACTCTGCCCCTGGGGGCTTTCTGTTGAATGAGACCTGGTGAGCGGCACTGCTCCCTGCATGGATTGCGGGGATCAGAAAGGGATCATAAACAGATGTTTTAATCTAGGGGATGGGCATTCTGTAAGATGACTGATCCTGCACGCTCAGGGGGGGAAAACGCCCGGGTCTGCCAAGGTCTGAGACACCCATGGGTGCTGCACGCTGCCCACCGTCCTGGCTGGAGAGAGGGGGTGCCCCTGGGGCAGGAGCGCGGTGCGAGGACAGGGACAGCAGCCCTGGTCCGGCTGCTTTTGAGGTTAAATGAAGAGCCAAACGACGTGGGTGCATTTGACAGGGAGAGGGTGTGAGGAAGGGCTCGGGAGCGACGGGCAAGGGAGGAAGCACGGCCGCGCCTGGCACGAACAGCGCGTTTCCCACTGGTTTCACAGGGGCACGGAAATTTCTGCCTGGTCTCCCCAAACCTCCTGCATACAATTCTCTATCCTCCCACACAAAAGCCGGGTTGTTAGCAGAAAGCAGACAGGAATGGGGAAGAAAAAGGGATTTTCTTCTCGGGGAAGAAAAAGGGATTTGCAAAGTCTTTTTGCAGGTTCCTTGGAGATGGCGAGAGCGGAGGGGATCCATCTCACACACGTTCTCCCCACGACAGATGACCCCGTGCAGGAAGGGGAGGTTTCTATTTAATTGTGCGATGTGAGATTGCTGTTTCGTAATACTGAACAGGCTGAAAACCGAGCAGGGCCAGACTAAAATGTGCCGGAGCAGAAATGCTGGCGCTTTCCCACCCAGGCACTCCCCCTTGTAAAACAGCAGTGTTTTTAGAGGACTGGTCATATCATGGAGTTCGTTTCACCCTGTCTGTCGGATGGGATTGCTGAGTCCAGCTGCGGTTAGCTGGAGTGATGTAAGCGGGATGGAGTTGGGTCCCATCTGCTTGGAAACTGTGGTGAGTGGTGCAACACAAATGGGAGTCCCATGGTTTGCCTTTGACGTGGGGAAAGGCATTTGGGTTTTGTTATTTGGGCCAGAAGGCCGAATAGCCTTTGTGTTCTGCTGGTCTGTTGGACTGGTGTGTGTTTCAATGGGGAGATAAGGGTATCTTGATTTAGGACGGTGAGGTTGCTTTCGTACAAGTGAGAGCTTCAGCCATTTCGGCAAGGATCTGATGAGGGTGTTTGTAGGGGCACTGTGACCCTTACGTTGTGAATGTAGAAAGTAAGATTGTAAATGAATTGGCGTTTAACCAAAAGCATAAGGTACACTAAATGGATCCTAGGACATAGAGCAATGCGTCATTTTTAATAAAAATGGAAACTGCACATTTCGGGTCACAAAGAGCATATTTCAGAAACGGGTCTGTGGTGATCTCCCCTCCTTCAGCACCTTGTTCCTCCAGGACAAGGAGGTTTTGAGGATGGGAGAAGTAATAGAGCCAGTCCAGCCTCGAGTATCAGTGGGGGCATTCTCACTTGTGCTACCAAACCCCCCCAGAGCTGGCAGCAGGCAATGCCACCGCTGCCAGGCTGAGCCAGAGCCGGAGCCGAGCTTCTCTGCGTGCAGCCGTCCTCCCCACCATTGCTTGTGGATGGCCCGCCGGTGACCACAGTCCTCAGCAAGGCGAGACCAGATGCATCCCCGGGTGAGGTGTGGGCTGTGTGTCACTGCTGATGGGGGAGTTAAAGCGAGCAGCTTACTGGAAACTGTGATGCAGATAAGGCTTAACGCTCACATCTGTACAACAGGGCCCCATCTGTGTTCCAGGAAATATTTACCTTTAATAAATTTTCATCTTATACCTTCTGTCAAAAAAAAAAAAAAAAAAGAAGAAAAAAAAAATCCCTGCTGAATTGCAGTGGAAAAAAACTTTCTCCTTCCACTTATAAAATTGGTGGTTAGAAAGGAGCAGGTCCCAGTCCAGCAGGATTTGTAGCTCACATTGAAGGGGCTTAAGATGGGGTTGAGTGTGGTTTTTTTTCGAGTAGATTTTGACTTCCAGATCCAAACTGAATTGTCCTCTTCTGGTGGTCTGAGATTTGGGAAAAAATACAGCCAGACCGCTACTAATTGCCTATGCTTTTAAAGACCCCGTTCTTCCTCTGAGAATCACAAGTGGAGGGAAAAACCACGTAACTTGTTTTTCAGAGCTTCATCTGGCTGCATTTCATGGAGCGGGAGAGATAAGGAGTCCTGCAGGACCTCCGTTTTTAAGCATGAGCTCAGTGCTGGGTTTCACACCTCCGTATCAGTGAGTTTCTGCCCGTGCAGTGCCTTACCTATCTGGGACGAGGCACATGGCATTTCTGCCCGGAGTGCCGGCGCTCAGCCCTGGAGGTGTTGAGAGAAAGGCATGTGTTTGGCTTCGACCCAGCAGGACATCACTTTTCCAGCATGCTCCAGGCAGATCTGGACATCCTGATGCGCAAGCAGCCCTCCCCGTGCCACCGGCTGGCTGGGACGTTTCAGCTGGCACCTACCAAGGCTGCTCGATCAAAACCAACGTGGCTAAGCCATTTCTGCCTCACGGTCAATTTGGCCGTGATGGGTCTCCCTTTCCTAAAGCTGCTGAGTGATTTTGGTGCACGAGCCCAAACAGCTGCTGCTTCCAGAGATGTCTTTTGTCAGTGGCAAAACCAAGCTGAGAGGCTGTGCGTGCATCGGTTTGTTAGGTTAGCAAAGCATCCGAGGCTCAGAGGAGACACTGTGTGCGTGTTCAGGTGGTTTTGCTGGGAAACATCCCACTGAGCCAGGCAGTCCGGTTGCTCCGAGGCAGCTCCTGGGGAACCAGTCCACCAACGCTTGGAGATACCCACTCATTCACGTGGCTCGAAATACAGCCCGAAGCGGGTGTGACGTGGAAAGAGGTGGAAGATCAGCACCACAGGGACGTTGGAGATGAGTAACGGATACAGAGACGCTTGTGTCAAGTCAGTTTCTGGGTCGAATCATGCTGAAAGGGTTCACAGGCAGAGGGTGTAGGGGGGCGCATGGTCAGACTGTTTTTGGAAGCTAAAAATAGCAGCAGGGTGGAATCAGTCCTTGGTTAATCTGGGTTTGTTAAGGCCAGACATCCAGATCCAGTTCAGTACTTTCATTAAAAAGGCTGTATTTACAGAGCTGCCGAACTGGCCCATTGCCCACTGGGGTGACACTGGCCACTGGGCACTGGGCCAGTTTGACTGGGTGACTTCAGTATCCTCCTCCAAAGGCTGCACTGAAATGTTGGCCTGGCTCATTCTCCTGAGACCTCATACAGTGGGTCACGAGCAGAGCTGGGATTTCTCTGCTGAATATCTCAGCCCCAGGCTCACGAACATCCACTTCTGTCCTCAGGAAACCCGGTCGCACCAGACTTGCTGAGAAATTTCCTCTTTTGGTCAGAACTTCCCATCTTCTATCTTGACCCATCAGCAAACCTTTAAAAGGTGAATTGAACAGGTTTGCCTGGTTTTGAGAGGTTCAGGAAGGAAAACCAGCCATTCTGCGTGTGCTGGCATGAAAGAGGCTCGGTTTGTGATTTGGCTGATTGATAAGAGTTGGTTTGCCCATGGCGGACTGATGTCTCACGTGAATTATGTGGAGGCTGGAGCAGCTCAACCCTGTATTAGACACCTGAAAACTCACACTGGACCAAGACATCAGGCATGACCCTGCTGTATGTGGAGTTTGCACGTGGTTAGCAGCAGAAAGCCTGGTGGCAGGCCACAACTTTCTAATATCTAATAAGCACACTATGCCAAAACACATTTTTGAAGGTGGCAAACAACGTCCAAGCAGTCACAGACTTCCCAAGGAGAGGGAGGGGAGGGGGGCAGGGCAACGAGTGTGCATTGGTGATACCGTAAGCTTCACCCTCCCAGCAACCAGACTACAACCTCCCCAGGTCCCCCAGGTCAGCGGTGTGGGTCCTGGAGCAAAAGCCGTCTTTCCTGACTTTGTCCCCGCTCCCACCCCTGTAGCAAAAGGAGTTTTTTCCCTCAGTGCCAAGCAATGGGAAGAGAGGTCTAAATCACTGCTAGATTCTTTCTTTCTGGTAAGAAAACTTTTAAAATACCCATCCAAAAAGTAGCCGGCTTTGTAAGGGGCACGTGCGTCACTCTGACAGCCTCTGCTGTTCGACGGACAGGCACCCCCCTGAAATCACTGCAATTCACTGCCCATTTGGTGATGGACACCCATCTTTATCCTGCTCGAGTAGCTCTCTGTGGCCGTGGTTCCCTTTTCCATGTCCGTCCAAGGGCACAGCACTTTGTGAGCTGCCCAGGTTTTCATACGGCATCTTCTGAAAGCCACGTGCAGATCTTAGGAAGAGCTGAAGTGCAAAGCGAAGACGGGAGAACGGATGGCTCAGGAGGAGAAGCTGCTGGTGCTCCCGCAGAGCTCACAGCTGGTGAACTGCCCGTCCCCGGGTGGGAAAGCAGGTTTCTCTGCAATGTTTGGCTTCCCGATAGCCTGAGTGGTGTCCCTTGGAGATACCTGTCTGTCCAGTGATGGAGGGGGTTGCTGAGAGCAAGTCCATCAGTTTTGGCAGGGTTGGGGCTAGTCCTGTGCCTCGGTGCCTCCAGCCTCTGCTTGCAGGCGTGAGCTTCGGGGTGCTGGTGTGTACTTGACGGTAACAACTGCCTGGGTAGCACAGAGCATCACGCCGCTTTCCTAGAAGAAATTATCTCTGCCAGGGAGAGGGAACCAGAGGAGAACGGGGCTGCGGGCTGGCAGCTTGGCGTTGCCTGGGAAAAGCCCAGGCCATCTGAGCGGCGATTTACATCACTTCTGACGCCGTGACAGGAGATCGCCAGCTCCAAACTGCGAGAGAGATTACTTTGTTTGCCCACAGTCAGCTGATTAAAATGGTATTTTCCACACATTTGTGCAGTGATTAGTGATGAAATGCAAATCGTATGCAAATTGGTGCAAATGGCTGGTGTGCGCAGCCAGCTCCGAAGTCGGGCACTTTTATTTCCTCTGAGGCATTTGGGCTCTTCTGGTACCCGCGTGGAGGAACAGGACGAACTCAGTGGTGATGGGAGCACATCGCTGAAGCAAACAGCGCGGAGAGAGGGGGAAGTATCAAACACCGCCTGGATGCACTTACTGAGCGGCATCTGGTTTGGTTGCATTGATACACGGAATCCAGCTTATGCGAAGACCTTTATTAAATAAACAGCTACAAACCACACGAACAAGCCTTCCACATGCCTCGCTTCCCAGCTTTGTTTCGCTTGTTTACCAGGGCCTGGCTGGAGTCCTCTTTGTGGAATAGCCTGTCACACTGCAAATCAAAATGCCATCATGGTTGCTGGATATAGTAACAAAATATGTTTCTCTAAGTATCAGATTTGGAAAGAAGGTCTATAAACACAACGAAAGCAACAAAGCAAATTCCCAAACCCTTGCCACAAAGCATAACTGCAAATATATATACATATATATGCATGCATATTTTTAACTTGGCTTCTGTTCTTCTTTGGCTTGCAGACCCAGAGCATTGCTTCAGTCTGAAATTCGGTTTCCTCACTTCCAGGCAGCTTTGTGGGGATGGCAGGGCCAAGATAAATAAATAAATAAGGGCTCGCAGAGTGAAATATTATATTTAATAAGGCTGACGACTCCTCCTGAAACCCAGTTGTGAAAACTTTAAAAAGTGCCTGTTTCCTGTAGCTATCAACATGCTAGAAAAAGGGAAGCCCTATGGGCTGGTCAAATTTTTCCCAATGGCTGCAGTGACTTTCACAGCTGGTCTTGATTTGCCTGGATATTGCTCATTTTCCTAGTGCTCGTAACAGCCCTGGAATGGAAATCCTGGCTCCCCTGGCACCGGGTGCATCCCCACGGGGTGCTGGCGGGTGAAGGGTGCCAGCCCAAAAATTATTCATCCCGATGAGCTCTTGGCTTCCCCTGCAGTTTAAGGAAATGAGGCTGGATTCATGAATAATAGAGTGGATACAGGAGGCCTAATAAAGGACAAAATTCATGGTGAATATAACTCCCGTCACATCAGCAAACGGGTTTGTGCTGCCTGCGGCGTTACCCTCCCTTCTTGACGCACTATGTTGACAGGGTCTGTGTGTGCCCGTCAGCTGGAAAACAAACCCTTACCTGTGGCTGGCCCATGGTTGTGAACAGGAGGAGCAGAAGGGAAACAGGGCTGCTCTGGACTGTAAAAGGCAAAACCACCAGCATCGAGGCTGCAAGTGTCTGCGGCTGCTGCAGCTCTGCCTGCGTGCCTCTAGGCTGTGCGTGTGTGTGCCAGCGCCCATTAAATATACATGGCCCTGCTATTTGTGGGACACCATATGTGTACCAGGGAAGTAACCGGGCTGACGTCCGCCTCTTAGGAAACGCAGAGGAATGGGTGCCTGTACCTAGATCCTGTGTGAATTGGATGTAGAGCTGTATTATCGTCAGCTTTCATTCAAACCAGCCTCCCGCTGATATTTTTTATGGCACAGCTGTTTCAGTTGGGAAACAGCAGCATTTTCTAGCCCCAGGAAAAGCTGTGGTCTGCCCTCGTGCCTGAGCGTGCTGGCTAGCCCAAGGACGCGGTTCAGGGTCCTCTTTGCTTTTCAGCTGGAGATCGTTTTTGTTCGCTGCTTTTCTGGCAGGGCCCGTCGCACGTAAATTGTCGTCCACTTGGAATACACCGTGGGCATTTTTATCTGGGTTTCTGGGAGCTCGGAAGCACACTTTTCTGCCTGTCTGCTAGGATTTTGACATGAAGCTGTTTATTTGAGGTGTAGAAATGGAAATCTCATCTTCGCAAGTCACCCTGGAATTTTCTTCCAAAGATCAGTGAAAGCAATCATTACAGTGGGGCATCATTTATAGCTCTGTGCAGAATAATGCTCCAGGCTCTCTGGCAGCTATGAATTGGAAAACGATAAAGACCATTACTAGAGGGTTCTTTTTTTTAAAAAAACACATGTTCTTTGATGCATTCTGTAGTGCTCAGAAAAGGAGGCAGCAAAATTAAAAATCTCTCTCAGCAAATCCATGCAGCACTGTTCCAAATTCCTGAGATTGGGTTTTTTTTTTCTTTTTCCATGCCCTGACATCTTCCCTGAGTAGTGCCAATAAAATTAGAGTCTTTTGCTAATGTGCTCTGCAAAGATTCCTCTGGGGAAACAGCAACTGTAAACAAATGCTCACCTCCACAGACAGCTCCCGAGTCCAAGGCTGCGCCGGGCACCATGTCTTGGCCAAACGTACGAGCCCATGCCCATTGAGCTGGGACTCACCCTGGCTCTCCCGCTGCTGCCGTCCTCTGAGCACTTCTGGAAGCTCCTTCACTGCTTGCTGCCTAGATTTTCCCGATTCATTTTGAAATGCAGTCAAAACATGCTGAAAACTGGAGCGGGGCAAATTTGACTTCATTGTGTGGCCTCACAGCTCTTCTGTCCAGGTTTGGTCCGGATCCCCACGCATTTTGCTGCACATGGTGGTACCGTCAGCCGAGTCTTTGGGACTGGGCTTTGGAACCGGTGTTCTTCTTGCAGCTTCTGGCCACTCCGGCTCAGGCTGGAGACTGCAGGCGCATGGCCAGAAAGCCTGACCATGCTTGAGCCCTGCTACAGCTATTGTGGTTGGGGTTTAAATTAACCTTAAACACCTAAATAGCTTTAAAAATGTGAGCTCTGGTGAGAAAATAGAACAGCAACTCTGTGTGGCTACTAGAAGATGCCTGCCTGGCTGGAATAAATAAGCGTGCTCACAGTCAGGTCAGCATCCTGGTAGTCAGTCAAAAAATAGATGTCATGATGAGGTGGTGTGAATCAGTGTGATGAATGACAGCAGTGGGGGCTGCATCACAGAGTGTTTGGAAGGGCCCCTGAGTCTGTTCAAAACAGGCTCTTTGAACAGAGGCTCCTGCTGAGATTCATCCGCTTCTTCGAAAGCGCTAATATGCCCACAACAGCACCTATCCATGCTTGAAGGAAAAGCTAATGAGTTTCAGCGAGGAAAAGGGGCAGAATACAAAAGGCAGCCTTTATTTCCCGGCTGGTTGTTTTGGTCAATTTGTTTTCCTCTTACTACACCTTGCTACGGTTTCCTTGAATCCTGACAGATGGTGTCTTTGGAACACTTCTTAAAAACGCCTTTTTTCCTTAACACTGTAATTACCATCATCAGCATGGCTTTCTGGAGCCAGAGGCAATTAATGCTAGCTTTGTTCGTCTCTCTCTTTCTTCCCCTCCCAGGCTTTGCACTGGCGGGGCTCTCTGGGCAGCCCCTGTTCCCTTGGCCTCCCTCCTGCCCTCCTTCCACCCAACAGCTCCCAAACCACCCCTGTGGCTCCCACCGCGCCCAGGCTAGGGAGAAACTCCCAAGCACAATACTGATGTGTGTTTCTACCTCTTTCTGCTTTAAATGCTTCTAAGTCTTCTGGTTTTGAATTGCCCTTCCCGGGAGCAGCAGGTTTTTTCTGTAGCATCTCTCCATCTGCAGCCAACACGATGAGCAGGTTGGAGCATGGTCCTACCAAGCCAAGCGCATTGGCCCGGAGTTAAACTCCAGCCATGTGCCTCTGGTGTTCCCCAGCAGCCCCGGCTCACTAAGTCGAGCTCAGGATTGGGACAGCTGAAAAAGGAGGATCATCCCCCACAGATCCCAGCCTGAACACGAGGGCGCAGAGGTAGATGCCCCAGCAAGCATCATTGCTTACCTAGCACAAGCCGATGAGGAGGGCTGCCAAAATTACTGCGGAGAGCCTGTCATCCTCGCAGCAAGCGGGAGTCCATGTGCCCGGAGACATTCAGAGCTCAGAGGCCAACAGTAAGGAGGAGGAGGGGAGGACGTGGGATTCCCCGGGCGCTGCCGCTGCCCCTGCCGCGGGCACCCAGGCCAGCTAGCTTCCCTCCCGCGGGCAGAGCTCCCCGCGCCCCAGCAGCTCCCGGGCACAGGGAAAGCCCTGCCGGGGGCACAGCCTGTGCAAAGGCAGGTTTGGCACTGGGAGAGGATGGAGCATTTCCAGAGCAGATGAAATCTTCCAAGACCTTGAGCTGCCAGTTCGAAGAAGCCCACGCGTTTTGCAAGTTTTCAGAGTTTTAGAACTTGGTCTAATTTAAGCAAATTTTTATGGGATTGGCACATCCTAAGCACTGGAGAGATCCTTCTGCTAAGTTTCATCCTCTGCAGCAAAGCATAAGGAAGAGAGAATTACTCAATATGGTGTTTGGGAGAAAAAAATGTTTGCACGGGCAAAGCAGCGTGGTTTTTTTTTTTTCCCCGAAGCTGAATCTCCAGTGGTGAAGATGGTGGGGCTTTTTGTAGCTCTCTCAGCAGTGGCTACTCCATGGAAAGTTTCAGTCTGAATGGCTAAAGTCTGGCAAAGTTTCAAGCAACTGAAACAGACTCTGAAACAGTGGAAAGTCATAGGCAAGTTTAACGACAGGCGCTTTGACATGCTCTGCCTTTAACTCAAAGCCCTGAGGGCATCAGGGATCCGGATGCGGACGTGTAAGATATGAGGATCAGCTGGAGAAACGGCATCTGGGAACTTTTCCCTCTTGTTGTTTGAAGTAAGGATTGCAGAGGGATGGAAACCAGCTCCCAGGCTCTGGGGTTTGTGTGGGAATCGCCGCTTCCATGGAACATCAACCGTTTCCAGCATGACAGCAACGTGCAGCTGGACCTGGGGCAGCCCCTGTGCAGCCCCTGACGTGGAGTGTGGGGCTTGAGAGAGCCCTGTCTTCGCAAACAATCTGGTGGGCTTTGGCTTCTTACCTTTGTCACAGGAGCAGATCCGGCACGTGTGTGTCCACGGGGCTCTGCAGTAGGATTTTCATCTGGCATTCTATATATCCGCCCGTCCTCCAAGCTTATAGATGGGGACTGGAGCTGCTGAGCTGGCCACAAAGGGGAGATGTTTTTAGCCTCACGTATAGCTGGATTTAGTTTGCTCCCACAGGGAGGTCTCCTCTGATGTCCTGAACACACAAAGACAGGTCTAGGCTGAGGGCACCAAATGCTGTGTCCTGCTGCCACAATTGCCGTGAACGGGTCTGACACGTGGCTGAGGCCTCTGTGGGCAGGGACTTCTCTGTATTGCCATTTTTAAATGCTCCTTGACATTTTCACCCAGGTGCATGTAAACTGAAATGTGGGCTTTCTCCCCCAGGAAAAGGGGAAGAGCTGCTGGCCAAGCTCGAGCCCATCACAAAGACCCTGCCCAGCTTTGCAAGGCAGCAAGCTGTCACAAAGCACTCGAGTGCTCTTCCACACTCACGTTTCTCTTGGCCTCTCGGTTCCTCTTATTTTAGCTTTGTTTAAACAATCTCCTTGGTAACTGGAGACAGAATTTTTTCATCCTCCTCATGGGGTTGGTTTCCTGCCTATCTCAGTACTGGGAGGGATCCTTAGCAAATATGGGTTTGTTTTTGTGCTCCCACCACAGGCTTTAACCCCATGTATCACTGGGGAGACCTGGTGTCTCTTTCAAAGGGTTTTTATACACAGAGTTTCAGTTGAGAGGGCCGTATTTCACAGTTTAATTTGTTTGGCAGTAGACAGACAGCGCGTCGGTCACACAGTGGGAACAGTGGCTCTCAAAATTGCCCACGTGCTCCTGACCTTGAGTGTGTCCAGCAGCACGGAAACCCCACCGGAGTGGCCTTTGTCAGGATGCTGCAGCCGCCGGAGTGGCAAAACCCTTTGGCAGGGATGGGGAACGGCTCCTTGCTGTGGCAGCACCCTCCACCCGGGTACCACAGCCCCGCACATCTTCTAGCACCCACCTCTGCTGGGACACAGCAGCCCAAGGACATTAGGATCCTCTGGTCTTCTTGGGGCAGTGTCAGAAAGGTGTCTGCAAGGGGATGGGCGTGAATCGCTAGCAGCTCCTAAAGACCTGGAGGTGTTTGAAAAGGCAAGGAAAAAAAAAATCCCATCTCAGCTCTCAGCTGGCACGCTCTTTTCCTCTGCCCTCTGGAGAGACAACTTGTTAGAAAGGAAAGGGGAAAGAAAAAAATAAAATGGAAACAACACCCAATCTGTGTGAAGGCTTGGCTGTGTTTCCAGCCAGGGGAGGTAAAATCAGCTCCTGTACTTACTCCCTCTTTGTGAAAACAAGTGGTGTCCAGAGACACGAATTTCAGAGGCAGACCAGCTTTCCCCATTGCTCTGCCGTGTTCGCAGCCGAGCCCTGGGGCTACGTTTGTCCCCTCCCTGTAAAGTCTCACTGGGTCTGGGCAGAGAAGACCCCCGCTGCCAGCGCTCAGCCCCAGCACATGCTCTTTCTTGGCCAGGGCCATTCCCAAAGAATGGAAACGGCAGTGTGAAAACACCAGGCAGCACCTTTAGTGCAGAACTTAGAGTTGAGACTCGGGGGTTGACTTATGCTCCAAACATTGCCACTCTTTAAGGCAGCATTGCCGTAGCAGCAGCCCCTCTCGGGGTGGCTGGGGAGTACTTTAGGGAGTACTTTAGCCCTGTCCTGGGCTGCTGGCCTTATCCCTGGGTAGCTCCGCATCGCCTCCTGCGCAGGGCTTGCCTTGCGGCACAGCGACAGCATTGCATGGCACTGGGGTGTAGCTCATGGCTTGGGTTATGGTCTTCAGAAATGAGCAGCCCTGATGATTCAAGCCTGTATAATGACAGCGTTTCATACGCTGGTACCCAGAGGCTTCATGGTTTTTATACAGTCAGGTAACCCCCGATGCTGGTCCAGCACGGGTGACTTGCCGAAGGGAGTCTGGAGCAGGATTGAACTCTGCAGCCAGTCATTTAAATTGCTAAAATGTGAGCATTGCATTTGAACCTCCCTCGACAGGAGATTACTTACAACTTCTTCTAATAAAAGTTCAGTGTGACACTTAGCAACAAGCTCGTGAAAGATCAAAAGGCTTTTCCATAGCTTAGGAGTCCATTAGCATCAGCAGGGCCCCGGCAGGGAGAGCAGGTAGGACGTCTGCTGTGTGCTGCGCTTGCAAATACAGATCACGTCCACACACGTGCACACGGGGCGTGTAGAGGCAGAAGTCATTTTGTTCAGCGGGTTGACTGCAACTTGTGTGTGTGCATGCAGACGTGTTTTGCTAAGTTGCCACAGAAGCTGGTGAGAGCAGCAGGGCACGCCGGCGTGAGCCGCGCAGCACAAAATGGTTTGGTCACAGCTACCTTCCGAGTCTTGAAGTCAGTCGCTTGCATCGCTAGGCAAAGGATGATAAATGTAGTGATGGTGAAGTGCTTATTTCTGCAACGCCATCAGGAGGCCTTGATCCTGCATTTGGGTCACCACTCCGAGAGTTTTGGGGGAGTGTCTTGAAAAGAGGGGGCTGATCTTTGGGGCCAGCCAGCAAGGATTCAGATGCATCCCTGACTGAGCGTGGAGTTAAAGTGAAGCTGGATGCTGCTCCTGAAAGGGAGCCTGCACATTCGATATTGATGTTTGCCCTTTGAATTTCTGCGAGATGCTCTCTGCTGTCGCTGAGCATCCCCTCATCCTCTCCTTCTTTCCCACGACGTACAGCTGCTTTTCCAGCAGCAGAGCTACCTGTCAGCAGCTCTGGCAGAGTGGCAGGGCACAATCGAGACCCCTTGTCCCTTGTCTTCCCAAACATCAAGGGAAAGTCTCCCTTGCCCTGAAACCCAGGCAAGCGGGATTCGAAATGTGCCTTCCCTTGGAGGGAAGCACTGCTATGATTGAAACAAAATCTTGCTGCAGTGGCAGCGCTGGAGCAGCTGATGCACAGCAGAGGTATTTCGGGCTTCCTTGAATCCCGATTCCTGATGCTGAAGCCATGCTATTAGACATGGACCTATTATTTCACACGGTCCCCACTGTTTTGTTTAGTCAGCTTTAACTCAGCAAAGTTTGCTAAATGATTTACAGAGCTGCAGAAGCGTCCTCTCTGCTGGCAGTTGCTCGTTGAAATTCATTTTGGGGAGTGCCAAAGCCATTTCAATAAGAGGGATGTCTCCTGTTTGAGGAGCATTGTCATGGCAACTATGCCAAGTGCACACAGGGAAGAGCAACTCGTATTTATTTGAAAGGTTAGAGCAATTATTGTTGTAGGGGGGGACCTGGCTGTAAAGAAAAGCCGCATGCGTATTTGGGTGCGTAGAGAAGCAAGAAGCACTTGCACGAGTTCTGTCTGTCAGCTTTCCCAGGTACCTTAAGCAATTGCTGCTGGGTTTTTTTTTGATCAAATTCACATCAAGTGTGTTCTCCCTCCTAGTCGTTGTCACTTGTATTGCACTGTTTGTGCATGCTGTCCTTGGAGATCCAGATATGGATCTAGATGGAGTGTCTCCTGTTTGATCCACTCTGGGAGCTTTAAGGACTGTGGATCACCATCACTAGACATGCATGGCAATGGGATTGGGAAAGAACAGCAAAGCACTCTCTTGTCCTGGTGTTACCGCATCCAGAGCCACGAGAAGGGGGAGGCCACACCTTCGGCTGTCCCGGGACAGAGAAACATTTAAGTATGACCAGGGGCTCAGGCCCTGTTTTGGGGCAGATCAAGAGAGTACCGTGCACCTTTGCCTAACTGGCCCCTTGCAAAATGTGACATTGGAAGAATGAAGAAGTGCATTCGCCAGAGTGCAAAGTTCACAGTCAGATCAGAGCAAACATCAAGGATTCCCCAGAAAAGCATTTCTGGTCTGACAAATCCTGCCCGATATGGTCTTCCTAAGAAGAAAGTCAAGCAGCATTCAGTCTAGTATGTGAAATCACCTTACCTGGCAGTCGTTGCTCCTGAAAAGTGTTTTCTGAGGCACTGAGCATCAGCTGTGCCTGTCGTCTCCCAGCTATTCGAGTAGCAGCAGCTCTCAGTCCTCCTGTCTCTGCAAACCACCTCCCACGTCTTGTATCTCTGCAAGGCCAAGGAAGAGCAGGCTGGATCCTTTTCCAGGATTTTCCTAGGAGTGATGCTCTGGAACAGGCCAGCGTTATGTATCTGAGCCGTATGTTGTCATTTAAACTCAATGCATCCTGAGGCCAGGGGAGCAGTTGGTTTATGCAGCCATGGAAATGACAACACAGCCCCGTGGTCTTACAAAGACTGATTCATCGAGCCTTGGAGAAAGAGGTGGAGGGCAACCAAGAAAGTAAGAACCACCAGATGAATTTTGGCTCCAGAGGAGGGGGGAGGATAGAGGGTCTGGTTCCCCTGCCCTTTGTTTGCAGCGCCCAGGCTAGTGTGCTCGATCGCGGTTTTGGTAGGCATCGGACTGTGCAGCCCCATGCAGATCTGGGCTGCTGGACCAGCAAACCAAGCTGCCACATCAGATCATCTCACATCCACACTTCCCAAAGCATGTGTCAGGCTTAGCTTCAGGCAGGTTTTCCTTTGCCCTCCATGTCATATTTGCAGCACGCTTCAGGCAAAATTTTCATTAAGTACAGACATTTCACGTCAGCGAGGCTTGGTTCTGCAAAGGACTCTGCATGGGTGACTCGTGGGACATCTTACAAAGATGGGATCCCACCAGCGGGGACAGAAACCCTAATGAACCCTCTCGTCTGTCAGAGACCACTGGGTAAGAGCTAAAAGCATGTGTGGCACAAGGTCGTTCACATCATCTGGCCCATTTCTGCGCATCTTCTGTCCCTCAGGAAGGTGTGTCCCTGCGCTGGCATCGCGTTGGCCCCTCGCCTGTCCCCCGCCAGGCACACGTCCCCCGCGGCTGGGACAAACGCCTCCACCGCAGACCAGGGTGACTCTCTGCATGTGAGGCTGTCACCTCCTTACCTTCAGGTGCAATTTTGTTGTCAACTGGTGGAAGAAAAGCCTGATCTGCTCCTTTTCCTTCCCAGCAACAAGACAACTTCCCTCCTCGAGTAGCTGTCAGGAATTTGAGTAATGAAGCTGCTAAGTGCATAAAAGCACTCCCTGGTGCCCCGGTCGGAAGAGTTGTGTGCTGCAGAGACAGACGTGGGAGCAGCGAGGTCTCTTTGCGTCTCTAACAGCGTAGACAGGGACTCGAGCCCCTGCAGCCTCCGGGGAGGCTGACCAAGCAGATAAGGACAGCCAGGGAGATGGAGAGCAAAGCGTAGTGAAGGTGGGGATGGGGAGAGAAAGAGCTGCCTTGCTCTTGGTGGTTCACTCCAGCCATGCCCTGGGGTCTGGTCCAGGCTCCTCAGTGTGGCCACAGCCAGTTTGCATGACCCTGGCCGCCAGCTCTGGTGGTGCCCAGCCCTGATGATGATTTGGGAGCTTTCTCCCCCGTGGCACCTGGTCCCCTGCAGCAGGTCGCCTGCCCCTCTGCACAGGCACTGCCCGGTGCCCAGCGCTCGCACAAGCTGTGCAAGGCAGGGAGTCTCCCAAGCCACATGCCCATCTCTCATGGCAAGCTCTAACTTCAGCTAATTAAGTGACTGGCTGACAAGCAGTTGTATGAGAAATCAATGTGGCAGCGTTCTGCGGGAGTCTGAGAACGCGTGCTGGAACGGGCAGCACCGATGGACGTGTCTTTGCAACGTCACCTCCAGAACGTGCATGCCTCATGGCTATTCTCTCGCCGCGATCGCTGACCTTCTGGGTAGGACGTGCTTGGCTGTTGGGCTGGCAGCACCAGGCGTAGGCAGCAGGACTCCGCTCCTGACTGCTTACCCTGGATGTTGTAACCGTGAATCTGCAGTTGAAAGTCCACCAAGCTATTCATGTAGTTCTCCTGGGTGATCAGTGGAAGCTGGATGGGTGATAAGCTGCATAAGCTCATTGTTCCCTCTATTGATTCAGGAACAAGTCTCGGTCTGTCCAGGCAGTGACAGCATGACGTGTTCTTATGGCCAAGCTACTTACTGACTGCTATAGTGGTTGGCTGGTTGCGTGTTTAGAGATCATCATTTTCCTGGTCCACTGGAGACACCATTACTGGCTACGTGCAGTATTTCTTAGCTTTTCCAGCTCCAGCTGGTGGATGATCTGGGCACAATGATGCTTTCTTAGCTGCGAGATCTCTGATCTCCCTGCACAGCAGGGTTGAGGAGGGCAAGGTCTCTGGATTAGAAGGTCTCTGGATTAGAAGGTCTCTGGTCCAACCTCTTCACAGAGGGCCAACATCAAAGCTGAAGCAAGTTGCTCAGGTGAGCTTTGAACATCTCCAAGGATGCAGGTAGCTCGCCTCATTCTCTCACTCAAAAAAAAAAAGGAAAATAAAGCGGTGTTAAAAAGGCATGACTACAGTTCTGAAAGAGAGCTAAGAGATGCGCTGTGCAGCAATGAAAACCACCTCTCGCCATGCTGGATCTGAGCAGCAGTAGGAAGTGAGTGCTGGACTTGACACATCTCTGCTCCTGGAGATCTGGTCCTGTCAAGAATAAGTGCCCTGGATGATGTCCCCTGTCCCGCAGCATGTCCTGCCTGGATCGCTCTGGAGCTGATTGCTGGTGCCCTGGAAACAGAAAGCACCTTTGGTCCTTGCAGTGCTGGTCGCTTGTCTGAGTTATGGGAGGGGTTTCTGTCATTTCACGTAACTAAACAGTACAGTGTCGATTGGGAATGGCAGGATTTTTGTGAGTATATTGAGGAATTCCACTGGAGCACCGTGACTGTGCAGATATTCAGGTTTGAAATGAATGCAAAGGTCCATGCAGGTTGTCAGCAATCATTCCTGGTGCCATCTGATCCCACAGAGAGAAAAGGCTAGTGGAGATAGGAGAGCCGGGAGTCTCAGCTCCTTACACCTCCGCCCAGCGCTGCACCCATCTTCTTGGAAAAGAAGATGGAAATGCCTTCCCCAGCTGGCATTTTTCTCTGAGCATTAGCTCTCTTCTTGCCCTGCCTTTGCCACTGTACAAAGCCAGTTTGCTTGTCCATTGACAGGGGACATTCAGCCCTGTCCTGCTAGTGCCATGTCCGTGCTGGGGTCACTTGCAGGCAGGCATGGGGATGCTCTCTCTTGCCCTTTCCGGAGATGTGCCCGGAAAACACAGGTGGGCTGGCATGCTTGTGCCAAGCACACATCACCTCCTAAGAGCAGCTGTCCATGACACTGAGCTGGCATTAGCGATCACATTGCTCTCCCTGGCACATGGGATACAGCAAATGCCAAAAGCTCACCCAAGCTCAAAGGGAAATGGGAGAAATCTGCAGAGTACAGCTAAATACGTAGGAACCTGGACTGGCTAGGAAACCCCTGAGACACAAATATCTGGGGGCAGGAGAGCATCAGTTCGAAATACTGTCTATATGCCCATCCTGCCCTTTGTATCCTCCTACTCCAAGGTGCTTTTGGCAGTTGTCAGAAGAAGAGGCTGTGCTGGATGGCCATTGGGTCCGATCGAGTATAGCGGTTCTTCCCTTGGTGCGCCATCCTTAGAGCATCACCAGCCAAGAGGGCTTTTGCATGTGCTATTGTAACTAAGGGTTCTGTGGGAATGCTCTGCTAAAAGACCTTTACAGTTCGAAAGAAATAGCATGGTTTGAAACAAAAAGTAAATCCTGATGGAGAGCATTGGGCTTGGAGCAAGGGCAGAGATGTGTATGCGGTGTTCACGAAGATACCATCCTTCTCTTGTTGCTGCTGGGTGTCAGCAAGAAGAGCTGGAGCTGCAATTCTGCAAGATTTGATTTATTCTTCGATTTCCGGTACATGGAAATGAGACGAAACTCATTCCCTCAGCAACTGCCTTGGCTACAGACTCAGGGAAGAGCAATTTCTGGTACAGAAATGCAGACAGTTGGATGCGCCATGGATGCCTTCAGCCTTAGTGCCAGAGCAGGGCTCTTCAGCTCAGGACTCAATTGCAATGGAAGGAAAACCCCAGCAGCCACCGCGGTGGTTTGCTGCCGACTTACCCCACGGTGTCTCTGGGGCTCCCGGCAGCGGGCAGGGAGGAAGGCAGGAGGTGTGCCAAGGCTGGTGCTCTGGACCGGCAGACAGCCTGGCTCGGCAGAGGGACCTCTAGCCCCATGCACCCAAATCTGTTGGAGAGATGCTCCAGAAATTGCTCTTTCCCACCTGCAGTGCGACCGAGGGACAAGGCAGGAAAAAAATAATCCAGCTTTTTCAAGGGCTGTGGTGTTGCACACTCATGGGACATTGAGTGTTTGGCTTAAATACCCAGCTCCTGGAGACGATAGGTTATGGCAGAAACATCACTTTCATCCCCAAATCAAAGCTCATTCTAGACCTCTGTGAGGATTTGAGGGACAGCTTGGAAACACCATCTAGATTGACCCCAGATTCGCAGGAGGTGAAGAAAATGTGTAATGGTTTAGAGGCTGCTTTAATCTTCTGGTTTAGTCTTCTGTTTTTTCACTCTGTCTCATGGATTTGGGGCTCCTGGTTTCTGGCCCTGCAGTGACTCAGCAGTGGGGGTTTCAGGGTGCTATGCCGGGTCCCTTTTGTTTTCTGTTACACAAGCAGTATCGTGTCTAGCGCTGAAAGAGCCCCTGAGCCACAGGAGAGAGCGGTTTTAAATGCAAATTTCAGCACGTACTTGCACCATCCAGACTTTGGGTCTCAGCATACTTCATCCCACTGTGTCCAGCTAGGGAAACCAGACATCTCAGCTGCCGCGCTCAGCACTGCAGCCCACATCGCTCCGTGAGCCTCAGCAAGCTGTCCTGGCTCTGCCAAGTCTGCCTCATTCGCACCATGTATTGTAATGCAAGAAAATGGTTGGACTTGATGATCTTACAGGTCTTTTCCAACCGTAGTGATTCTGTGATTCCGTGAAAATCAGCCTCGCACAGCAACATGTACCTCTGAAAAAGAGGATGGCAGGCAGCAGGCTTGCAAAACTGGACACTGAATGCAGCAGGAGCATAGGACTAAGTGAGGCCACCGGGAACGTGGGCTGCAATCCACAGCCTGCATGGGCAGCCCCACGCTAGCTCGATGCTGCTCACAGCATCGCAGCCCGCGCTAGCCAGCAGATCTCTGCCTGGGAGAGGAGTGAGAAGCAGAGACCGTGTCAGAGGGTCCAGCAAGAGCAGGGTGTCATCAGCACACGTTCCAGATTACTGTGGAAAGCAGACCTTACTCTAAGGCAGGATAAATTGTGCAGTTGCCTGATCCTCCTCCTTCTCAAACCCTCATCAAACCCCGCCGCGCGGCCACATGTGTGCGGGACCCTGCGGAGGGGCTTTGCAGCAGGCAAAAGGCAGTGCGATGGAGGTCAGGCGTGCTCTAAGAATAGCCTGTGTGATTTTCACATACTTGCTGTTTCTCAGACAGATGTGATCTCAACCACCATTAGGAAGAAATCCTTTTCTCCGGGATTGCAGTCTCACCCCAGGGACAAATTTGCCTCAGCGACTCTTACTGATGGGCGATTCATCCAGAGAGCGGACTTGCTGTTTGTTCCTCCCACCCTTTTTCCCAACAACCTTGTACGGCAGAAACAGCAGCAGTGCACATGTCTACCCAACACGGAGCATTTGCTCGCACCCACTTGGAAAACTGCATAATAGCAGCACCTGCTAGCGGCAGCACTTTAAGCCCTGAGGCTGCGTTATTCAAGAAAGTCCTATTGGTGTTGGGTCCAAGCATCAGGAACAGCTTTTTTAATTGGCACCCAGGTTTCTTTTTGCAAGAGAGAATTATTTCGTGGGGCTTTGAGGAATGCCACATACAGCAAGTCAGAGCACAACCCATAGGAAGTTTACGTCTTGATACCTCTGCTGCCCTCAGAATTGATGAAGGCAGCTTTTTTAATTAACTTCCCTGAGAAAGGCTTTTTTTTTATACATGGGGCAGGGTGCAGTGTACATTTTAATGGGAGTTGTCAGGAAAATTATTGATTTTGTTAGTAATGTTTTTGAAATTGTGCCATTCTGTTAATTCTGTCAGGTCCTCTTTGATAGCTTGGCTGAGAGCATTTTTGCATCCTTCATTAGTTTTTTAATACATGATAATTTCCCCTAACTCATCAATGCAAAGCAAGATCAGCTGCGTGCTTGGTAACCATTTTTCCGATGTACAAACCTATTGCAGCAATAATTATAAACAGAACAAATTATTACAGATATTCATTATAAAATACAATTACACTGAGCTGTGCTGCATTGTTACACTTTTCACAGCCATCGCTTGTTCTTGAATAAATGGTTTCATTATAAGCATGAAGGGCAAACTTAATACACCTCTGACTCATAGCAAACAGCACAAGAAATCATCCTGGCTGTTCCTCCAAGTGCTTGGCGGTGTTTGCTCTGAATGAGAATAAAATGTCGACTCTGCTGCCAAATACTTGTCAGCTTAACAGAGAGGCTCTGGGTGGCAGTACAGACGTGCAAGGAGGGGAGAAAGCCAGAAATTACGGCAACATGGCCTGAATTTCACTCCCCTAGAGCGCGGCTTTCTTCCATCTTTATGGGTTTTCAGTGCTGGGACCTGCCAGGAACAGCAGATCCTCCTTGGCCATATATTAGAGCAGCCTCCGGGCTGCTCCAACTTGTGCTGGCTGCCCGTGGAAAGTGCGGAGGAGCCGCGGATGGGACAAGAGGTGTTTCTTCAAAGGATGGGACAGACAGGCTTGGGCAGGGGGGAGAGCAACTGAGAAGCTTGTTTAAGCACGAAGGGCAGTGCCGTCAAGCGTGGGGAAAAAGCAGACCCAGCCAGGCGGTCGGCAGCAAGCAGAGGGCTGCAGACAGTCACTGCATTGCCTTTTTATTCCTTGTTATTGCCGTCTTACTTCTTGTCTGGGACAAGGTCAGAGCCAGGAGGAGGTGGCCGTCCCGGCAGCAATGCCACACGTGCATGACAGTGAGCAGAGCGCTCCGCACGGGAGCAGGGGCTGCTGGATTTCTGCCCCCCATCTCGTCTTTGCAAGGACTTAGGAAAGACCGCAGTACTCCCCCCCATGCACTAGCCCCACGTACCCCAGGGGTTTGGTCACCTTCTGGCAAAAAGCTTTCGGCTGGGTGTTTCTGGGCTACTTACGTGCGTCCCTGAAAAGACCTGGAAAACGTCTTCCATGTTAATTTTTTCCCCAGGTAAAGCAATTCATTCACTCAATTTTCACTCTGTTGGGTGCCCCGGGAGCAAACCTCTCTGCTGGTGGCCACAGCCTCCTGCCAGGCTTTCGCCCTTCGTGGTGCGTGCTTTGTGGCTGTGCTCTGAGAAGGGGCTCTGCCTTCGGACCTGCCCTGCTGATGCCGCAGGGGCAAATTCAGCAGCCCCGGGCCATGTGGGAAGAGAAACTTGCTCTCGAACAGGAGAGAACCAAATCTTCGGGGCTTGGGGAAGGATGTGCTGCTTGCAAAGGAAAATAAAAAAGTCAAATCTCCCCATCAGCGAAGCTTTCCTTCACCCTGCCCTAACCAGAAAGACTGTCTTTCCCTTATGTTCCCTCCACAGAAAAAGTCCTAACTCCAGCATCCCTTTCAAGCTTGTAAATTGGAGCCTCCCAGCCCAAACTGAGCAGCTGATCATGATGTTGTGCATGGATCTGCTGTGCCTGGCAAGACAGAGTCTATTCCGTATGCAGTGGCTGGTTTAAGCAGCGCATCGCGCTTTCGGGGGCTTGGTCTGAGCTGGTTCCCAGTGCCCGTGCCCCCAGGAGCCTATGCGGTGTGCGTAACCTGTCAAGGGGCTGTTCTGCGCCCTGGTTTTTTGGAAAGAGACGTGTCTTGCTGCCCCCGGGCCGAGGCACCTCTGGGGGAGGCTGGTCCAGGCTGCGTCATGTCCAGCCCTGGCCTCCGGCCATGCCGGGGAGGATGGCACGCTGCGAGCTGCTGGTGCTCTGACCCTGTGGTCTGCGCTCACCCTGGGGCAAGCTCGGCCCATCGGCTCCTGCCCTTTGCTTTCCGCTGCGCTGCCCCTCCAGCCTGTGCTACCAAACCCACTGCTTTCCGTCCGCAGCCCGCTTCTCCTGCCATTTCCACCCTCCTCCTCCTCCTCTCCCTGTCTCCCCTCCTTCCCTTTCCCCCCTTACTCTTGAATCTCTATTTCTTCTTCTCTGTTCCAGCAAAACGATATCAATCAAGGTGATAGATGATGAGGAGTATGAGAAAAACAAGACCTTCTACCTAGAGATCGGGGAGCCCCGGCTGGTGGAGATGAGTGAGAAGAAAGGTGGGGGACGTGCTCCGGGGCTCAGCCCAGCCTGTGTGTCCCTGTCTGGCTCACTCATGCCTGGCACCTGCAACACCGAGCTCACATCCCCAACGCCTATGGAAAAGGGCAGGAGCGAGGACACTTCCCATCCCCCTGAACTCAGCCTTTCCCCAGCCCACCCAGGTCCGACCCCGGCCGGGTGGTGGGGATGCTCCTGCCCTTCCCCATACGCCCCAGGGGCGATGTGCAGCCGCTTCCCCCCGCCCGACCATCTCCAGCACCACCACCACGGCAGCCAGGCGGACGTGAACTGCATGCGTGTGATGCCAATCATGTGTTTGCCTTTGTCTTGTGTTCCCACAGGAAATTCATTACCCTTAGAGTACTTGACCGTGAGGAGTATGAGAAAGAGTGCAGTTTCTTCCTTGTGCTTGGGGACCCGGTGTGGCTACGACGAGGAGTGAAAGGTGTGAGAGTAAAACCAGACCAGCTCTCGAGACGCTGCCGTCCGCTTTCTCTGTGTCTCCCTACTCTCACACTCCTTTCTCCTCGCACTCTGGCTCCCGGCCGTTTTGCCCTCCCTCCTTCAAAGCTTGGCCACTGCACCTTTTTGCTCTGTTTTCTTTCCTCTTTCATTTCGGGAGGACTCCGTCTCACTTACGAGGGCCCCCCGGGAGCAAGGCACGCTCCCGGGAGGGCCCCAGAGCACCCGGGCAGGGGACGATGAGCATCGCCAGCCCCCAGAGACATTTTGAGAGAGCTGCTGTGCCACACCGCAGCTACACCTTCATTTAATCCAATAGAAAATCCAGTCTCAAGAATTAAAAAGGCAACGCTGCATCATTTTTATCGGAAGATAAAATAGCCTTCACTTGAAAGAAAATGCGTGGCCAGAGCAGTAATTTTAGCCTTTTTATACTGGCACTAGGATCTGAAAATAGCTGAGAATCACGGCACAAGCAGGTAATACCATAAGAAGCAATCAGTCTAGGAGAAATCAGGTTATACTCAAATAAAGTTTCATGGCTCTGCACTGGATAATAGCTTCTCATAGGAATAATAAAAACAATTTCCTCTTTTGTCGCATTTCTAAACCAACTGCAAACCTTCCCAAACAGACAGAGTTCAGTTATTTTTCTATGCATTTTTTTCTGCTCGGAAATTAAGTGAAAATTAATGGCAACAGCTAACTCTGCGCACTATTGGTGGTTGAGCAAGAAGCAGCTTTAGAGTTACTTAAGATAATTAGTTGCCCTACAACAGACCCTTATTAAAGCCTTCGTAAAAAATTGGCAGCAGCATTTGGTCTGTCTGCCTTGGAGCTGCTTTCTAATTTCTGGAACATAAGCTCTCCCTTCAGCAGGCGTGGGGTTGCAATATATTATTTGTTCAGGATAGAGAGGGTCCCTACGCTGAGTGGGGACATGCTGCTGTATTTCAGGCTAAAACCACATCCGGCAGCGATGCCGCGTTCCCCTTCAGCGCAGGTACCGTCTAGGTCAGCTGCATTGTCCCCTCCATCAGATTTCCTCCTGGTTTGTGTGACTAGCTAGCAGAAACAGGGCTAAAAATATCAGACCCACCAGCATGGCCCAGGCTCTGCAGGTGGGATTTGTATCATTAAATGGTGCCGGTGGCATCTATGGAGCGTAGCCAGTGTTGCTAGGATAAAGTGACACATGGACAGCTCAACTCGGCAACTCAACTCAACTCAACTCAACTCAACTGCGCAGCTTCAGAGGGACCTGCGTGGGCTCAGCCTTGCGAGACTGGCAAGAGCAAACATGCTTTCCAGGCCCCAGGTTCGAGAATCGTGGTACCAACTCACCAGATCCCAGCTGAAATTTTTAATCGAAAATAAAAAGAAAAGGGAGGAAAGTTCCTCATCTTCCTGGTCACAAAGATAACTGAGGAAACCTGAGGGAAGCTCAGCTTTGCAAACTCACTAGCTGGAAGGCAAGTCAAGATCTTAAAGGATGCTATTTCCTGCTTTGGCCTTGCAATGATTTTTTTTTAACTCGATTTTTGTGCTTGGTTTTGTACGAGAGGCAGCGAGGCAGGGCGAGCTGTGTGCTCAGCACCCTGGAGACAAGAGCATCTCTGAAATGTCATCCTCGGGCCATGTAGCTGTGGTGGGGTCTGCGCCTCAGGGGCCAGAGACCCACTGGTGCACTAAGGGAGAGGCTTTTTCTTTTGTTTTGGAGACCTAAAATGTTGAGTGACAAGATCCTTGAGCCAAGCCTTGCCACAGAGTTTTCTTCTCTCGTTGTATACGCCAGAAGCGCAGGTGCCTGCTGGAGCTATCGCTCCCCATTAGGCAGCTGGAGGAGGTCAAAGCCAGTAGCCGCTGCACACGGGACGTCTTGTGTCCTCCCCTGGGGCAGAACTGACTCCGAGACCAATGGAAGATCTTGCACGTACAATTCAAAGGGGAAAAATGAATTTTTGGAGTGTGCCTTTTAATCCCATGTCCACCCCATGTTTGCAATAGTTTTTATTTTAAATCCACAATCCCATGAAACGTTTCTGTTCCTTTATTTTTAGTGCCTTTCTCTCAACACTAATGGTATCCTGCAGCTTTACAGATCTGAAATCTCTGCCCTGGGATCTGGAGTCTTTCTGTGGATATCCCTTTTGATTTCATTATTCATTTACTTTTCTTCTTCTGTGTTTGTCTCTGTCTGTCTCCTTCACAGCCCTGTTGTTGAATGAGCTTGGTAAGCGCGCATTCGTTTTTCATTTTTCCAGTTTGTCTGCGTATTTTCGGAAGACAATTGATTTTGTTTGACATTTTTCTTTGCTCACGACATCCTCTTTTAGGGTGGTCAGCACTATTTAAGTAAGCTCAGGTATCTAATGCCACGTCTTTTCTTGGAGTAGAGCCCCAAAGTCACTAACGTTAAGGAGCGGTAACCCGCTGTGGCGAGGTGCATTTTTCGGGAGTGGCGTCGTTACAGCCATAGTAAACCCGCCAACACCCTGAGTTATAAACCTGCGCCGTGCAAATTAACCCATCGCCTCTTACGCTGGCATGGTAGAAACAGGATTGCCTGGCGACGTAGGGATGCTTGTGGCTAGACAGGAAAGTTGGCCAATCCTTTTTGAAGAGACGGTGCAAACTTTGCCTCCAGTCTTGGGGAGATTTAGAGCCCACCCAGCCTCTGAATTTCCTTGCTGGCCATACCCAGGATAGGGTGGCCGGGAGGGAAGCAAAGCCGCCCTCCTTCCCTGAAGCACCCCCCGTCCCAGGGCAGGCTCGCACTGGTTTTACCCACACCGCAGCATATATTAGATACTGGGGGGTGGCAGCTTGCAGATGTGGGTTGAAAAGTCTGTGCTGAGGTCTCCCCGCACTATCCCTGGGGTCTGTGTTGGGGAGCAGCCCCCCATGTTCACAGCCCCCGGCCATGGGGCAGGGAACGACCAGCACTTCCCTGCGGGCTGCAGGGTGTTCGTGTTGCTGTGCTGATGCTAATCCTCTCTTTCTCTCTCTCTCTCTCTCTCTCTCTCTCTCATTTTTGGTTTCATCTAGGTGGCTTCACCATCACAGGTATGGATTTCTGCTCTCCCCCTCACCCCACCCTTCCCTCCTTTTAATGGCCATATGCTCACCCCGCTCTTTCCTCTTGGTTTCCTCTTTGCTTTTGTTCTGTCCTGGAGGGAAACTCTGGAAGGGTAAGAAGGCACCGTGGCACAGCCTCGCTAACACCGTGTCCTCTCACAGAGTGCTCTGCCTGCCGCACACGCCTAACCCCCGCCGCGGGGAGGGTGAGCCATCACCCCCAAAGTGACAGGCAGCCCCCCTCCGTCTCTTGGAGCAGGGGGGGCTTCTCCGCTTGGTCCAGCCTTCCCCTCCATGCTGCCCACGCGGGAGGTGCACACAGGGCTCTGCACCTGTCCGCATTCCCCATGGAGCAGCCGGGGTGCCCAAGCACTGCGGGGGGCACGGGACCCCATGGCTGCTTCGGGCACGCAGCCCCAGCCCTTCCCACCAGCGAGACCCAGCAGCAGGGTTTGCTCATCCGTCATTAGCCAGACGAGCATCCGTCATTAGGCTGAGCACTGCAGGGGGAGAAGGTCCCGGGTCCCGCACGTTGCACAGCAGCCCCTCAAAAGCCCTGGAAACAATAATTCAGCTAGCGAGGTTCTGGCCGGGAGGACAGTCCCTTTGAAGAGCAGGAGGAGAAGGGCTTTCCCGCAGCGTAGTGCCGCTGTGCAGACAAGGGGCAGCCGGCAAGGGAGTGACACTAACCCCGTGTGCAGTAGACGTAGAGTTTACTAAACGCATGCCAGCGGTTTGCACAGGGCATACAGTCCCTCCTGCTGATCTCCTGCTGATCACTTTGATAGGCAAACCTGTCTTCAGGAAGGTCCAGGCTAGAGATCATCCTCTTCCTTGCACCGTGGTCACCATCCAAGGTACCCGCAGCGTGACGCCCAAGGGCCGTGGCGGTCTAACACGGACTGACTGAGGTGTTTGCCTACTGACAGTTTAACTCCTGTCTCCAGTGAATCCATCCCTTTTTAGCCATGATGCCCTTCTTTTCATCCCTGGCGTGGACTGGAAGGCAGCTCAGTGGGGGTCTGGGCAGGGACAGTGACAAAAGCCGTGCTGCCCGGGGTCCCCGTGCCCCAAAGGTTGCACAGATGCCAGCGGAGGTGCAGACCTGCTTCATCGCTCTTGTAGTCTCTCCGTTGCCTCCTCTCTCAGGGTTTGGGGCCAGGCCATGCCCTGTGGATGACTCCTTGCAGCTGTATGGCCCAGCACTATTTCCCCCAGCCCCACCATCGCAGCAGGAGTTTCATGCTCTCCAGCTGCCAGCCCCCCACCCAAGGTAAAGCCCTGCTCAGAAGGAGACAGAGCCAAGATTTCATACCCATCTCAGCCGTGGGGCTGCTGGCAGCTCTCTCCAGTTGTAACAGGCTGATGGAAATGTCCCGACCATGCCCCGATGCAGACCTGGAGAGGTGGGAAATGGAGCAGCCTTAGTGATGATCTGCCCCCTCCCAGCATCCCTGTGGGAGAAGCAGCAGGTACCAGGCGATAAGCTATTCCCCAGCCCTGAGGGTGAACTGGACTCCTTGTGAGGTTGGATGGTTGCAGACCTCTTGCTAGCATTTCCCAGCAAAACTACCTTGTCTATTGCTCCATGACCTCCTCCTTCTCAGCTGCTCTGTCGCTCACGCTCCCACCCGGAGGCTTCCCGACCTCCCCTTCTGACGGGAAGCCAGCTCCAGAGAGTGACCGGCCGGGCCTGGCTCACCGACAGGCTCTTTGCTTTGCAGAGGAGAACGAAGAAAAGCAGCCGCTGACCAGCAAGGAGGAGGAAGAGCGTCGAATCGCGGAGATGGGGCGCCCAGTCCTGGGGGAGCACACCAAGCTCGAAGTCATCATTGAGGAATCCTACGAGTTCAAGGTACTGACCACGTCCCCAGTCCCTGTTCCTCTTCCCCTCCAGCTGTGGACCCTCCTTTTGGGTTTGCACAGTGTTGGCAAGCGCTTGTTAATGGCATTGCAGCAAAGCAAGGCAGCTCCTGGCATCACAAGGTCTCAGCAGGACCAAAGGACACTTTGAAAGGTGGCCGAGCCGAGCCACGATGAAAGGGTGAGGGACCCTCCAGTGAGATGGTGGTGGGTTAAAATACACTCTGCATCCTCACTCTGTCCATTAGCCCTCAGCAACGGTCCTTGGGGGATGATCCCAGACTTTCTGTCTCACTCGCAAACTGTTTGTGGTTATTATTATACAAGCACATCAATCTGGCGAGCCTAAGAGCTGACTGGGCTCCAAAATGCTGCAGGTTGCTTTAAAATATAACCTCGTTCTCACACCCAGGTCCAACTTACAGGTGGTCTTGCGTGAGCCCCGAGCCTGGGACTCCCAGCGCAAAGGGCTCATACCCTAAATGCAAGTAATGGTTGCGAAGCTAAGCTGCCGTGAATGCGTGTGCCGGACCAAGAGCTGAAAACTGACCATTTAATTATCTTTTCCATTTTTCTGTACCCTCGCTGTGTCGCAGCGGTGGCTGCCTGCCTCCCGTGGTTTTGCCGCCCGCCGTCAGCGTGCGTCTGAGGCATGACAGCGTGCGGGCAGCCCTCAGGCTGCCTGTCCAAGAGCATCTCCTGCCCACTGCTGCCACAGCACCTTCCCTGCCAGCGCTAAGCTCCAGCTCCTGAGCAGCGCAGAGAGGTAGAGCCCAGCTCGACGAACGGGCCTTGATCAAGTCCCAGTTAGTGCTTTGGAGCACTAAAAATTCTTCCCAGGGCGATGGGAACAACATGAGCTGTGGCATCTCAGCACTATTTGCTGTTAAACCTCCACTGAGATGGGTCAAACTCACATCGTGAGCAGGTTTCAAAAGGTCTTTTTGAGCGGCAGCGAGGAGAATTGCAAGTTCCCACATTTGCTTTCGCTGCTGGGGCTCTTGTCCTGAGCTTAAACCAACTAAGCTTTTTCCATGAGCGCATGGCTGTAAGCGCTAGCGCTGGTGGGTTTCAGCCCAGCATCTCCAGCCCCATAGCCCCTAACTCTCTCCTCTGCATCTCCATCCACAGAACACGGTGGACAAGCTCATTAAGAAGACGAACCTGGCTCTGGTGGTTGGCACAAACAGCTGGAGGGAGCAGTTTATTGAGGCTATTACTGTCAGCGCGGGTGAGTTTGGACAACAGCTCCAGGTGAATTACGATCAACCTCGCTCGCGTCTGGGCTTGGCTGTGTCAGTAATACAGAGCGTAGTGGAGCAGCAGGAGGCAAAACAGGTGGTGGAGTTATTTACAGTGTCTGCATAAGTAAGACAGCTGATTAAACCCTTTTGTGAGATCACCTTGTCTGATGTGTAGGAAACCTCCTGCATTAAGTGTGTCTGTAGCACCCGGCAGAGAAACACCCTGGCTGTTACCAGATGGCAGAGGGGAAAAGTCATTTCAGTGAGAGAGATTTGGGAGGCGAACGCAGTGTTTAAATTCAGAGCGGCAAAAACGACGCTGGTGCGAAGGAGCAGCGCTCCCCATCCCTGGTGCTCCCCGTACTGCTGTGGTGAGGAAAAACGCGGTAGCGAGGGTGTCAAGCCCTGAAGACAGCCACTGAGTTCCCCTCTCTGTGGGCCAAAATTTGCCCTTGACCCCCTGCTCTCAGGAACTCCTGCTGCTCCTACCAGCTGTGGCTGGAGGTTACGGCTCAGCAGCCCAATGGCTGCAGCAGCACGTGATATCCGTGGTCATATCAGATCATATCTGATCATATCCTCCCTCTCTTGGAGGATTGTCTTTCCCTCAGAAATGCCCTGTTGTACTGTTCTCACAGGCACCAGTGCCATGTTTACCAGTGTGCCCAGTATAGGATATATTAGCAGTCCACATCTGCAGAAGACGAAAGACAGAAGGTCTCCTCCAGATGTGGTTTTAACAGCTGGAGACACTATAACTCACCGGCTGGATGTTACAACCTCACAGCCCAGCCCGGGCTGTGCGTGTGCATGCATTAGGGCAAAATCAACCAGCTTAAATTAAATCACTGGGGAAGCTAATTTGAGCTCATCTGGCTAATTGTGCATTGAAATGCATAGGGGAACACTCACACTTCCTACCTCGAGCTCTGCTGTACAAGGTAATAACCTCTGCCCAGCACAACGTAATTAAAAGTGATGGCCTTACCATTTACCCTCCGCCTCCAAAAACGAGGACAGGACATTGTGCAGCAGCTATCTCCTCAAATTGTGATCCTTCCTCTTGTAGCATGGTTATTCTTAGAGCCTCCAGCCAAGAGCCTCCCATTATTTCAGATGCAGCATGAACATATCATGCAAGACAATCCTTGCTGCAGGTTTTGTAGCTAATACAGCTAAACTAATCTATGCCAGAATCAATTATTTAATTGCACCCCATATTAAAAGATGATCACTGGTACTTGGATCCCATCTCTGTGACACGTGTAAAGACTGCAGTTATGTGAAAGCCCCGTTGCCACCGTGTCTTGAATATGCAGCCACCATCAGTGCTAACAGGGTGAATAACAAACATTTAATAAATGTGGCATTTTTCGGTAGACATGAGCTGTCCCTTGCAGTTGGGCAACAGTAGTTTATCTTTGAGCTCTGGACCTACTTTTTTCGCCAGGGTTTAGCTCCTCAAGCTTTGTGCAGAGCAAGTTAAAATGCCTCAAACACTGGAGTTTGGGTTTGAGTTTCTCCCTGCAGCCCACCGTGGAGAGCAGGTGAAAGAAAGTCGCACATTCCCACTTCAAAATGTAACATCCCAGCTGAGAAAAAAACCATTAAAACCCCATTTCCCACCCAATGAGCAACTGGCGGCAATGTTGGCAGGGAGGCTGAGCGGCGGAGCGGTGGGAGGTCAGGTCTGCGGAAGGGCAAGACTGTGCCACACCATCCCGCGCTGACCATGGGGCTGAGCTGGAGCCTCTCACCCTTCAGCGTGCACCCAACAGCCCATAAAGTTTCTTCCACAGCAAAACCACCCTGGGGTTTGTGAGCCTGTTCCGGAATGCACCCCTGGGTCACCATCTGACCTCGCTCTGCGTTTTCAAGTCACCTTCACGGGATCTGGCCAGCTCTTCGAAAGAGAGATGTTATTGCTGCTTAACAAAATGATCGACAGATCTGGATGAGTGTTATGACAGTGGCACTCGTGTCCATTTTTCAGTCTGTTTTATCATCTCCATAAAGATTTAGATCCATGACAGTCCTGCTGCCATGCAGCTTGGGAGAGGATTAAAATACCTGCTGCAAAATTACAGTGAGAGCACAGCACAGTGGATCCTGCCAGTACCAGCCTTTGTGCAACGAGCAAAAAACCAGGCCAGCATAGGCTTCCCAGGCTGAAAAACTGTTCCTTATCTCCACGACAGTGCTCAGGAATAGGGTATTTATATCTGCCAAAATAATAACACCATGCCACTGATTAGCTACTGTTTCTGCCACAGTGAGTTTGAAGCTTCAAAGCCAAACAACACATAATTTTCCATCAAGTTATTGTAAAGACATCAAGTTTCCCACTGCCTCTATCTTATGTGTTGGTCTTGATCTGAAAAGGTGCTTTGAAGACAAACAAATGTGTGCAAAGTTGCACCCCAACAGGGTGCTGAGTAGGACTTTTCCCTGGTTGGTCATGGCTTTATTTCGCCGAGTATTGAAAACCTCCAAAGTTGATGTCCATCGGCCAGGGTATGTGTCCCAGGGGTCCCCCACCCTCCCGGAGGAGACGTTTCTCCCGACGTTACCATCCAAGCTCCAGTTTGTGGCCGTTGCCCCTTGTATCACTTGTCGGCGCGGAGGGGAGTTTCTCTCCATCCTCACTGTACATCCCCTCCAAGTTACTGTAGGCTGTTGCTTGGTCCCCTCCAACCTCCTCTCCTCCTGATTCACCAAGCCAGCTCCTTCCACCTCTCCCCTTAGGCAACATCCTCCAGGCTCCAATCATCTTGGTGGTCGCACTGAGTCGCCTCCAGCTTCACCTCAGCCCTCATGGGGGATGCCGTATCCCCTGTGTACAGACAGATATCTGCATGAGAGGTTCCCTCCTGCCATGCTCTCACTGACGCCGTCACTACCCTCGCCCCTGCAGCTGCATCTCCGCTGAGAGCCCCAGGGGTGCCAGCAGAGTGCAAGGTTGATTGATACCCACGTATTGGTACACAGCGTACAGCAAGACCATTTTTTTCTCCCTGTGGAAGGCTTTATACATTTTGTTATTCAATTAAACATCCGCATTGTGGAAGATGTGAAAGGAGGAGTGTTCACCCTGGCCAGCAATGGGGCAGATGAAAACATCACGGACTCGTTCAAAAGGTTATGCCAGCCTGATCACTACTGCGGCTGCCGGGAGAAGCAGCTTTTCCCAGGCGCAGAACAACCATCCGCTTAAACCCAGTGTCTGGCGAGGTGGGACCTTGTCCCCTCGCCCACTGCGGTGGAGCAGAGCGGAGGCTCAGGTTTCACTGGGTGCTCTTGTCTGCTCTGGGACTTGTGCCCTTTTTTCCGCCATCCCGAGGTGTCCTCCTGGGAAGGAGAGCCAGGCTCACTCATGCCATATGACGGGGATAAACTGCATGTTGCATCCTCCTCCTGGTAAGGAGCTTCTGCCAACAGCCGTGCAGGGAGATCTGGTGGTCCACATCCTTGTGGAGGGAAAAAAAAATGCATCAAAGACAATGACAAATCACCAGCCCGAGTGCAAGGGATGTCTTTAACACAATAGCCTTGGAATCCCTGACATCCATGACGTAGAAACCCATCCTTGTTCCCTGAGGGCGGAAGGAAGGCTCCCGCTGGTTTCACTGGGAAAGCATCACCTCCCCTTCGTGCCCGGGGGTGGTTCAGGTGTGAGCTGGAGGAGTTTTTGACTGTTGCACAGCTCTGGTGTTGTGCACTGTGCCAGGCTGGGGGAGCTCCACGTTCGCCACGCAGCCCGACCGGAGGACGGGGTGGCCGGCCGGCTCGCGAGGTGCCTCGTCGGAGCTGCTGGAGTCGGGCAGGAGGTCACCAGCCCCGAGGGGCTCACTGGCGGGGTCAGCCCCGCACAATGGGGACTCCCTGGAGGCTGGATGCCAAGTGGCTTTGGAGAGATAGGTGAGGTGCTGATGCCTGGAGCAGGGAAGAGAGAAACTGAGATACCTGCCTGGATTCACATGGATCTGCCAGGACAGACAAGATGAAGACGTGCTGGGCCAGTGCCGGGGAAAAGGGCCAAGGAGCCAGGGGAGGGGACGAGGAGAGTCCGACGTCTGCTGAGCTCTTTCCCTGTGACCCACAGGAAAGCTTTTGGGCACAAGCCAGCCTGCATGTCCAGGGGGCATGGCTGTGGATGCGAGCCTTTGGGGGCATGCAGCAGCTGGCACGCGGGGTCTGAGAGCCCCCGGGACATCAGGCGGGATGGGCACAAGGACTCACATCCCCGACTCCCCCCAGTCTGTGCTGGAGACCCAGGTCTTGCAGTTGCTGCAGGGGCCACAGCCATTAGCAGCAGTGCGGGGCCAAGCGCTCAGCACAGCAGCAGGATAGCCAGGGTCTGACCCACACAATGTGCCTGGTGAACGGAGATGGGGCCAGGACTGCTGGCAGGCTTGTGCTGGGAAAATGACCCATGCAAGGCAATAACAATAGATTGGTGAGAAATGAAGCACTGACCTGGAAAATAAAGACCAATGACCAGAAAATAAAGAGGAGAAGGGAAGTGCATTTTTGCTGTGACAAATGATGCCCCATAGCTGGCTGACGGCCTGGGGTGCTTGACGGCTACCTGGAAGGGGTGCAAATGGGAAAGCATTTTCATGTGCAGGGCTGCCCACTGACCTTGGTCAGACTAGACCAAAAGGAACGGGCAGCCAGAGCTCACAGGGAGGCATGTGAAGGGGCAGGGAAATGCAACAAAGAAGGACAGTCAGCAGCGATGGACCAGGGAGGTTTCAGGGCAGGTATTCTTCATGGCTGGATCCCGGTTTGCAGAGAAGGTGAAGCACCAGAGCTAGCAGCTCAGCAGCCACCAAAACCAGCTGTCTTTCCAGAGAGCTGGAAGCAATCACAGGGGCTTGTGAAAAGCGGCTCAGAAAGAGCTTCCTTAGGGGAGTCTCCATGAAGCACATGTTGCTCTTGGTGGGTTCACCCGCCCCGATCGGCTCCAGCCAGTCATTTCCCACGTCTTCTGGGGAAAGGGCTCCTGAGCAGGGCATGAGTCCCAGAAAGCATCTGGTGGTTAAACCCAAGCAGAGGTGCTGACGTGAGGCTCTGCATTTTCTGAAGGGCAGGTTGGCTTTTCAAGACAGATGCCTCTGGAGAGTCTCTCTGTGCCATGGGAAAGGGCCAGGAAAGGCCGTCGAGCCCCTCTGATGATTGCCCAGAAAATAAGATATTTGGGAGTCAAGGCCTTCTAGGGCCCAAATCATGAGAGACGGCATTTGGGGGGCTGCGGTATACACAGCAGCTTTGCCCAACCTCCCCTAGAATGGACGAGTCTAATCAGGCACTGGTGGTTTTCTCCAGGGGAAGATGATGATGACGACGAATGTGGGGAGGAGAAGCTGCCCTCCTGCTTCGACTATGTGATGCACTTTCTGACCGTCTTCTGGAAGGTCCTTTTTGCCTTCGTGCCCCCGACAGACTACTGGAATGGCTGGGCTTGCTTCGTCGTCTCCATCCTCATGATCGGCCTCCTGACAGCTTTCATCGGCGACCTAGCGTCCCACTTCGGCTGCACCATCGGCTTGAAGGACTCAGTCACCGCGGTCGTGTTTGTCGCACTGGGGACATCAGTGCCAGGTAAGGACAACAGCAGGGTTTGTTGTAAAGGTCCATCTCTGCCCAGTCTGGGTTTGGGTTTAGGCTGGGAAAGCTGGGCACAGCGAGGTCCTCGGCTGTGCTCTGCAGGACCCCCGAGGACAGATTTGAGGTGTATGTGGCAGTTGTTTTTCAGTCTCAGATGGGTCAGGAGGATCGAACCAGGATGTGGATTCAGTTCCCTGGAAATTAATTCAAGGACCTTCCCCTTGCAAAGACTGTGACGTATCCATTTCTGTGGACAGCCTCCATGGCATCCACTCTCAGAGTAGGAAATTGGTCTTTGATTAAAATGCTGCCCGTGTTGGCAGTCCTGCATTTTCTTTCTGAGCATCTGCTCCTTTAACCTTGCCTCCCAGGTGGGTTAGGTGCTAGTCCGTATTCAAGGCACTCTGCCCAGCACGGACACCTTTGTGTGAGACCAGGTTCAGCTTTGGTTCAGGTGGATCGAGGTGAGGTTGCTGAGCTGGGGGAGCTGCTCGAAATGCGACTTACGAAGCCCCTAGAAGGCCCCAGCCCCACAAATGTTTGGAGACGTGTCTCTGATCAAGTGGTCACCCAGCCTCAGAAGACTGACCAAGGAGAGGAAAAACCACGAGTTTCCATACCTACATGCCACTTTGTCCTCCCAACGCACGTTGACTTGCTGCAACCCAGCCTTATTCTCTGCTGGCTCAGCAAAGGGCCCCTCTTAGGGATTGAACCAGTGCACTGGAGATGATGGTCCCAGTGACACGGTTGCTCTGGGAAGTCCCATGTCAGCTTGCGTGAGAGGGCCTGTGCCTTTCACTCACCTTCTTCCATGGGCTGTGCTGGCCAGGCACAGCCTGGTTCCTGGACAAGGGGCTCTAACCCCACCCCACCACCCCCTGCGTCGGTCGCACCGTCCCTCGCCAACCCCCAGACTTCCAGTGATCAGCACTCGGGTGCTCAAAGATCTTGAAATTGCCCTAATGCTATCAGAGCCCAAAAAAGAAATGGCAGAACCAAAAGGAAGAACAGATTTGGGCAAGGAACAGAAGAAGGAGTATTTTTTAGACCACTGGGACTTCTAGGCATGAGGTTTGTAGGGCTGTCTCACACCCTTGACAGCAAAACCTTCCCTCCTGCTTTTGTCGACAAAAGGTGGCATTTAAGAAGTTCTTTTTAGGATGCATTTGGCTACTCCTGTTTGAACTAGCAGGTGCTCCCAGACCGAGTCGTGTTAGCTGGGTGCTAGCTGGGCTTCTCCGCACCGGGGAGGTGCAGGGTGCTTCCCAGGAGGCGGACGGGCACCAGACGAACGTGCAGTGAAATCAAGACTGACAGGGACCTTCCCTGCATTAAAAGCACCGCTCAAGCTTGCAGAAGTGTGCGTGGTTGTTTCCACACTCCGGCTGGCGCTGGCAGCGTGCCCCAGATGTGCCCCATCCCTCCTCCCGCAGCGGCAGCTGCAGCGCCGCAGCGGCATCAGCGCTGTCCCGCAACCCCCTTACCGCACCGTGACCGAGGCTGAGAGCAAGGGGAAATGCCTTTTCCTGCCCTCCGCAGTCAGATGCATTTCCGTGGGAGCTTTTTTTTAAAAAAATAAAGCAGCCTTTTGATTTCTTTGCTGCAAATGGCCCCTCTCGCTGCGCTTATAGGTGCCCAGCCCCTCATGTTAGGTGGAACTGGGTCTCCGTGCCAGGCGGTGCTTCGCTGTCTCACCTTGGAGTCCTCTGGGAAGAAGCGTAAAGGAAACTCTGTAGAATTAAAAAACATGAAATCTGACCTCACCATTTTCTCTTTCTGAGCCACACGCTGCTGCCTGTACCCATGGTGTTCTGGGAGTGCAGATGTGTTAAGGATTCATCTCATCGTTAGCTGAGAGTGCTCACCTGGAGAAAACCCAGATGCTACCCCCCGCCTCCTGCTCACCCCCCCTGCAAATCCAGAGTGGGTTTGGATGTAAAATCAGCAATTCCCTATGGTGCTGGTCTACCTGACCCAAGATCTGCCGTGTAAAAGGCCAGCTGAGTTTTATCACAGCTCTTTTGTCACCGGTATTAAAGCCGGTGGAGCACCTGGGCAAGCGTACACCCACCTGCGTGGGGTTTCTACCTAAGGGCTGAAAGACGACCACTTGTTTGCCAAAGTGTGGGGGTCAGCACAAGGCACTGGACTTTACTGAGGCAAAAGGTTTTGGAGAAACATCATTAAAGCAAACACAGAAACACAAATACAAAACTGCAGGGGACCTGAAGGACGGATACAAACCATTGTGGCTCCCACAAAGCTTTTCCGACCTTTTCAGTTCTTTTGCAAGTCAACAAATTAGTGGATGTGGGAGAAGGGGCCAACACAGTGTAGTACTGGGAAGTGGCGTCTCTTGCTTAAAGGACTGTGGGACATCTGGGGCCGTATTGGGGGAAGCCCCTTATTTCTGGACATTGAGATTTCCCTCCTGGGTATTTCTGGACCCTGATTGTCACTCTGGCTCTGGCCAGATGTGCCCTTCTTTGGGAGTGCCCATAGACGGGGCTGTACCCTGTCCCCTTACCCACTGTCTTCATTCCCCAAGTGATGCCGTCAACATTCGTCCCCAAGCTGCCTGATGCTGTCCCTCCTTACCTGGCTGTTTCCTGAGGGTTTCTCTCCGCCTTCCCTTTGCAGACACATTTGCCAGCAAAGTAGCAGCGACGCAGGACCAGTACGCGGATGCCTCCATCGGGAACGTCACTGGGAGCAATGCCGTGAACGTTTTCCTGGGCATCGGGGTGGCCTGGTCCATCGCGGCCATCTACCACGCGGCGCACGGACAAGCCTTCCAAGTCTCGCCCGGCACCCTGGCCTTCTCCGTCACCCTCTTCACCATTTTTGCTTTTATCAGTGTGGGCGTGCTGCTCTACCGGCGGAGACCCGAGATTGGAGGTGAGCTGGGCGGGCCGCGGACTTCCAAGCTGCTCACATCCTCACTCTTTATCCTCCTCTGGCTCTTGTACATATTCTTCTCATCTCTGGAAGCCTACTGCCACATAAAGGGCTTCTAAAGGGACAATCAGAGATAGTAAATATATATATATCTATATGTATCTATATAGAGTGATATATAGGTATAGATATAGATATAACGCTGTGTATAATGAACAGAGAAAGAATAAAAGAGATTTGCCATGTTCACACACCTGCTGACGGAAAGCGGCTTTGGAGCATCCTTTGAACTAGGCAGGACCCCAAAGCCAGCAGGACCCCTCCCCGGGCAGCGGCCCCGGCCAGGAGCCCGGCGGCTGGGTCCTCTCCGCAACTCTACCAACAAGAGCGGCTGATAGCCACCGAGCCCTTTCCCATCGCTCTCTCCCGCCCGCCGGCCCCCCGGGAGGATGGATGTGAAGGCAACCGGGGCGCGTCGGTACGGGGAAGGCCAGAGTAGCTGGTGAGCAACAGAGCAGGGGGTGAGGGAAGGAGAGGAAAGCGAGGGTCCTGATCTCCGACCATCCGCCTGCCTTCGCCACTCGGGAACGTCCCCTCTGGCCCCGTTGGAGAGAAGCGAGAGACCGGACTGAAGACAAGGGGAAATTGGGAGCTTTCTAAGGATAGAACACAAACCGTTTTCGTCATTGATTTGGGGTTGTTTGGGTTTTTTTTGTTTTGGCGTGTGTACAACTAGCATTTCCCCCCCCTCCACATGCCCCTTGCCTTTCCCCCTCCGTGCTTCGGGGACGCACAGCCGCAACCTCGTGTCCGGTGTCCTAAGCCGAGGCTGCGCGGAGCGGCGGGGGCTTTCCTCCCGCCTCCTCCGCCTCCTCAGGCATGCTGTCGTGGTACTTGTAACATTTGCATGAACGAAATGAACCCTATTTGTATATAGCATCCTATAGCGATAGTCCTTCCAGCCATGTGGGTTGAGCATTGCAGATACAAGTGTTTTCTTTTCACCGGGGTTTATTTATTTTAGTCAGTTTAGTTTCGCCATAGGTTTTTGTTCATTCGTTTTGTTTCCTCTTATTGGGGGTAAAAGGAGGGAAAGCTGTCCCTGGTTATTGCCCCGCGCGTGGGTCCCCGAGAAGCAATAACAGCCACACAGATGTAGGTTTTCAGGGGAGGAAAACCCACAGCCCAGAGACTGCGGGCTCCGTCCCCCCGTGGGGCTGGGGTCCCCCCGACAGCGGCCAGTCCAGGACGTGCTGGAGCCTCCACCGTCCACGGGAGGTTTTACACAAGGTCCCAGGGAGCCCGAGCGGGATGAGCAGTGTCCGAGCCCAAGGGGGACGACCAGGGCTGGCTGCCAGCGCCTCGCCTGCCTCTGCCTTTATAGCTGGTGGCTGCCTCAAAGCCCCTTGGCCCCCTGCTATTCCCTCTGTCCCCAGAGGTCTAGTGACAGCCCCTGTTTCTGAGCATTAAGCCATCAGGATCAGTCCCCAAAGCTGGTCCCTTCCCACAGCCATTTGGAGGCAGAATAATTCAGTGTACGGGCTGAAGGGCCATACCAAGATCTCCCATGCTGCTGAGCGTAGCCAGGAGGCATCCCCCAGGGAAAAAGGTCACATTTTGCGCTGTCCGAATCTGAAATCGATGGGCAGGATGAGACAGGGAGGTGTAACTCAGCATCACCCCCTGACGCCAGCAGCGTGGGCTGGGGTAGCGAGCCGAGCCCGGGGAGGTGTGGATGTAGAGCTCCCCTGGGCGCAGCACAGGGATGACACTCTGCACTGGTGTCAAGAGATGTCTCCTTACCCTACGCCCTTCGCCGGGCTTCCTGGCGTCCCAGCCAGGCGAACGCCCAGCCTGCACGTCCGCTGGTGAGCTCTTCCCACCCAGCTGAAAACCGCGTCTGACGCTTGTACCGTAACCAATTGGCTGTGGGGTATTTGTACTCATTTTGAACAATCTGTGGAAATTTTCATTAACCTGTTGTAAGATTTTCTCTAGGAGTACGGAGTTCTGGGGTTTTTTTTTTTCCTCTCAAGCCTTTTTTTCACTTTTAATGGGGTTTGGGGGTTTTCTTTTTGTTTCTCAGTGTTTTGGGGGAAGAATCAAACACAGGTGCAGGTTGTTCAGGTTTATGATTACCTTTGTGTACAATTATTTCATTTTCATCTGTTTGGCTTCATTGATTTTTCTTTGTGTGTATTGCCCACCACTATAGGCAGTGAGTCCACTAATTGTGATGATCCTTATCAATGGTACACAATGCACAGACAAATAAAGTTTGTAATGACTCCTGATGGATCCAGTAGTGCTCCTGCATATTCTCTATGGAAAACCCTTCCCTCCCCTCCCGTTGTCTCCCCTCCTGTTGTACCCATCTCTTCTTTACTCATTGGGTTTGCATTCATTGTGTTTCTGCTGCTGACGGAGGGCAACGGTGCCTCCGCACGCCTGCTCCTGCCCCATCTCATGGCTTTCCTCCTGCTCCATCCCCGTTGTGCCTTGGGCTCGGCGTGCTGCGGTACAGCCAGGGCTCGGGGCTCGCAGCCCGCCCAGCTCTCAGGGGGATGCAGGAAACCGCCCAGGGACAAAGCTGCAGTGCAACCCTTCTGGAGCCAGGAGCTTCTCCTGTGCTGGGTCCCCCGTCAGTGCTGGCTTGCCCTAGACTGGGGGTGACCCATGCGTATGCCCCCCAAGGTACTTAGCAGCTCTTTCTGCTTGTGTCCTCTAGTTATATAGAACCGCTCCTGCTCTTGTTCCAGCCTCACAGTGACGTGCGCTAGGTTAAGCCGCTAGCTGATGATAAGTGGGAATGCAAGAGATGCATTACCAGGGCAGGGTCCATGCGTGTAAATGCAGATCACGAGATTGCTGAGCAAGGTGGGAGCTCGAGCTGCTCGGGGCAGCTGCCTGCCCATGCCCCAGTCTGGGTGCTGACCCACATTGCTCAGCCAGCACTGAGGAGGAGAAAAGTCTCTACGTGCCTAGGGATGTTGCTCCTCCCTGCGTTTCATCCAGCATCTGTTGAGCTCCCCCCAAATAAAACCCTCCCTGCAATGCTCCAAGGTCCTGCTCTGACAGCTGAACTCAAACACCAGCTCCGGAGACGGGTCCCAGGAAAGCACTGCCTTCATCTGGTGGGGCTCTGCCTGCTCCTCCCAGTGTGCGTGCCCGGGGCGCACGGTCCTGGGGTCCTGCCCATGCTCCTGCCCATGCTCCTGCCCACCTTCCTGCCCAGGGTCAGGATGGGGCCGCACAGACGGTCAGGCTGGCACTGACAGCAGGGTCTGGCTTTCCAGCTCCAGGCTAGAAACGTGCCAGCAAGCAAAAAGAGAGAGGGTAGGAGGTGGTTGGTTTTGTTCCAACGTGACCGTGTCTGCAGAGACCCAGAGGCAGTAAAATCCCCATCCGCTGATGTGATGGGATGTGTGGCAGAGCAGGTAACTAACGCTCCCTGGCAGTCAGAGGATTAAACGTGGTTGCTGGGCTGCTCCCATGCAAACCTGGCCCTTCCCCACACCCTGTGCTGCGTTTTGCCAGCCGTGCTGCTGGCCCCACTCTCCCTGCGGGTGCTCAGCACCCTCCAGGATGAGTGCGGGTCAAGCTTCAACGCTCATCAAGCCCCAGGCGAACGCAGCCGGTCACGTCCATGTGCTTTACCCAGGCAGTGAATTATGAAAGCGAAGCAGCTCTCCTGACCCAGTAATTACATCTACTGAAAGGTGATGTTGGTATTTTACTCTCATCATTTGCTTCTTCAGAATGAATTGCAGTCACTGAAGTCATTAACAGGTTGAATGGGACTTGCGTAGCAGCTTGGTGCAACAGGCAGTAAATAACTGTTCTGCTCACAGACCTTTCCAAAGGGAATGACGGAGCACTGCTTTGCTTAGGACAAGGCCTAAATCACACAGCAAACACCAGCCTTGTTTATGCAATTTTTCTCTGCCAGCCCTGTGCTTTTTGGCATTTTAACGAGCTTATGCAAAGCGTGACATGTATTTGCCCAGTCGCTCACGGAGGAGCCACGGAGGAGCGGCGAGCCTTTTGCCTGGCTGCTGCCGTGCCACGCCAAGGAGGGGAAGGACCGCTCCACCAAGCCCCGGCTGCCCACCTGTGTGTCGTGAGGCTGTGATGCCTGGTCCTCTGCACCAACCTCATCTTTAAACCAAACCCTCCAAAGGCAAAAGGAAACTGCCTTCCTCCGCAAGACGCCCGCGCCCAGCCCCACGCTGCCGGGGGCAGCAGGAGGGAGCGCAGCCCCCGGCACGGCACGTCTCGCCCTCCGCATCCGCCCTGTGGGGTGCAACCTGGCTCCCATCTCCTCCTCGTCCCTGCCAGCCTCCCCACCCTTCCTCGCAAGGGAAGGGCATTGAGCATCTCTGATGAAGACTCAGGCTCAGGGAGGATGCCAGAAACAGCACTGCAAACCCTCAGCCTCCGTCCACCCGCCTGTCCCGGCTGCTCTCACCCCCTCTCATCACCCCACTAGCTGAAGGCAAACCTTTCCATGGAAAAGGATGCAGCACGGTGCAAAGGATGCTCAGAGATGGACAGGCAAATAACTCAACGGGCCACAGCAAAGCACTTGGGGACAAAGGGAAGGAGCGCGGGGAGCAGTGACAGCCCTGAGCACCGTAGCAAAACCATATCCCCAGCCGCAACCTGAACTCACGGCAAAGGTGCAAAAGAGCCAGGGACTCCGCAGGTCCGCGGTGCCAGCGGGAGCCGCAGACCTGCAGCATCTGACGGTTGAGCCTCCCCGAGCGCTACCGCCCGCCTGCGCCTGTGCCAGGGCGGCGTGGGAACCGCTGGCTGCAGAGATGCGAATCCCTCGTCTCCGAACCACGCGCCCGCCCGTGTGTCACCCATTTCCTGCGGTGCCTCTGGGGCGAGGGGAGATTGCAAGTGTCATTTGGGCATCTTTTTCCCCACTGTCACGGCTTCCTTGTAGAACAAAAGGGAAAAGGGAGTTTTTGAGCCTCTGGTCATGAGTCTGGATGCAGTCTATAAACACAGCGTGCTATTTCTGCTACCGGCAGGGAGGGGAGAACCACAGCCCCCGTGTTATTGTTACAGCTATTTTTAAATGCTTGGGTATGAATCAAGTGCAACGGTATTGGGGGCCACATACGTACCTAAGGAGGAGGCTCAGCTGCATTCCCGGAGGGGCAGAGCTGGGTATAGCCAGAAAGTGATGGAGAGAGAGAAAAGAGGGAAAACTTAATGCCGGAGGGCGTCATTCCGGGAGAAACCCCTGCATTATTTTTCTGTAGGCTTTGGCACCCGGGCCCACCTGGGGAAGCGTGTTTGCAGAGCACCGGGAACCTCTCTGGCCTCTCTCTGTGTGTGATGACCGACCACACACACGCGTACACGTGCACAGCACAGCTGCAGAAAAGCCTGTTTATCTTGTAAAAAATTGACTTGCCTAGGAAAGCATCCAGAGGCATCTGTATTCTTGCTAAAAGCACCAAGGGACAATAAATACAGCGAGATTCCTCACCTTTTAAGGACTTGAGCCTGCCTCCTTTTGGAACTGGAGGTGCCAAGAGCCTCTCGCCAGCCAGCAACACCCCTCACGCAGAGGGAAGGGTCGCTGCAAAGGAAAGGGGCCCATCTGGCCAAGCAGGAGCTGTTACCAGCAAAGATAGCCAGAAGATTGCTGTTACAGGATTTGCCATCGACGGCACGTCCCTGAGAGCATCCGAGGGGTTTCCGCACCGTTTTGCTGTCTCTCTGGAGCATCCCGAGAATGGCCAGCCCTGCCCCTGAGCACCCAGTGCCCCCAGGGTGGCTCATGGCTCTCTCCTGCGGGCCCCGCACCCTCCCTTGGCTCCTTCCCACCCTCCCAAGGTCAACGCCAGCTTGGGGCTCCCCTCCCCAGAAGTGTGAAAGAGGGCACTGGGGTGCACGCTGTTCCCAAAGCGGGCGCTGCCGAGCGCTGCTGGGCGGTGGAGCCGGGTGCTGGCGGTGGGATGTCCAGCGTCAGAGGGCACGGGGAAGGAAGGAGTGCCGTGGGGTCCCACCCAGACCTGCAAACCCCCTTCTAGGCACTGCCACAGCATATCCCCCTGCTCCAGCTGCCGTGGCCACGGACACGCATCTCCATCTCTGCACAGCTATAGCACAGCCTCCAGCTTTTTTGGCTGTCTGTGAGCACCAAGCCCAGGCAGTATTTTTATCTATTTGATTCAAAATAGCCCTTGATCCCTTGTACTGCACTACGACAGCTCTCCGCCCCTCCCAGCACACACATCCCACCCCAACAGTGTGCAGTTCTAGGTAGGAAGGAGCATGAGCAATGCACCAGGAGCATATGCTGCCCGAGGTTGGGGTCCTCCAGCATCTGCCTTGAGCCATCTCGAGGCCCCAAAATGGCCATCTGCGCACGGTGATAATCCAGCTTGGGGCTTGCCGTGTGCTGGTCCCCTCTTCACATGCCCTCTTCCTTCAGGCTCCCTGCAGAGGAGCCTTCCCTGTCCCTCCTGCCCCACAACTGGGGGCTTCCCGTGTGGGTCGAGTCTCCTCTCTCACTGGACTGAACAGCAATGCTTGTTAGCTCAGGCTGGCTGGCTGTGTCTCAGGGCAAAGATTAACCACTCCAAAAGACATCTTGGACTTGAGCCCCTGCAAGCAAAAGACCGTGCAAGTTTCCACTCAGCAAACGTCGGTGTGCTGAGCCCTTCCTGCTCATCACCCGGGCACCCGTACAGCCACTACCCACGGGCACTGTGTTTATTGTCCTGCTCTCCTTCACTCATGAGGTTTTGGAAGATTAAATATTTCTGCTGAATTTTCACAGTTATCAAGCCCCGCAGATGCTCCAACTCTATCCCCCACCCCAACCCTGCCTCCACGCTTCCAGAACAAACGAATTGCTTTAACTGAGGGTTCAAGGTCCCTTTCAACTCCTTTCTTTCAAAATGAGGCCTCTTCTTGGTGCTCTAAATATTCTAAAACTTATCTACCTGCCTACAAAACTTTCCTGCCCCCGCTTAAAATGGGTAGAGTTTAAGTCAAGCAAGTCGCAATGGCTTGGGATGCTTATCCACACTCAAAGCTCCTAAACCCTTGCAGGACACGGAGGACTGTCACAGGGCTCCCTCCCGGCACCTCCTGACCTCTCCATTGAGGTTGGATTTATTTCTTTTCCTTTATTTCCAGCTCAGAGGAGTCCCTTACAGATGACAGCAGGGAGAGACCTGCGTGGAATATACAGCCTCGCTCTATTTTCTTGACGAAAATCGCCATGGCAGTCCATGGCACTGTCATCATCGGGAGCGTGTGCCCCTCCGCCCCTGGCAGGCTCCTCGCTTACAGAAATGTGAGTTTCTGGCAGATGAGCTTCTTTGCTCATTGGAAACATGGAGAGTTGCTGAGTGACTGCAAAATTGCTGCACTAGCACAGGCTGGATTGGATCCTGGTAGCGCGAATGTGTCCCAGGTTGCTTTCGGGCTTATTTGGGAGCATTAATGAAAGCTTTTGCAAACTAGTGCCTTTGTGACTCCCAGGGATGTAGGGAGGTGCACAACCGGATTTCTCCTTGCTCGGTGTAATGCCGAGATGGCCCCCTTGCCCCTTGCTTTCAGCTATAGCCCTGTGCCTTGCCCTGATCTTGCTTTGCAATAAGAGCTGTGATTAGATGCCCCTTGGCTGAACTCCCCCTGTACAGAGGAAAACAAACCGATGCCTGTTGTGTCTTTGTTTGCCCCATGTTGCTTCCTTCCTCTTCCGAGCTCTTGAGAAAACGTGCTCACGCAGCGAGCCATGCAGGAGACCTGCTTGTCTTGCTCTTAATCAGGAAACACGCGCTGCTTCTAGCAGCTCTAGAGAGCAGAAGATTGCGATAATACCTATTACATTATAGTCGCTATGTTAGCAAGAAAGAGAATGTGATTTATTCTTTCCCTGACGGCAACTCAACTTCTGACAACACTTGTCCAGCTTCTTTTTTCCGTAATGCATTAAGCATTAGGAGGCACAGCTCTGCAGATAACCCAGCTTTCAAGACTACTTATTGAGGACGTTGCTCAGCGATCCAGCAAAATGTTTTTATTTGTGGGTGGAGGGGAGAAGTTGGTGACTTCTCCTAAGCTTCCTAGCTCCTGCTGGGAGAGATACATATGTGCTGGTAAAAGCCACAAAATGCCAAGTTTGGTACAATGCAGCCCTCTGTGCCAAAGAGGTCTCTGTGCCAAAGGGTCTCTGTGCCACAAAATGCCAAGTTTGGTACAATGCAGCCCTCTGTGCCAAAGAGGTCTCTGTGCCAAAGGGTCTCTGTGCCAAAGAGATGTGGCATGAGGTTATAAAATCAAACCCATGAGTTCCTGAAGACCGCTCGGCAGCGATGGGCACCTTTATACCTACCGCTGTCCCTGGGATATCCGGAGAGGTCTCTGGTACACCTGGTGTTCCCCAGGTGCGAGCATCACCGTTAGGCAAGAAGAGGACACGGAGGACACCACGTGCGACCTCCCCCCGACCCCAACAAACAAGCCCACGGGATATTCCCAGCAAGAAGCAGTCAGACTGCCAGGGAGCAAAGCTGTCGCCGGGAAAGCTCACACATCTCAAAGGCAGCAAGTTCTCTGGGGGACTCCCTCAGCGCTGCTCTCCGCGTCGCTGCCGCAGCGGGCAGAGCCGCTCGTAGCTCAGCATCCCGTGGCCAAAGCCAAAGGAGTGGCCTGGGCTGCCCGCGCTCGTTCGTGTGAGCATCAGCCTTGATTCCAGCCAGAGCGGCCTGCGGGGAGTGGCCGTAATATTCTGAAGAAGAGGGAGATGAGATGGGAATTAGTCAAAAAATGATGGAGGAGTAATTTAGAAGCGTTACTAATTTTCCGCTGTAATTAAGTGGTCCAGTTATCTCGATGCTTGAGTGACCGCTCCAACTCTCAAAAGCCATTTCCGCACGCTTGAAACGCGGGGAAAGCAACTGCTCCTCTTTCTAGAGTAGAAAACAGGCTGCTGCTATGAGCCCGGAGAGGACACAGAAACCCGTCTGTCTTGGCAGAGATGTAGTTCGCATCAGCAGCCTCTTCCACCGTCGCACTCAGGAGCGGAGGGACGCTCAGGCAGGGAGCTGGCAGCTGCCTGCGCAGTCCATCCCGGGGATGCGGGATGCTCTCCATGGGTGAGGCAGCCCAGGGCCCCCCGTAACGGCAGGACGCAGGGGAGAAAGAGCTCAAAACGTCTTGCTGGTCCCAAAAAGTGAGGGGAACGGCTAGTGGCTAGATGCATCCCGTGAGACACGGCAGGCGGCAGGCGTGCGGTGCTGGGGCACAGGGCACCCCGTGCCAGGGCGGTGGCTGGGGATGGCACTGCCGAGGCAAGGTCGTCCCCTGGTATTTGTGATGTGCTGCAAAAATGATGGCTCTTCCTGCTCTCCCCTGACAGCAGCCACTGTCCCCCTGCTCAGCAGCCCGAGGGGAGCTCCCCATCGCCCCGGGGGTAGCGCCGGGGAGGCAGGTAGGGAGAAGGCTGCGAGCACCCTTCCTGACGTACCCGAAGCACCGGTGAGCCCAGCCACATGCCACCGTCACCCCCCATGTCCTGTGTCACCCATCAACCTGTGTGTCCTCCCCCTCACAGCCGCAGGGCTCTCTAGGGCAGGCAGACGTCTTGTGCAAATCCCGACCCGGAGAGAGAGCGAGAGATCTCCGACAAACCCCACAAGCCACCCGGTCCCCCCGCCGGGGACGGGGCAGGCAGACCCCAGACGGGCAGAGCCAAATTTTTCCAAAGCAGGGCTAAAAGGAGAGTTTGAAGACGAACCGGCTTGGCTGGCGATGGAAACGAGAGTACGGGTCGTAAATTCAACCCCACCTTCCCTCTGCCGCCTGCGCCGCGCCAGCACTGCCCTGGCAAGGCGAAGCCCCCGCGCCCGTGGGCGAAAACGGAGGGTCGCCCCTGGGCCCCGTGGCTGAAGACTCCCGATCTCTCTGTCTCTCTCATGGTTCCTCATAAGTTCAATGGCACAATGCAGCTACACTATTTGAAAAGCCATAATATTTGTTGGTACGACTCTTTTATTACCGTCGATTTATATATATTTGTTGATAAAAGAGGCCATCTTGGGAGACACTTGTAGTCTACTGGGAAATAATTATCCGATGCTGTATATTCTGTACATGCTGTATAAACAAAGTGAAATATTTAAATCGAAATGTTCGGTGGACTCGGCGGCACATGCTGGGAGGGGAGGTTGGGACCGGGCGAGCCCCATCCTTGGGCCACCACGGCTCAGGCTTGGGGTCCCTGCCAGAGTCACCATCCCACCGGGGTCCCGGCCAAAGCCCGGGGCAGGATCTGGCCAGGGTGCAAGGGCAAAGCTTGCGACTCCCTGGGTGCTTTTCCCCGTGCGAAGGTGAAAGGAGGCGACTTTGCGGGCAAAAGCGGCCACGCTTGATCTCCCTCCCGGCGGGGTAAAGCGCAGGACTGGGTACAGCTTTGTTTGTCGGAAACTCTCAGCGCAGCGAGCCCGGCGTCGCACACCCGCTTCCCTCCTCTCCCGCCCGGGGTGGAAACCCGTCAGCCACCACCCGGCGTGACATCTCTAAGCCTTATGGTCAGAGAGAGACGGTTCCCCACGGGGGGAACGTCCGGCAGCGGCAGGGACTGGCTCTGAGCATCCGGCTCCTCCGACTCGTTTCCGTGCTAATCCCGTGCCACGGCGCCAGCCGCCCTCCCCAGCGCGTCTTACAACAGCGACGAGCTGTGATCTTCTAACCTGACACACGCTGTTAGAAAACCTGTTTCATATTTTCTGTGGTATCGATCTACAACTTTTGAAATCATTGGAGACAGTTGTGGTAGCCTAAAAATTGTGCTGAGCTCATATATTTTTATATTTGTGGTGTTTTCCTATTAATAGAGAGTAGTGAAGCAGTAACCCTATAGCTGAAAGTGAACTATTCAAAATAAATATACGACTGCAGAAAATATTTGTAAAAATAATTTATTTGAAATATTCTGCCAAAGATAGCTCTCTAATGATCTGTAAAATGTCGTTTCTCTCTTCTTGCTCTGAATGTCATTGTGAAAGCACCTTTCTCCCCACTATCTTTTGAAGATTTACTTTTTTGTATCTTTAAGGGCAAAGAAATACGCCAATGATTTTTTTACCGGAGCAGTAAATAGAGTAGTAGGGAGGCACGAGACAACTTTATAATGGTGATAAACGGGATCCAGTAACAATCACTCTGACAATCCAGGTCCTCCTGTAGTTCCTCTCGCGGACAGATGGGTTTCGAAGCCCGGGACGGTACTTTAGCAGGAAGGTCGCGGCGGCTGCTGCTGCCATGTAGCTCACCTGAAGACAAGAAATCTCTCGACCACCCGTTTGAAGGCTCAGGGCATTTGGACCCCCTCAGGGGTAACTTCTGCCTCTTCATTATTTATAAGCACGATACCCTTATTAGCCCTTAATAGGCCCTGTGGCACGCGGGTAACCCTCCCTCAGGGCTTCACGGGGCTTCATCCTGACGGGGTCTGGCCCCCTCCAAAGCCATTCCCGCAACGCACCTGGAGCCCGCAGCAGCCCCGGCCCGGAGGCAGAAGTAATCCCGCTGGAGCCCAGATCTGTCCCCTTCCCCGCACGGGGACAGGGGCAGAGGAGAGCCAGCCACCGCGGGGTGCGATACCTTAGCAAGAGGATCAGTCCCTGCGGGTAGGCGGTTAAACAGAGGGATGTACGGCCCTTTCCCGGGGAGAAGCTGATCAGAGTAGTCTGGTCAGAAATTACAAATATTTCTTTTTTTTTCATAGGGAAAAATCTTATTTCCCTTCTTCATTTCTTCCTCTTGAAAGAACTTTTCAATGCTAGGAAAAACCTTCTTTATCTTCTGTGTTACCCAAGCCTGTTGCAGCGGAAATACATCCTCAGCCACATCCCTTAGGCTCCACCATATCAGATTTGCCTCAGGTTGGTTTTTTTTCCTTTTGCTTCTGAGCCGATTTGCAGTTTCTTAAATTTCTTGGTCGTAAAGATCCGGAGGAATTAATTGGTAATAAAGAAACGGAGGAATTAATTGGTAATAAAGAAACGAGGGCTCTGTTCCAGTGAACGGTCTTCAACGCGCAGCTCAAGTTTTGACTCGCCGAAGGTCAGGCACGCGCGTAAGTAAACGCTTTACCGGACAGGCGCCCAGAAACGGAGAGGTGAAATGCAGTTTCCAAGCCGCGAGGTGGGTACGGGTGTGACGGGAGCACCGCCGTCCATCAGATGCAGGCGTCGTGCAACCGCGCGGTAAATCACGCGGCACAGTCTGCAGCCGTGGGAACCGCGTGCCGGTGAATTTTTGTTCCTCTGTGCCATGAGCTCTCTGAATCCGGGGTCAGGCAGCTGCTACATCACAGGGAAATGCGAGCGAGCCGGGGAAGACAATTGTGAGAAGAATTGGGTTTCTGATCACTGTGCATTTTGTTAATTAGTGAATTCAAATAGTTTTATTTTTACCAAAAACAGATAATCTTTATTCCAGTAAAGACAACTCTTGACTTGAGAGAGAGATATATATATGTATAATTTGAATGGTTTATATCCTGTTGCTCTAACTACATAAAATGGAAACATGTTGCAAGTTGTGTCATTCCAATGTACAAAATAAATGACTTTTCCCTGCATGCTGCCTGGGTATGTTGTGATTTGAATTAAGAGTTATATTTTAATTGCCTTCTTCAAGAGATTGTATGTTACCTAACTGGGGAATGACCTGGCACTCTTCATCACATTACACGTGTACTTGATGCTGTGTTATGTCAAATCCAGATGAGATGTCTGTCATCTATGTATTTTGTGGGAGACCTTTTATCTTGTTAAACTGTGATATGTAAAGCTCTCATTGCCTGAAATAGTCAGAGTTGTATAAATCAGTGTCTTCAGCTGTTTTCCTAATTTTATCACATTTCCTAACACAAAATATAGATGTTTGTAAATTCTTCATTCATTTTGTCTATTTTTATGTATGAGGCTTTTTTTAATCTGGCAAAGGAGTGAGATAAGGCAGCTTTCCCCTGAATTTTTCAATCAAGGCTCAGTTACGTTTCTATCCCTCGGCAAGATGCAACAACCAATTTTCAGCAGCTACAATTGGAATTAGGGACGGATGTTTATTGCTATTATCTTTTCTGGCTTAGACGGGCCATTATCACCGCGGAACACAATGATTAATGACAAGCCACGCGTGATGCTTCTGTAGTGACAGCCCTCTGGGGACCAGGCGCTTTACAGCGGCTTCCTCAGACACCAAACCTCTGCCGTGCCACGGGTTGAGTGGGGAGGGAGAGGGCAGATGTCCCTGCCACAGCCGGGAGGAGAGAGGGGAGAGATGCTGCTTACTAATCCCGGCTCCAAGGTGCTTTTTCTCCTTACACGAGGCACCCCAAGACCGAGCCATCCGCCCTCCTGCGTGACACCCCGGCCATAAAACTGCATCTTGCCCATCCATTAACCCCACGGCTGCAGCTCCTCTCTGAAGACCGACATCTCGTCCCGACGCCGCGTCGTGCAAAATCCCCCTCCCGACGGCTGCTCCTGCAGCGTTTGCCGAAGCCGCACGTGGGGTTTTTTTCTAGCTTTGGTTTCCAGCCGTGGGATCACGTTTCTCCCCGGCTGGCCACAGCAGCAATGTGCTCCCCATCTAGACACCCGTATACCACCTACGGGTCCGATCCTTTGGAAAACGTGCTGCACTGTTGAAGGAAGCGCTACAAGGTAGGCACAAATCCCTTTCGGTGGCGGCACAAGGACAAGAGGTGACCCAGTACCCGCCGGCGGCGGGGTTCACCAGCTCTGCCGTGTCACCCCTCTTGTCCCCCCAAAGACACAACACTGTGTCTCTCGGCTGCAGCAGAAACTGGTCTCTTTGGGGAACAGACACCCCGAAGCCCATGTCCGGCTCTCGGCTGACCGGAATATTTCTGGGCACTTTCCCTCCATCCCTAAAACGCCAAATAAAACAGTTACGCGCATTAAAACACTCTTGCCAGAGCCAGCCAGGGTCCCCGCTCGGTTGTACGGGTGCCACATCCCCCTGAACACAAGCAGCATAAAGGTTTCAGGCATACAAAACCGTACCGAGGTGTCTCAGTCACGGCGTAAAAGCCCCGCTGTGCCCTCCCCACTCCTCCAGTTTTTGGCGTCGCTGCATAACTGGGCTGTGTGAAACGCCGGTCATTTTTTTCTGTCGGGTAACCATGGGAACACATTGTCGGGGAAGTAAATTCCTGGAGCTGGACAAGCCATGGTCCTGGGTTATTGATTCTCTTTCCAGGGCTGCGAGTGCTAAAAAATGTCCTGTCCCATCTAGAAACGCCCCTCACTTTTTTTTTTTTTTTCTTTTCCTCCCTTTGGTTTTGGCAAGCTTCAGGTTTGGAGGATGCTGCTGGCGAGCGGGAGATGCAGCGGGAAGGGCTGGGGTAGCACAGGGAGGAGGCTGCCAGGGAGACAGCTCCGCGCAGCGCCCCGGAGAAGACCAAAAAGACCAAAAAGAGAAATGGTGAAACCAGTTTTGCTACAGGCACCCCCTTTGTTTTTTAAAGTGCAGGGTAAAAATGCTGATTTTTGCCTTATCCGCCCGGCGTGACCCCAAAAGTGCCTGCGGTAACGCCTCCCATTCCCCGCTCTCATCGCTGCTGCTGGAAGGCACCGGCTGGAAGTCACGGGCTCAGGCCCGGCTGGCAGGAGAGGAAGAGACCCCACGGCTTTCGGTGGGCTCCTCGCAGCGTCCTGACGCCGGACCCCCTCACCCGGGTGCCCCTCATTTTAACCTGCCGTGTCCTGGGTCCTGCGGGCGCAGCTCACGGTGCACGAGGTGCCCTTGCAGGGGCTTGTACAGCCCTGGGCGTGCACGGGGACATCCTCGGGCGTGCACGGGGACAACCTCAGGAGTGCAAGGGGACATCCTCGGGCATGCACGGGGACACCCTTGAGCGTGCAAGGGGACATCATGCAAGGGGACACCCTCAGGCGTGAAAGGGGCCACCCTTGGGCGTGCACAGGTACATCCTCAGACATGCAAGGGGACATCCTCAGGCGTGTGAGGGGACACCCTTGGGCGTGCGAGGGGACATCGTGCAAGGGGACACCCTCGGGTGTGCACGCGGACATCCTCAGGCGTGCAAGGGGACATCCTCGAGCATGCAAGGGGACATCCTCGGGCGTGCAAGGGGACATTGTGCAAGGGGACACCCTCAGGCATGAAAGGGGACATCCTCAGGCGAGCAAGGGGACACCTTGGGCGTGCATGGGGACATCCTCGGGCGTGCAAGGGGACATCCTCAGGCGTGCACGGGGACACCCTTGAGCATGCAAGGGGACATCATGCAAGGGGACACCCTCAGGTGAGCAAGGGGACACCCTTGGGCGTGCACGGGTACATCCTCAGGCATGCAAGGGGACATCCTCGGGTGTGCAAGGGGACATCCTCAGGCGTGTGAGGGGACACCCTTGGGCGTGCGAGGGGACATCGTGCAAGGGGACACCCTCGGGTGTGCACGCGGACATCCTCAGGCGTGCAAGGGGACATCCTCGAGCATGCAAGGGGACATCCTCAGGTGTGCAAGGGGACATTGTGCAAGGGGACACCCTCAGGCATGAAAGGGGACATCCTCAGGTGAGCAAGGGGACACCCTTGGGCGTGCACGGGGACATCCTCGGGTGTGCAAGGGGACATCCTCGGGCGTGCACAGGGACATCCTCGGGCGTGCAAGGGGACACCCTTGGGTGTGCAAGGGGACATCCTTGGGCATGCAAGGGGACATCGTACAAGGGGACACCCTTGTGCGTGCAAGGGGACATCCTCGGGCGTGTGAGGGGACACCCTCGGGCGTGCAAGGAGACACCCTCAGGTGTACACAGGTACATCCTCAGGTGTGCACGGGGACATCTTCAGGCGTGCAAGGGGACATCCTTGGTTGTGCACGGGGACATCATGCAAGGGGACACCTTTGGGCATGAAAGGGGACATCCTCGGGCGTGCAAGGGGACACCCTTGGGTGTGCATGGGGACATCCTCGGGCATGCAAGGGGACATCGTACAAGGGGACACCCTCGGGCGTGCAAGGGGACACCCTTGTGCGTGCAAGGGGACATTCTCAGGCGTGTGAGGGGACACCCTCGGGTGTGCAAGGGGACATCCTCGAGTGTGCACGGGGACATCCGCAGGCGTGTGAGGGGACACCCTTGGGTGTACAAAGGGACATCCTCGGGTGTGCATGGGTACATTCTCGGGTGTGCAAGGGGACACCCTCGGGCGTGAAAGGGGACGTCCTCGGGCATACAAGGGGACACCCTTGGGCGTGCGAGGGGACATCCTCGGGCATGCAAGGGGATATCGTACAAGGGGACACCCTTGGGCGTGCAAGGGGACATCCTCGGGCGTGTGAGGGGACACCCTCGGGCGTGCAAGGGGACACCCTCAGGTGTACACAGGTACATCCTCAGGTGTGCATGGGGACAGCCTCAGGTGTGCAAGGGGACATCTTCAGGCGTGCAAGGGGACATCCTTGGTTGTGCACGGGGACATCATGCAAGGGGACACCTTTGGGCGTGAAAGGGGACATCCTCGGGCGTGCAAGGGGACACCCTTGGGTGTGCATGGGGACATCCTCGGGCATGCAAGGGGACATCGTACAAGGGGACACGCTCGGGCGTGCAAGGGGACACCCTTGTGCGTGCAAGGGGACATTCTCAGGCGTGTGAGGGGACACCCTCGGGTGTACAAAGGGACATCCTCGGGTGTGCACGGGGACATTCTCGGGTGTGCAAGGGGACAGCCTCGGGCGTGAAAGGGGACGTCCTCGGGCATACAAGGGGACACCCTTGGGTGTGCGAGGGGACATCCTCGGGCATGCAAGGGGACATCGTACAAGGGGACACCCTTGTGCGTGCAAGGGGACATCCTCGGGCGTGTGAGGGGACACCCTCGGGCGTGCAAGGGGACGCCCTCAGGTGTACACAGGTACATCCTCAGGTGTGCACGGGGACATCTTCAGGTGTGCAAGGGGACATCCTTGGTTGTGCACGGGGACATCATGCAAGGGGACACCTTTGGGCATGAAAGGGGATATCCTCAGGCGTGCAAGGGGACACCCTTGGGTGTACAAAGGGACAACCTCGGGCGTGCAAGGGGACATCCTCGGGCATGCAAGGGGACATCGTACAAGGGGACACCCTTGTGCGTGCACGGGGACATTCTCAGGCGTGTGAGGGGACACCCTCGGGTGTGCAAGGGGACATCCTCGGGTGTGCATGGGTACATCCTCGGGTGTGCACGGGGACACCCTCGGGCGTGAAAGGGGACATCCTCGGGCATACAAGGGGACACCCTTGGGCGTGCGAGGGGACATCGTGCACGGGGACACCTTTGGGCGCACAAGGGGACCCCCTCGGGTGTACAAAGGGACATCCTCGGGTGTGCACGGGGACACCCTTGGGCGTGAAAGGGGACATCGTACAAGGGGACACCCTCGGGCGTGCACGGGGACCCCCTCGGGGCCAGGGCTGGGGCCAGGGCAGCAGACGTGCCCTAGCACGGGGGCAGCCCAGCTCCAAGCCGAGGCCGCGCTGGGCCCTGCGAGGGCCGCTCCGCCTCTCTTGGCCCGGCGGGGCTGCCTTGGCCTTGTCCTGCCCCGGGGCGGGGTTGGCCCTCCCCGTGCCCGGTCCCGTGCGGGTCCCCGGGGGGGGACGCGGGCCCTGGGGCTCGGCTGGCTGCTGAGGTGGTGGCCGCGCTGCCGGCCCCGGCCCAGGACCGCGGGCCTCTCTGCTGTAAGGGGCCGGGCAGAGGTATAAGACCCCGCGCGGCCCCCGCAACGCCGCCGAGACCCGGCACAACTCGGTGCACGTAACGGCGGCGGGCGGGGCGGGCGCGGCCCCGCCCCCGCGCCTGGCGGGGCCCCGCCCCCCGGACGGCGCGGCACCGCCCCCCCCGGCCGCCATTGGCTGCGGCGCGGGCGGGTTTCCCGCGCGCGCGGCGCGGCAGCATGGCGGGGGAGCGGGCGGTGGGGCTGGTGCGGGAGCTGCACCGCGCCGGCGGCGGGCACCTGCCGCCCTTCCGTGTGAGCGGGGCCGGGGGCGGCGGGACGGGCCCTGGGGGTGGCCCGCACTCGCTGACCGTGTCCGGTGTTGCAGGCGGAGGGGCTGCGGCAGACTCTGGAGGAGATGCGCGCCTTGTACGAGCGGAACCAGGCGGACGTGTGAGTGCCGCGCCCGGCCCCGGGGCTGTGCCCCCCCCTCCCCACCTCTGTAACGCGGCTCCTTCTCCTCCAGGTCCGAAGCGAAGTCGGGACGGACGGACCTGATTTTCCTCATCCGCTTTCGGCACTGTTGCCTGCTCCGGAACCAGCGCTGCATCCTGGCCTACCTGTGAGTGCGGCGGGGGGAGGCGGGGGGCTGCCGCGGCCCGGCGGGGGCACGGAGCGTCGGGTCGTCCCGGCCGGCACAGGACAGGGTCCCCGAGCGCTGGGTTTTGGGGCTCTCAGCCCCAGGCGAGCGGTTCCTCTGCGAGGCGCAGTAGCAGGGCAGCGCGGGGCTGGCCCTCCGTCTTCGCTGCTGGTACCACCAACGCCAGCACGAAGAGGAGGCCCCGTTTCCTCCCGCTCTTTAAAAATTTTAATTACTGGATAAGCCAAAATCACATCCTTTAAAGGAAGGTGGGTGGAACGACCCCGGTTTTTGTTCAGTCTCTTTGAGGGCAGACTGGGGTGTCAGTGTTTTGGGGGGACGTTGCCGGCACTCGCCTCAGCAAAGATGCTGGGTTTGCCCCTCGTTTCTTCCCGCAGGTACGACCGGTTGCTGCGGATCCGAGCGCTAAGGTGGGAGTATGGCAGCGTCCTGCCAAACACCATCCAGTTTCACATGTCAGCTGAGGAAGTGAGTCAGCCTTGTCTTAAACTCTTCCCCCCCCTTATTCCTCCTGATGGATTATCTATTTAGTAGGGTCAAAATAGGGTAGACTGCTCTTCCCCCACTACAAGCATGTGCCTTTCGGTAAATGCTAATTTGTTGTACCCATTGTCTATGGGTACAATCCCAAGGGGATACGGAGTGCAGGTGATGCCTGGCACTTTTAAGGATCAGGTGGTCTTCACTAGATCAGACTTGCAGCCGGCAGAACTAAGTCTTCGCACGCGGCTCTCAAATGCCATCCCTGGACCACCGTACAGAGCTGCTAACACGAGCAGCACGTGTCCTGCCCCGAATCCAGATCGCTCTGCCTCTGGAGCAGTTTTTCCCTTTAGAAGAGCTTGTGTTCACCTTTGGCTGGCACGAACACGCTTGGCAACAGTGGTCTGACAGCGCAAATAAACCAGATCTCGCTCATCAGGGACCTGTCTTTCAGCATCAGCTGTTAGGCTTTGCCTGAGGGATCGCTGTTAATGTCCGCAGGTGGAGTGGTTCAATCGGTACAAAAAGTCTCTGGCTACCTACATGAGGTCGGTAGGAGGAGAGGAGGGGCTGGACCTTACGCAGGACATAAAACCTCCTAAAAGCCTGTACATCGAAGTAAGTGCAAGATCGGTGGTTTCTGTCTGTGAACAAATATTTTGCCCACCCATCTCTTTTCAGAGAATTTCGCCCCCATCCCAAGTCAGAAGGTCATTGAGCAAAACCTTCAAGAGCACCAAAGCTTCCACAAGCTTCTGTGTTTTACTCTTTACGCTCTGCCTGGCAGCGTTTTACTCCCTCTTCTACTGAGGGCTCAAAGTATGTTGAAAGATGGCATTTCTAGTCCGCAGGGAACTGGTGTGGTGGGGTGAGTGATCTGAATCCCAGTGAGAAGTTTTTTGCAGCATTTTGCAGCAACGTAACCAACTCTCAAATCCACTAGAAACCTTGTGCCCATGTTAAGGATTGTTAACTAGCTTTCTTTTTTGTTATTTTAAGTGGACTCTGATAGATGAGACTATAAATCGTTTTACACAATTGATACAACAAAGCAAGAGCGCGTGAGAAATCAGAGTCAGTAGCTGAAGTGCTCTGTTCTGATGTTCTCATCGAAGGAACATGTCGTGACAATTGACCTGCTCTTTAGGACAGTTTCACTGTTAACAGACGCATTTTCTGATATGGGTGTGGGAAGGTTCTGGAAATGCTGCTGCTGTTCCCCAGACCCTGTCTGTTGTGCTGCCCCTCCTCTGCTCCCTGAGGAGGGCTGGGCTCGGCTGCTCGCTGGTGCTTTTTGCTCCAGGCAGAGGCAGGAAGAGAATGTCAGGTAGAGCCCACACACTGCGGGATCGCTCCAGTTCTGCATTTCCAGGTCTGCTATATATTGAGGCTCCAGCAGGCGGGTAGGAATGTGTCCATACTTACAGTTCTGGGGCACGTGTTGTAAGTCAGCAGTGATGTTTAGTCTTTTCTATGGGAGATCTGATGATCTGAGAGCTGTGTTTCTGCTTGGCAGGTGCGGTGTTTAAGAGATTACGGAGAGTTTGAGATCGATGATGGTACCACCATCCTGTTGAAGAAGAATAGCCAGGTACCCATGACAATAGAGTGTGGTCTGTTCTCTTCCTTCCCTTTCACTCCCATGACATCCCCCTGCTTATCCCAGCTTCGCAGCATGTCACAGGTCCTGCACACCCCGCTCCTTGTGCATGCTGCAAGCTGTGTGTGCGGCCCAGGACTGCGGTTCGGCTCTGCCTGATCTGGTACCACGACGCAGCGGGCATACAGCACAACTAACAGAGCTGGTTGCATGCAGCAACAAATCCCATCTGCCTGGGTTTCAAGGAAAGTTTGTCTGTGTTCCTCTGCAGCACTTTTTACCCCGCTGGAAATGCGAGCAGTTAATCAGACAAGGAGTCCTAGAGCACATTCTGTCGTAAGCGTGCAGGACGGGAGGGGCAACCCTTGCTCGGTGGCCTACCCACAACGGGGACTGAACTCTGGTGTGCGCAGGACTTCAGACACCTCAGCATTTCTGCAGTGGACACCCTGCCACTCCTCTTAACAGTCTTTGATACCTGACATGAAGGTCAGCCCCGAGTTTATGAAGTATGCAAACCATGCTGGCCAGCTCTTCATGACCGAAGGGTGCACACTGGTAATGTAGCGGTCCTGGGAATCCAGCATAGTGGGGGGTGGCATTGGGTGGGGAGGGGGGGCGGTTATCCAAGCCCCACAATTACAAGTGGGTTTTGTGAATGCATGTTTGTTTGGAGCAGTTCTTTGTTCACACTGTGCATGTGGGAGTAAGAGACCAACTGGCTAGGCTCTGGAAGCCAGGAGAGCTCCATGGTTGCAAAATAAAGAACTGCTTCAGCCTTCAATTTAGTGTTTTTCAAGAGTTAACGTTGTGTTTGTTAAACACTCTGACCTAACCCATCCTGACCCTGCAGAGTGATGCTCAACTGGTTATTTAGGTGTCTCGGTGGAGCTGCTCCTCCAAGTGTCAGATGAGGCTGCAGAGCTTCTTTCTAGGATTAAACATGAGGCCTATAAATGTTTCTTAAGGTGCTGAGCAAATGAGCACTGCAGTCTGGGTCATGGGCCTGGCCAAAGTTTCTCCCACACTCCCTTTACGAAGACTCTCCTTCCCCAGAGCACCGGTCTGGCAAGGCCAAGGGACTATTAGGAGTAGGGGTGGGAAAGGGAGCAGAGGGTTTTAAGGATTCCAGTTAACACAAAACCAGAGCAAGGCTGAAGAGCTGCTCTCCCTGTCTGGTTTTCCTAATTGAGCTGCTCACTCTTGAGTAGTGGCTGAGAGGTAACACTTCCAAAAACGTAAGCCCTGGGTAAGACTAGAGGTTTGCCTAGCCCCCATCTCTGACAGGAGCCAAAAAGCAAATACTTGGGGAAGGATACAGGAACAGGATAAATGCCCAGAGCGTTACTGCATTGCTCTCCCAGCCCCAGCCACACCTTCTGTGGGACTTCCCTCCCTGCCATAGCCCAGCTTCCCTCATGGCCCTTAGTAATCAGGGCTGCCCCCAAGGCAAAGAAAAAGGAGTCTCAGCTGTCATCTGCCAGCGTGAAAAAGCACGCCTAGACCAAGGAGGTCTCCTCAAGCACAGCCTCCAGCCATCTCCTGGCACTGTCTGAAGGCTGGGGACCCCTCTGCCCTGGCAGGCTGGGATTTAAAGGCTGAGTTTTAGCTCACAGCCAATTTATCCCCTTTTGTTCTTGAACCAACAACAGCTCGTGCTATTTTTAAGCCCTCTTCTTTGTATTGACTTTGTCCAGCCTCCGCTTTGCTACCCTGATCCAGTCAGGCTTGTCTAGTCTCTCTTGTACAGTAGTCTCCATAGCCCCCAAAATCCTAGGAGTCCTTTCACAGCTAATGGCAACCACAGCCCCCCCAGAGCAAGGCAGGGGCACCGTGACAACGACGCATCCTTCATGCAGAGGGCAATGCCCTGGGCAGATCAATAAATTTGGTATTTGCTGATGTGAATGCTTGGCTTTGTGGCCTTCTAGACAACTTATTTTGGCAAAAGCAGTACTCACTGCCAGTGTGTGAAGGCCAACAAAGAAGGCAAGGTGAGGCAGTTCACTTACCACGTCTCCTGGTCTCCTTTGAAGAAGCGCAATGCTGAGTAGGGGTCACCAACCCTGCCCTGAGCCTTGGAGGCTCAAATTGAAAGAAGGCTTCTCCCTCAGTCCTGCTCACCACAGAGGCAAAAATTTGGCAACAGGTTGGTTTGGACCCTAGGCTCAGGCTTTAGGAGGGCTAGAGGCTCTTAGAGCCCAAGAGGAGCTGTAGGGAATAAAAGTTCAGCAACAGTTGGGGGAGGCTACTGAAACACAGAGCAGACAGGAGATGGCAGGAGGTGCTGTAATATTGCAAACATTTTAATGCCACAACACAGCCTTCCTGCTTGGAGTGAGCCAGACGCAGAAACCTGCAAGCCCTCCTACCCTGGCTTTCCAGCCGTAACAGTGTGGCCCCAACAGCAACTCTCCACAGAGAGGGAGCAGCTGCACCGCCACCAAACACGCTGCCAGAGCGCAGGCAGCTCCTGTGGGATGGCTGCCCTGAGACAGACCTGACTTACAACAGCACACTCTGCCACTCAGAAAGGCACCAAAGCTGGTGCTTTCAGAAGGAAAATTCAGCTATCCACAGCACCAATTTCCTTAAAGGACACTGGTTTCTCTGTTTTCTACGTTCTACCCAGGAAAATCCTAGCAAGACCAGGGAGCACAAGGCTGATTTCCCAACCCAGCCACACCTCCCCTTCTGCACCTGACAAACCCCGGGCAGGGGCAGGGCTGCCACAGTGGGTGCCCCATCACCCACTCAGAGATGCTGGTGTGATTTTTCCGATGAGCTGCTTCAGAGCTGAGGCTTGCTCCTCCAACAGCTGGTTCTTCTCCTCAGTGCTCTTCTGCTTCAGCTCAGCTACCTGCAGGGCCATTGCAAAGCCCCTGTTCTCCTCACAGAGGTCTTCGATCAGCAGTTTGTTCCTGGAGAGTTGGGCCTACAGCAGGGACAGGAGGCTTTAGGTTCAGCATCCCCATGCGGGGGCCCCAGCCAGGCAGGGCTACGCAGCACTAACCCCTTTTGCACTCACCTGGGTGTCTTTGAGCTGAGCCGCCCTCTCTGCCAGCACAGCTTCGGCACTCCTCAGATTGTGCTCCAGCCCCTCTGCCTGCTCCACAGCTGCCTGCAGCAGACGCTCGTGTTCTTCCTGCAGCGGGCAACAAACCCTAACGTTGGGTTTTCCCAGCACTCACCTGGCCTCTGGCAATCCTGCACCATGCATGTCCCCAGGACTCCGCTCACAGACCTTCACACTCCCTGAAGGAAAGCGTGGGGGGATCAGCAGAGGTGATGCAGGATGCAAAGAGCAGTGGGACAAGTGTCTAGAGCAGTACAGCCTTCCCTAGGTCAGCATCAACCGGTTTTAGGACAACGCACAGATTTCCCAGCAATGTTTTCTATAAAAACAAGCCAATGGCCTCCCCTCTGTCAGCCATGTCCAGGAAAGCCCAGGGAGAGACATAGTTTCCTTGGATGCAGTTTTTGTGTCTACTCATTTTAATTCCTTAGGTTATAATTTGCTCCATCTTTGCCCAGGTTAGTTCAACTGAATCACAGAGTCCTGAAACAAAGGACAAACTCACAAAAACCCAGCACCTTGTTGCCCAGTGTCCTAGAGATAAAACCACCCTGCTCTGTGCAGGCTACATCTCCATGTAGAGAGCTCAAACTTTCTTTCCCCTCCCTGAGCCAACACAGGGTGTCTCCCTGGATAACTCCTGCTCCTCTAGGCACAAGGTATCTTGTCTGGGGTAGGTGGATTAGAGTGGGGAGGGCTCCTGTTTGAGTGCAGGGCAGTGACTGGGTTCACGAGGAATGAAAATTGCACCTGAGTTTGAAGATCGAGTGCATTTTCCACATGGGCTTTTTGATACACAGCATCTTCCACCCAAACCTCTGGTGGTTTTGACCACAGCTGCCTTCCAGGTTGGCAGTGCTCCCTCCCCGGCACCCTTGACTTGAGTTCCCGCGATTCCCTGCTTACCTGTGTCCTGACCAGCTGCTTGCCTGTCTGCTCAGCCTGCCGGTGCAGGTTTTCCTGCAGCTGCTGAGCCTTGCACTGTTCCTCCCTCAAGCTGGTTTGCAGCTGCTCAAACTGTTTCTTTGGCACCATGTTGTTCATCTGGGCCTTGGCCTGCTGCAACTGCAGAGTGTGCCGAGTCTGGGCCAGGCTCAGGCTTGCTTTGGCTTCTAAGAGCTGTAACACAGGAAGGCCAATAGCTGGTTACAGCTTTGTGTCAGCAATGGGACAGGCCCAGGGTGTGCTGTGGGTGAGGAGAGAGGTTAGGAAGCACCCTCAGCCCCTGCCTCAGCTCTCACACCAGCACGGCCACAGCAGAGCAGCAGGACCATGGGAGTGGTGCTTGCTGGGCAGCCTACAAGCCAGGGATGGAGACCACTGAGAGCTGCAGGAGGAGAAACAGTGACCCCTTGCTGAGAGATGCTCCCCTTGCTGAGCAGCGAGGAGCAGGAGTTGCTGGAGGGATCCTCTGGGTGGGAGTCCTAGCACCAAGGGCCACAACAGCAGGAGGCAGAGGAGGCTGTTCACCTGGGTTTGTTCTTAGATACATCCCAGGCAAGCTGGGCTTCAATCCCTACCTGTACTACAGGTCCTTTGCTTCCTGCCAGCAGCAAAGGGCGAAGCCAGTACTGGGAAGCAGGTCTGGTCCAGCTTTGCCCTAGGGCTACCTCGGGGTGGCTGAACTCTGGAAAGCCAGTCCCTGAGCTGGCTTCTACCCCAGGGTAGAAGGCAGGAGAGGGATATTAACACATTTGGAGGTTTCTCACATCGTCTTTCCTCTATCCTAGTGGTCCTTGTTCCCCTGCTCTGATCACCTTGTTTCCCTCTCCTCAGACATGGCCTGCCTAGCCCCTATCATTCCTGCCCAGCCCCTACCTGATCAGGCCACTCCTCTAGCTCCATCAGCTGAGCCATGGGGAACCACAGCTCCTGGCACTCCTGTGCAAGCCACCTCCACTCAACCTCCATCTCCTCTGCCCAGCCAGCCTGCACAGGACAAGGACAGAGGGGACACTGCAGGGGCAGCTGCAAGCAAGGATCTGTCCCAAGCTGCACCTGAACTGGCTTCAGACATATCTGAGTGAGAGGGCGAGTCCTTTGTCCCCCACAAAGAGCAAGTGGACAGTCTTTTCTGCCTGGGGAAGGTGTCCAATACAGCCGCGAGCAGGGCAATACCAACAGCACAGGGACCACTCAGAAACCTGCCACCCTGCCACCAACTGAATGACACCCACCTTCTCCTGCGAAGCCTTGAGCTGCTGTCGGAGCAGCTCCGTCTCCATCCAACATGCCGCATGCTGCTGGTGGTGCTCCAGCCTTGCGGCTGTCTCTGCTCCTCGTAGCCACTCAGCCTCCGCAAGCCTCTGGCTCCGCAGCTGGACATTGCCAGGGCCAGCACCGTGGCCAGCCTTGTGCTCAGTGAGTTCACAGCCCAGCTGACGCATCTTGACATTCAGGTGGGAGACCTCCCCCTTGCTCTTCTCACTCTGGAAAAGGTTGAGGAAAAAACCAATTCATGCACAGAGGCTGGGGATGGGAAGAGAGGCAATAGAGACTTAACCTGTCCCACACTGTCCCCGCTGGGTTCCCACCCAGGAACACCGCTGTCGCTGCAGGGCCTTGCGGGCACTCAGGACAAGTGCCCTCATTTCCCAGCCTGACCAAAGCCCAGCAGCCGAGTTCAAGCACAGCATTCCCGAATAAGAAAACCCACTCAGACGATAGCCCTGGAGGATGCCACTAGGGAAAGGGTGGAGGGGGCAACTGTATGGATGTGCAACAGAAGTATTAAGATTGGTAAGAATACAGTATGAATAGAAACGTGTCCGTGTGCACATGTGAAAGTATCAGACGAAAGAGCAGAGTAAGGGCTACAAGAGCAGCCTGCATCGACGCTAAAGGGCACCATCCCCCAGACATTGCTCCTAGGACATTGTCCCCAGCAGGAATGCTGAGCAAGGTGCAGTTTCTGGCCCATGCTCTGACCAGACCACAGCACAGATAACATGTCAGTAGAAAGCCTGCATCTAACAGCAGGGCAGCAACACCTCACATCCCATTCCTCTGCTAGCCTCCCAGGAAAACAGGCAGCCAACACAGCTTTCCTCCAAAGGAGGAAAACCAGACAATGGGCAGCAGGTTTGTGGCTGACGGTTAATGGAAGCTGAAGCCAGCAAGGGCCAGCAAAGGCCATCCTGCTGCAGCTGATGGCCCCAAAGAGTACAAAAGACATGTCCAAAAAAACAGGTTGTGGTTCCCAGTCATGAGGAACCCCAGGAACAGGGTGAGGAACTAACAGCCTGCAACCCTCATCCATGTTGCGCACAAGCAATCCTCGCCAGGCCTTGTGTGCGCACTTGTCCAAGAGCTTGTGAGCATGTGTGTTTGAGACTGGGAGTGAGCAAAATCTCTGGGAGAAAGACTGCAAGTAGGTAAAGTCAACCTCATTAGTGATTTTGTAGTAACACGTTCCCTTCTGTAAGACCTTCGCTGGCTTTTGTCACACAAATTTTCCCTACTTGACAAGCTATAAAATGAAGCTGGTTCTTCAAAGCAAGACTGGGTTTGAATGTTTGAAACAAACATTCCTGTTCTCCTCTATAAGCATGTGTAGTTTTTGTCCTCCTAAATCCTTCAGCCAAGAGCCTGTCAGTTAGTGTTAACGGCTTCTTACCGACACTGTTAACTCTGCTATTTCAGCCAGCTCCTCCACATTCTCTCTGCCCAACTCGCTCACATGTTTCCTGTTGGGGAGAGGGATATGATCAGCTTCAGGCCAGAAAGCAGCAAACCATGGCCCCCCAGAGAAGGGCCCTGTTTCAGGGAGCCACACATCTCGTTTTGGCCTGCAACAGGAAGCAAAGCCAGGCCAAAATGGATACGGTCCTGAATTGATTCAAGAGTGGGTCAGGTGTCTCTGCCCCAACAGGTGACTCTGCCCAGCTCAGGGCAGACAGTTGGGAACATCCAAAGTCCTGCAACATTGTCAGAGGCCGACAAAGCAGGGGATGAAGAACAGTGGGAGAGCCTGCTTAGCAGACTCTTGGGACTATCTGCACCAGAAACCTGGCTCTCCTTGGATTTATGACCTCAGTACCTATCTCAAGCTTCCTAAGGCAGCAGCAGGCCACTGGCCAAAAGGTTTGTGTATTGAAGAAGCACATCCTTCCCTCCCTCAGCATACCCATCCCCACAGCCTTCCCCAAACCCGGCTCTGGACCCTGTGCTCTGGCCTGCCTGAGCCTTTGGCTGGCCAAGCCCGTCCCAGCACTGGCTGCTTTTGCGTGGGGCGAAGGGTGTGAGAGTGCTGGCTTGCTCAGAAACGAGTAAACAAAAGGCAGGTTGAGCCAGCTGAAATCTCGTAAATGCACCTGAGTGGCTGTTCCTTTTACAAGCATTAGCTATCCACCCATTTGCCAGCCTCCCACAGCTGGCTCCTCTCTTACTCATCATGTTCACTGCCCTTCTCCTTTGCTAGCCTCAGCTCTTGCTGGAGTCTCCCAAGTTGACTTTTCAGCAAGCTGTTCTCCTCCAGCAGCCGGCACAGCTCTCCCCTGCAGGGAGAGACAGCAGAGTGAGAAAACCATGCAAAAGCCCAGTTTGCTCTTGGCATCCTACGCTGGCTCTCTGTTCTATTCCCATTTGGTTTGCAAGGACAGCAAGAACTAAAGAAATCTGAGAAACAACCATCCAATAACTCACGCAAAACATGCGGGGACAAGCAAGAGACATTGGTAGAGAAGGAACAGGTCTTCAAGGGAAGGCAAATAAAGGGTAATAAAGACAAACAGCATCAGACCCTGAATTTGTGTTGCTTCCAGCTAGCTGAAATTATTTTGCAGGCCTGCCAAGGAGTGGAAACAAAGTGATTTGGCTCATCAAGACACACAAAGACTTCATTACAGGATAACCAGGTGGTAAGCCCAAACCCTCAACTGCAATAGAGTCACATCCGGAGAAGTCAGCTTGCTTGTGAGGCCTCTGTGATTTTACAGTGCTGGGCACAACAGCTATGACCCCAAATCCAAGGTAGCCTCTCTGCCTCGTTATCCTTCCACTCCTACTGGTACTCCCAGTCTCCCATGAGGCCACAGAGGCACTTGTGGGAAGGAAGCTCAGTCCTGTGTTAAACAGACAGTCCTATCCAATAGCTACTGCTAAACCCCGTGTCCACACAGGACCCAAATTCCTCAGGGGAGAGCGCAGGAGAATGGACTGTCCGTCCTGGCAAGGGAGGACAGCATTGCAGTTTGTGGCACTGCATGTGGGAGGCAGAGGAGCTGAGTGGGGAAGTTCTTCCCCTCTTCTCCAAGCAAGCAAGCGAGAGGACTAGTGCATGGGCTTGTGTGGCATTTGCCCCCCCTGCCTGGCAGGACGCTCCTCACAGCAGCTGCTTTCTGAGTCAGTTTTACATCAGGATTCACATGCTGTGTTTCCTGTGGCACCTCCAACACCCACGTACAGCTGTACAAAGCAGAGGAGACGAGTGCGTAGTCAGCCACAGCCACGTGAGCACATCCCAGCTCTCTGACCACACTCCCACAATTAGTAAAAGACGTGTGGGGAACAGCAAGACAGAACATAGCTGCTGTTAGAGCGTCAAGAGAGAACATAGCTGCTGTTAAGAGTGTCTTGGACCATTGTGTTGTTAAGCAGCCTTGTGTTTCACAAGGCATCTGCTTTTTTTTCAGCAGCAGCACTGTGTTAGTTCTGCAAACTGCCTTTGCACTCAAACCTGCCACTTTCTTGTGCTCTGGGTTCATTTTTCAGCCAGTGCACAACATCTTTGAGCTGCATCAGCTGAATGTCATGTTTCCTCCTATGCTGCTGTGCCGCTCTGTCTCCCGGGGCTTTTTTCCTCTTCTTGCCCTCCAGATCAAGTCAGTCTATGTCCTGACATGCTGCTGTGTCTGCTGTGTGAAGGCAAACCATTTAACTTTGCTCTCTCTGCCTCCTTCCCAAGCACATCCCCTTGTCTATTGAGATTTCATTTCTCCTTGACAAATGCTTTCAACTTTGGCTCCAACTTCTAGATTGAGCAGGCCATTCGCTGCAACAGATGTCTGCACTGGTCCATCCATCACACAATTTTTCATTTCTTCTCTGTTCCTTTGGTGCTGAGGTTGCAACAGGAGATTTTGGTCTACCTGCTCATCTGAGTCTTGGGGACCTGCTCCTTTCCCCCCAGAGGACAGCTCTGCAGACACCTTGTCCCGTTCATCACCAGAGCTCTCAGCCCCATGATCTCTGCATTATTCCGATTTCATCCTGGTGCTTTTTTTCTCTTTTTCTTCTCAACAGCCAGCACCTCACACATCTTGACTTGTTCCTCATTAGTCTTCTCTTCCAACTTTAGCTGCCTCTTCTTCCACAGAGAGACCATGTCCTTTTGCTTCCACTTCCACTGCTGCCTCTCCTGGGCACGCTGCTCTTGAAGGTCTCCCCTTGGAGCCTTTATCACTGGGAAATTACCTCTGCTCACACCAGTGTTGCTGCAACAAGGCTTACAGATGTCCTCACGCTGGCATTCACTCCATGACAGCTCTTGATTATGCTCAACCTCTGCGTCTTTCCCAAAGATAAAAACCATTTTGCTGACCTGGATTTGGTAACACAGCTTGAAAAGCTCAGCCAGCCTCAGAACGTACTTTTGCTGGAGAAGCGATGCAAAGTTTTCTTTAGGCTGCAAAGTCAAGGCAATTACTTAAATGTTACAGAAAGTTCCCACACCATTTTGCACTTCTCAAAGACTCATCCATCAGATGTTTTCCAACAACTCTGAAAGCTCCCCACTACAGCCAGTTCCCCTACCATTCACCAGAGATGGTGGTAACACAGCTCAAATGCCTTGTATTCCTGTTATTTGGGTTTGTTCCCCTGGTCTGCCACAGACTTCAGCCAAGCCACCTCCTTTCTCCCAAACCTACCCCGTATCTCAGTTCCTCAGCCCTAAAATGGGAATAACGACCTAGCAAAATCCTCCACTTGCATATTGCTGAAGGGAACTCTGCTCCTGACAAGAAGGGAGGCACAGCGGGGAAGAGGCAGGAGGAAAGCCTGGGGGCAGTGGTAGGGTGTGCTGGGAAGCAGGATGTGGCAGGCATGGACAGGCCACAGTTTCCTGTCCAATTCCTCTCCAGTCTCTTCTGCAAGGCCATTCTGGCCCCTGGGGAGGTTGCAGAACTGGCATCACTAGCACAGGAAGGGAAGATGAACAGCCATTTAGTGACAACCTTACTCTCCCACAAGCCACTCTGCTTTGGCTGTATAGAGAAATATAAGCCATTTTTGCTGCTTTTAAGACAGCAGGTTGTGATGATCTACCAAGTAGAGGCAGGTTTGCTGAAGGACCAAGAAAGAGAGAGATAATAAGAAAACACTGATGAAAGCTCTCTTATTTCTCTCACTGTTTTGAGATACAATCTTTGCTGGGCACTGCCTCTGACACAAGCTTGTAGAACATGCAGGGAAACTTAAAGTCTTGAAATAAAAGCACTCATGTAAGGGGAGTTTAGATGTCTCACTTCGAACAGCTGCAGCCCTGCAATACTGCCCAGATTGTCTTCCAAATTAAAGCAGCTCTCCAGCCCTGTGAGAAATCAGCCCAACCTACTCTGGTATGAGCAGGGGATGCATCCCTAGTCTCCCGCTTAGCCCCAGAAAGAGAATGGTGCCAGACCTCAGGCTCTCTCTGTCCCTGCGCTGCGTCCTCAGCTCTTCTCCCTTCTGGACCAGCTGCTGCCCTGGATGGTAAATGTCTTCAGTGTGCTGTTGTCCCACCCTGGCCTGCTCCATCTCAAACCTCTCCTCCAGCTCCAGGCTCCACACAGATTTTTGCTCTTTGAGGCTATCAATTACAGCCCAGTACATTGCAACTGTTTCTTCCAGGTCTCTTTTCTGGTCTTCCATCTTGCGCATCTCAGCCTTGACGCTTTCATCGCTGTCCTTCCTCTCTCTCTCAGAGTTTTTCCTCAGTAACTCAATTTCCTCCTCGTAATAGTTTATCTGTTGGGAGGAGACAGGATTTAGATATTAGCAGCATGCTCCCGAGAGCTCCCCTCTCCTCCAATAGCTCTGACTCAGATCGATCTATTGGTCCCTCTCAACAGAGGCCACTCTTCAGGCAGTTCTGGTCCCTACTGAACTTAGGGCAATAATCAGTCTCATGCAGCAGCCTCTAACAAGCAGATACAGGTGGGTCCCAGCTCTTCCCAGCAAGCAGCGCAGTTCTCCCTTTTCTCCTTGTTTGCAAGGGACCCCAGAGAAGAGAAGGGAGAGGCCAGGGCATCATCCGCCGCAGCTCCTCATATCCTTCCTCCATCCCGCAGAGTGGTCCCTTGTCCAAGATGTGGTAAGTAGCTGCTGCTCCCCATGGCTCCCCTGTAAACACTAGAAACTCCAGGATTTGATAAGCACAAAGGCAGGACTGTGAAGCAGGCAGAAGATCTGCAAGCAGCTTTGTGCTCCTTGAACTGTTTGTCACCTATGTGGCAGTTTAGGATTTACTCTTGCAGTGCTGCAATGGAAACCCAGCAAGCATCCCCGACCTCTCAGTTCAGCAGCAAAAGGACTGAAGGTGGAAACAGGCCTCTCACATGAGCACTCACTGCTGTCTAAAGAGAAGGTTGGGCTCACACTGTCACCTTAGGGCAAGCAGGTTAAAAGTGTGCTGCAAGCCCAGGGAGACAGGGCTCTGATACTCCCCCATGCCCTCAGGAGACACCTGGCTGCTTCTCCTCTTCGTCCTGTCACTGATTTTATGGCGACAGCAACACTGAGTAGAGCTAATCTCTGGTTCCCCATAAGAAGCAAGACCCACACAAACATTTTACAAGGTGACAGAGATTTCCACAGTCTTTACCAGCCAGTGAGGGCTCCAAACCCTCCTAGCAACTAAGATGGGCTGGGGAAGCACATGCAATAACCCCAGCAGAGAGACAAGGTACCGCCCTCCTCCCCAGCCTGAACTCTCCAACAACCCTCCTGGAGCAGATGCCCCATCAGCCATGCTGTAGCAGGGTCCTTACCAAGCAGTTGTGCCAAGAGGTCAGGACATCTCCCCCCACACCCCTCACCTTGGTTTCCAGCTGCACCTTCAGGTCCCGCAGCTGCTCTTGGAGCTGCTCCATTGAGAGTGACGTCTCTGTGAGCGCAGAAGTGGGAACCAGAGGGCTGGGAGAGTGGCACACTGGCAGAGATGAGCCTTGTGAGGACAGGCCTACAAGACAGGACAGAATGACTGATCAGAACGGCTGCAGCTTCACTGAGTCAAGTCCATGCAACCCCAACAGATGGAGATCCCCCATCTATCTGGCAACCAGTCCCAGGGCTGCATCACCCCTCTGGGCCAGAATTTTTTTCCTAATGCTAAACCTTAATCTCCCAACCCACTGTTTGGTGCTACTTCCTCTTTATTATATTGTGTTTCCTCAGCATCCTCAACAGTGAAAATCTGCCTGTTCATTCCCAGCTGCCCAGTCCACAGGCCACCATCACCAGCTCTCGAGTTGGAAGAGCCTCCCTCTCTCTATCTCCCTCCTCCTCACCACCCATCACCCCCTTCTTTCCTCCCATGGCTGCCCAGTGCCAGAACTGGCAGCAGCAGCTCAGGCACAACAAACCGCCCCACACTCCCACGGAAACTCCAATCTGGAAGGAATCTTGTTTTTGCTGAGAAAATGGAGAGGAACCAAACCCCCCTGCATTTTACCTCCTGCTGGCAGCCCTCTCTCAGCCCTGCTCTTCTGTAGCTGGAGACGCAGCCTTTCCAGCTCCCTCTGCAGCACTCCATTCTGGTCCCACAGCACCTGAAGCAGAGACTGGTCATGATGCAGCTATGAAACTCCCCAGGGCTGCGGGGGGCCAAGTGCTCACAGCTTCCAGCAGCCATGTGTACTCAGGGTCTCTTGCAGCATGAAGAGCAGAGCCCCCTCATCAGCACAGTCAGAGACTAAGGCAGGGAGACTTTTTTCTGTCCCAAACAGGCAGAGATGAGAGATTTTGGAAGAGCCAGAGAAGAAATACAAACCCAGATTACTGCAACCACTATTACAAGAACCATCACTAGACACTGTAAAGCACGAAGAGCCACAAGCAACTGCCCCCACATGCAAAAGCACACAATATCAGGGGCTTTTGCAGACACCCCAGAGGGCTGGACCTCCTGAGACCCCTCCTGACCTAAACAAAACCATTGCTAGCGACCAACACACAAGAAACACCATGATCTCAGTATGATCCCTCACACAGCCCAGAGGTTTGCATTTACGTCCTCAAGACGCTTCTGTGGACATCTGGGCTAGCCAACAAGCACTGCTGTATGCAGACAAAGCAACAGCAGGATTTATGGTGAAGCAAGTCCCACAGGGCTCTGGAAGGGAACATTTCTAGGTTGCAGAAGGAATAAAGTGAAGCGAGAAGGTGCTGATCCCATGGGAAGCAGAGCACGAGGCAGGTCCTGCTGCCTGCTTCGCACAGAGACACCCTCAGAGGCCAGCACAGGAGTTTATCTCATCTCAGTGCCAACATTAGCCTGCAGCAAGGAGTCCCACAGCTGAACACCACACTATGAGCCACCACACCAGTGCAATGAGCCACTTCCATGAGGGTGTCTGGAGCTGAGCAACTGCTTGTTTCACTTCACACCCTCCACCCTGTACTGGATGCAACAGTGTACAAGGCATCCTGCCTCCCTCTGGACTGTCCACTTTGAGCACACATCAAATCATATCCCATACGCTGCCACCCAGGAAACTGATGGGCTGCAAGAGACTATGAACTAGGATACTTCCAAAGATCCCAGTTAATAAATATTATTGAGCAGATCCAGACAAATGCAAACCCAGTTTGCTTAATCTCCATTCTAAACAGGAGAGCAGAGGAGGGGGGCTGACAGCATTCAACAAGGGTAAAGAATAAACCCGAGTGGGTGCCTTCATAGGGGCAGATGAAGCCTGAAGACCGAACATCTCCATCCATCAGCATTCTCAAGGACAATTCTGGGGCTGCTCAACAGGAGGAAAAATTGCAGCACCAAGCATCTTCAACCCTCTGGTGCCACCTGGAGCAACGCTGCACTGGATAGTGCTCCAGCATGTTTGCCTTTAATTACAGCTTTACGAGGGGATGTCTGCTGCATTTGTGAAACAGCTTTGCTGAAAATGCAGATTTCAGCCCCTGCTGGGGGGATTTGGTAAGTCACCACTCTATGCAGTGGTATTCCCCAGTCACACACAACACTTGGCAACAAATGGGCAATGCAATAAGCACAGGACTCAGGAGCCAAGGCACAGAGCACCCAGCAACTCACAACATGCAAGATACACAAGTCACTTAAAAACAAGATAAGGGAAACGGAGGCTGTGCTCACGTCCCAAAGAATCCAAAGCTCTGGGCAGGAGCACAGCACCCTGCAGGAGGTACACCACACACAACACCAACGCCTGGACTACACACGCAGCAGGTACCTGGACAGGCTCACCTTGACTCTCTAGCAGAGTCCAGTAGCAGCAAGTTTTGTAGGGGTTGTTAAAGTGGGGCAAGAAGGAGGAAGGGAAAAACAAAAAGATAGAAGGATTTAGCTGATAACATGCTTTCCAAAGAAGGAGAACAGCTTTCCCCTTGCATTCAAGAAAAAAGGCACCAGAGCCCAGTGTGGTCTGTCCTTATACACGGAGCTACATGGTTCCCAAACAAAACGGCCCACGGGTACAGGGTGGCAGACAGGGAGGAATTTACAACCCACCCCTACTCCCCTCTGCAAGTATCCCAGCAAGGGAACCAACCCATGGAGGGCTGCAGGAGCAAGGAGAGAGGCTGCTTTACTGGGGGCACTGCTGTATCCTGCCTCCTGACAAAGGACTCTTTAGCAAGGCAAGAGGGATCCCCCCTCTGCATTCTGATCAGGGCTGCCTCCTTCATCTCCCCCAGGCCAAGGTGCCCAACAGATGTGGCGATGAGAGCTGTATTTTCACGACAGCATTGCTGGAGAGCTGCCCACCCGTACCTGACACTGCCGCTCGTACTCCAGGACAATCTCTGCAAAGCACTCGCTCTGGTTCAGGAGTTCTGGGCTGTGGGGCTCCACCTGACCGAGCTGCACAAGCACAGGGAAACACTTCTCATCAGGGAAATTATCACCTCTCCAAACGGGGAAGCAAAAGCTCTACTAAATCATTGGAGTCATAGTGCTACACCCATAGATTCAATGGAAGGGTTCCTACTGACACCTGTGCGATGGGTCAGATGCAGAAAGCGGAGGAAAAACATTTTTCTTCATGTGTGAGAGACACCAAACTACAGGTAGGCTAGCTTTCCCAAACTGGCTAACAAGATCACAGACTCATTTCTTTCCCCAGATCCAGCTTACCAGGTGCCTCAGTGGAGTGGAAGACACTAAAACTAACCCTTTACTTCAATACTTGTGAAAAATAAAGCTTTTCTTTTCTAGAAACCAAACTCTATTCAAGTTCTCCCACTTGAAGACTGCAGATTTGTAGAATTTTCTACAATTGCAAACTTTCCTCAATCTTTTTTTTCAAACTTCAAAAGGCCTAAATTAAAAGCCGCTATTTTTCCTTTCCAGGTTGTCCTTAATATGCAGGAGAGTTCGAAGAGGGGCACACCATAACAACTGACCCAAAATAAGCAAGATTTCATAGAAAAGGGTCAATCTTTTGTTGAGTTCCTGAAAAGTTCCTATTTAACCACAACAGAGAAAGAAAGGCTACCTTGTCCTTCACAACGCGGTTGAGTTCTTTCTGCAGCTCTAACACCAGCTTCTCAGAGGCTGCCAGTTTCTCAGCCATCTCCGTGACCTTGTTTTGCAGCTGTGTGTTCTCCTGCAGACAAAAGGGAGAAGATTCTCTTGATGTTGTGGGCCCTCACATCGCAGGATGGGTTCACTGGCCACAGGCCTTCAGCAGGAAGCTGTAAAACAACTGGCACATCAGCATGCTGAACACAGCACAGCTCACGGGGGACCCTGCTTTGGCCAGCATGCTGCTGATACACACCACGTGGGCTGGGGTTTGGCTCATCTCTCCAAAGGACAGACACAGGAGTGGGTTTTGCAGAATAAGAGCTAGACAGCCCCACAGGCTCATCTCTACCTCTGCTTCACAAAACAGCCAACAAAGGCAGCAAGCCCTGAGCTATCTCCATCTGCACTTCTACACTGAACAGCACTGCGAAAATCCCAGGCACGCGGACACCATCGTCTCTGCCTTTGGCATGGCCCCTGGCACAATTTTAGCCTCAGCCACCAGGTGTTCAGGTGTTACCAAAGGTCAAACCATTCCCAGCAGACAACATGTGGGTTTAATAATGTCATGGCAAGAGAACAAGCTCTGTATTTAATTCAATAGTATGGATATGGCTGATGAATTTTCTGCATAAAACTCCTGTCCTTCCCAGCAAGAGCAACACAAACCGTCCATCTTTGTCACCACCTCTGCTTTGCCTCCTCTGAAGAAGTGAAGATGTTTCATCTAGGGCAGTTTTACTTACCTTCATCACGTGGTTCAGTCTCCCTTGCAGGCTGGCCTCTTTGCCCTGGAGGAACTGTGTATCAGCCTCCAGCTTCACTTGGTGATTGATGGCTTGCTGCAAAAGCAGCTCTTTTGCCTCTATTTCTGCCTGAACATCCCTGGGGAAAAAAAGCAACATGGTTGGGGCACCCAGAGCATGTTCTCAGATGGCCACGAGGTCCAGACACCCCCTCTCACCATGCACAAAGCAGGAGATGAAAGGTTGGTTGGAGGGATGCTGGGACAGTAGTGGGGGTGGGGGAGTCTTCAGGGACTTCTCTGCCACTGACACAATGGCAAAACAAGTGGGACATTCATAAAGGGAGACTGGGACGGAAGGGAGAAGCTGTGGGCACCCACAGGAAAGCCATTTTCCCTGCCCCACCAAAAGGACCTCTCCTACTTGAGCTTGCTCTGGGTGCGCTCGAGAGCGACGTACTGCTCGTCCAACTCCCTGTGAAGCTGCAGGCAGCGTCTCTCCACTTTCTCCAAGTCCAGCCTTGCCTTGTCCCTCTCCCTGGCGATCTGCCTCACCTGGATCCTGCAGGCACAGCGAGCATTGCATTAAGAGACATCCCACGCACCCCACAGAAGGGCCCACCTCACAGGGAGCAGCACCCTTACCTGAGGCACTGCAGTTTGTATCCATAGGAGGTGACCGCTGCGTGCTGAAGCCCGCTCCTGGGGACCATGAGTGTGTTGTCCAAAGCTGCAGGCAGCTCTGCCAGGCTCACCTGCTGCTCTGTGCTGCTACTCAGCCTCTGCAAGGACAGCACAGACTGAAATCACTTTCTCCCGCTTCTAACGGTGCCAACAGGACTTCTGTTGTTACACCATCTGACCACCCTCCAGTCTTTCAAAGATCCACCCCCATCTCACAGACAGGCTTAGATGACATCCACCCCAGATTTTCCCCAACCCTGCGGCGGCCAAGCCCTGCCACCCCATCATGAACCTGACTGTAAGCACTTCTTCCACCCCAGATGGCTGCTCACTGAAAGGCCTTGCTGCTCACTTCACCCACCACCACTGGACAAGGCAGCACCAGAGACCTTGAGGATCTCCTCTAAGTTCTTCTAGGGCTTAGATGGCAATGAAAAGTTCAGGCTTGGCAAATCTAGTGCCGTTGATGATGCTGGAGAAAAGATGTGGGCCCACGCAGTTTGGACGGAAGGACAGACCGCTTCCCTGCGCACTCTCTTCTGACGCTGAGGAAAAAAGCAGTGGAGGCAAGTCAGTGGGGCAAAACCGGCAGATAAAAACCAACAGCTTTCCATACTGAAAGGAAACTCCAGGGACCCCATCAATAGTGGAGAATGTTCTAAAAACAACCCCAAGCTGCCAGGAGGGAGATGTCCCGAGCTGCCCTTAAGGCAGCCACAAGGAGCAGGATGACAGGCACAGACCATGCACTTTGGTCTCCCTACTAACCCATGAAAACTCAGTATCCACAGAAAGACCAACGTGGAAAGTTATGTAGCGTCAGATGGTCTTGTGAAAACTGTCGTATGGGGACTGCCAGCCAACATTTTGTTTGATCCAGAAGCTAAAATTGGGTTGAGGTCAGCTTCAAAGGTAAATGAGATTCAGCCAAGCTGAACCAAAAAGCAGAACCCAGAAAGTTGATACAGAACTGGTAACATCTCCAACAGCACTAATTTCATACCAAGTTTGGAGGAAGCCTATCCTCAGAGAACTGTTACCTCAAAGTCTTAAGGCAAAAGAACCTGAAGCAATTCTTTTTTTCTTTTTTTTTTTTTTTGGAGCTGTTTTGCTCAGGATCCTGGATGAAGCTGTCCTGGCTGTGAGGGTAATCAGCTATTCACTTCTACCTTCATGCATTAAAGCGCAGTTACTTCAAAAGCATTTACAAATGCCTTGCCAGTCCTTGGAATTAAAAGCATGTATTGGGTTTGCGTGGCAAGGTTTTGGTAGTGGGGGGGCTACAGGGGTGGCATTTTGTGAGAAACTGCTAGAAGCTTCCCCTATGTCCGACAGAGCCAATGCCAGCCAGCTCCAAGACGGACCTGCCGCTGGCCAAGGCTGAGCCCATCAGTGACGGTGGTAGCGCCTCTGGGATAACGTATTTAAGAAAGGGGAAAAAAAAACCTGCGCAACGGCAGCCAGAGAAGAGAGGAGTGAGAATATGTGAAAGAACTCTACAGACACCAAGGTCAGTGAAGAAGGAGGGGAGGAGGTGCTCCATGCACCGGAGCAGAGATTCCCCTGCAGCCCCTGGTGAAGACCACGGTGAGGCAGGCTGTGCCCCTGCAGCCCATGGAGCAGATATCCACCCGCAGCCCATGGAGGACCCCACGCCGGAGCAGGTGGATGCCCAAAGGAGGCTGTGGGAAGCAGGTGGATGCCCAAAGGAGGCTCCTGGCAGGACCTGTGGACCCCCGGACAGAAGAGCCCACGCTGGAGCAGGTTTGCTGGCAGGACTTGTGACCCCGCGGGGGACCCACGCTGGAGCAGTCTGTTCCTGAAGGACTGCACCCCATGGAGAAGATCCACACTGGAGCAGTCCGTGAAGAACTGCAGCCCGTGGGAAGGACCCATATTGGGGAAGTTCGTGGAGAACTGTCTCCTGTGGGAGGAACCCCACACTGGAGCAGGGGAAGAGTGTGAGGAGGAAGGAGCGGCAGAAACAACGTGTGATGAACTGACTGCAACCCCCATTCCCCGTTCCCTGTGCCGCTCACGGGGAGGAGGTAGAGAAAATCGGGAGTGAAGTTGAGCCCGGGAAGAAGGGAGGGGTGGGGGGAAGGTGGTTTTAGATGTGGCTTTATTTCTCATTACCCTACTCTGATTTGATTGGTAATAAATTAAACTAATTTCCCCAAGTCGAGTCTGTTTTGCCCATGATGGTAATGGTGAGGGATCTCCCTGTCCTTATCTCAACCCACAAGCCTTTTGTTATATTTTCTCTCTCCTGTCCAGCTGAGGAGGGGGAGTGACAGAGCAGCTTTGGTGGGCACCTGGCATCCAGCCAGGGTCAACCCACCAAAAGCACTAAGGAGAAAAAAGTATTTTACATCAAAGAAAATAAGGATGAAGCTTGTTCCATGCACTAAAAAGGGGACAACCTCAGTCATAAGAGGTGCAGAGATGTCAGCACTTCTGCAGCCAATGAATTGGGGTGATCTTTCCCCTTTGCTAGGATATGCATCACTCTCCCTCCCATAAAAAGATGAGGCTCAACAGCCCTCTTTTGTTCTACATTACCATTCCACTCCTCCTGCACAGGGTTTGCTCCTACTCAAGCAGCTCCCAAGGGAGCCTTTCCGTCACCATGCAGTGGGTGAAGTCCAGACCATACCCAAAAACTGACTGACAAGTGGAAAACTCTCTCCAAGTCACCACCCTCAGATGCCCAACTCATGTCTATTAAATCACCCCCTTGTGAAATGAAACATCTTGGCCTGAATTGTTCTCGGTAGAACCCATTCTTTAGCCTTCTTTTTTGTGGGGAAATGGACGGAGAAACCTTTCTAAGTGTGATGGCTGGATTTGTGTCTGGATTCCCTGCAGGACGTTGTAGAAACATCAAATACAAACGAACTGTTCTGTGTAGGGAACTGGCAATGACTTATTGTTCCCTATCCAAAGTTAACAGAAATCACCTCCAAGGAGCTGCAGATCAAGGCTATGAATCAGGATCCTTTTTACAAAGAAATCTTTCTGCCTTTCAGCTCACCCCATGAAGTGCTGACAGTCGTGGCTGCTTGAGAGACATTGACGTACCTTGGAAAAAAGCAGTCATGTGGATGAAAAAGCCAAACTGCAACTCCTGACAGCTCACCCTTCCATCTCCATCCTTCTTCAGTTTAGTGAATAAATCTTTCAGTTCCTAAAAAATGAGTACAAGAGAAACTCACCAGCTGCAGGAACACAGCTTGAAGCATCCAAACAGCTTCTTAAAATAAATCCCATCTTTTTTATGGTGCAAACGGAACACAAAAAACTCTTCTTGAAAATTAACGTTGGTCTATTTCCATGCACACACAAAGAAACAAACTTCTCTCCCCAAAGTCTGAAATGTGAGCTCCAGTACTGTATGCAGGCAGGTATAAAAACCACTTGAATCCTGCTTCAGTTTTGGGAGAGAAGGGGGATTAAGGGCCCATGCCTACTCTGGGACCCTGAAGAGATAGTCACCCTGTAATTTTATTCTGGAAATGGCAGGCTATTCGCAGAGACACACAGCAAAAGGACAAAATACAAAAGGAACAAGCTGCAACAAGGGAAACCTTGACTGGCCATACAGGCAAAATTCTTCCTCCTGAGTGCACTGCAGCCCTGGGACAGGCCAAGAGAAGCTGTGGGGTCTCCATCCTGGGAGATATTCAAACCTAGACTGGACAAGCCCTGAGCAACTTGATCTAGCTTGAAAGTTGGGCCTGCTGTGAGGAGGACTAGTCCAGATGCCTCAGAGTTCCCTTCCCACCTAACCCTGCCTCGGTCAGACACTACAGACCAGCTCCTCTACAAGGGAAGGTGTCTGTGTCCCCAAGGAAATGCAGCCGTGCAGGGATACCAGCTCACGACCAGTGCCTGCAGCCTAGGGGAGGCAAAGCTCACTTTTGACAGTCACTTCCTTTGACTCTACAGATTCACTGCCCAGAACTCACTGCCCACCCCTCTCTCAACCAGCCAGCTCCCAGCCTTTCCCAGTTTACCTCCTTCCTCAGCTCCTTCAACGAAACACTGGCTGAGGAAAGCCTCGCCTCCTGCGCCTGCCTCCTCTGGGAGGTCCCACACTTGAGCCTCAGCCATGTCCACGGAAGGGCTGGGCACCCGCCAGGAGCTGCAGGCTAGGTCAGGCTTCCAGATGAAAACACAGCACGCATCATCCATCCTAAAAACAGCCTCCCCACAACTATTTGTGAAACAATACTGTGAGGACCAAGCCCTCTGTATCTGTATTCAGCCCTGTAGGGACAATGGGAGAGCACAGCCAATGTCACTGACACAACAAGGATGACGGGGACCAAGCAGCACGATTCCCCTGTCACAAATTCAATCTAGGCATGTTAGCACCACGCCATCCTCCTACTTCCCCCGCAAATCCCAGAGGATCTGTACCACGTCCTCTCCCGATGGCTTGCCAACACATGACACACAGGGAGGAGGGAGGCCATCATACCTTCTGCCTCCAGCGTCATGTTCGGAAGAGCTTTATCACTTTCAGCCTCTTTGTTTGCCTTCAGGCTCTGTAATAAGAAAAATGAGGAAAGAGCATGTCACAGTCTGCCCCAGGGCAGAGGTCACAGACACCAAACCTTCCGGCTCCACTCAAACATGCAGCTCCTGACACATCTGCTCACAACCAGAATGGGAACAACCCATGTGAAGCACTCAGTCTGACTCACTCAGGCACCCTCAGACATGCTGGGACTGGAAAAGTTTGTGGTTTTGTAGTAACTTCATTTTACCATGTCAAACATTCTAGCTCAGGACTCAGAAGAGTGCCCTGCCAAGCAGGAAAGAGTCTTTTCCCAAAAAAGTTTAAGGGTTTGTTCAGAGATCAGCAGAGTATACAGGGCACCCACAGCGGGAGGACGGTTAAATCTGCCCTCTGTTCAAGGGTCAAAAAAAACATTGTAGAAGGAGGAGAAAAAGGGGAAAAGATGGAAGATTCAAATCCTGCTGAAATCCCAGATGGGAATGGAGGATAAGGGGGTGCAGCACGCCCACATCCAAACCCTCTGCCCCAAAAGCAAACCCAGAGATGCAGCTCTGTGAAAACTGGATTCCAGCTGCTTGCATGACATGGACAGAGAAATGGAGAGGGCATCGGCTGACGAAAGGCAGAGTAAAGCATGGGTCCTTCTCCTCTAGTGTCTGTTGAGAACCTCTACATCTTGTTCAACTGCCTGCTCTGAGCTCAGGTTTGCAGATCAACCCTTGTTTGACTCCCCTGGGCTTGCAAAGAAGGTGATATGGTCTGAGAGCCAGCCCACCCTCCCTGTGCAAACTGCCTGGGGTGTTCCTCTGCCCGGACACCGGGCTTTTACATGGGAGACAGGCTGTACATATAGACATCAGCATTTATTGTCTTCCTAGGGAGACATGTCACCATGCAAACAGAAATCAGCGCCCATCCACCTCATCTTCAAGCAACATGTTAAGCAGGGAACCGAACCCATGCGTAACCTCCATCTCCCTTTCCAAGGTGTTTTAAAAAGGATCTACGGCCTCACACGAGACGAAGAGGCCACGCAGGAGGCGCTGACAGTAGCCTGCCCACAGCACACTCTGCAGAGGCGCAGCTCTCTGCAGGCCGCACGCCGCGCCTCGGCTGGAGGGGTGGCACGGATGCTCTCCCCACACCTGAGCAGGCCCTTGGGCGCCGGGGGGGCGCAGGGGCCCGCGGTGACCGAAGCCTAGGCCGCACCGCACCGGCCCCACCGCCGCCGGCCCTCACTCACCGCGCCGCCGCGCATGCGCACGCCCCGCCCACCCGTGCGCACGCCGCATCGCCCTCCGGCTCACCCACCGCGCATGCGCACGCCGCGTCCCCCTCCCGGTCCACTGGCTCGCGCATGCGCACGCCGCGTCCGTCTTCCCGCCCATACCCCCCGCGCATGCGCAGCCCTCGCGCATGCGCAACGGGGCGGTGTCTGGGTGCGCGGCGGTGGTGGCGGCATCGCCGGTGCGTGAGGGCCGGGCGGCGGGAGAGGGAAGGCCTCAGCCATGTCGGGGTCGGCGGGATCTGGCGGGACGGCCGGCTCGGCGCGGAAACGGCTGATGAAGGAGGAGGACATGACGAAGGTGGAGTTCGAGACGAGCGAGGAGGTGGACGTGACGCCCACCTTCGACACCATGGGCCTGCGGGAGGACCTGCTGCGCGGCATCTACGCCTACGGTGCGCGGCGGGGCGGCAGCGAGGGGGGAGAGGGGAGACGGGAGAAGGGGAGGGGGATCGTCGTCGGTGGCGGCGGCGCCCGGATGTGGGGCGGCGCGCCTGCGCGGTGAAGCCGCCGCCTGCTCGGCTCCGGGGCTGCCCCGCTGACGGTAACGGCCGCTGACGGTAACGGCCGTCTCCGCAGGTTTTGAGAAGCCCTCGGCCATCCAGCAGAGAGCCATCAAGCAGATCATCAAGGGGAGAGACGTGATCGCCCAGTGAGTGGGGCTGCCGGCGCGGGGGCGAGGGCGCGGCCTGCTCGCGGCTGGGAGGCACGCGTTGGCCTGAGGAGGGTGCGGGCCCCGGAGGGGGGGGTGTCGGTCACACTCGCCGCCTGAGGCTGGAAGCGAGATCTGGCACCCGTGGTTGTGGGGGGCTGCTTGGCAGGGTTCTGGAAATCTCGTCCCGAGCGACCCGGGGTGAAATTGGCCAACTTGTACGTAGACTGTGGTCCTAAGAGTTGGTAATGTCGCAGTTTCTTAGGTTTAGGTATGTCACTGTAATAAGGATTCAGCCAAGATAGTGTGTGTTCTCAATGAACAGGGCTCTGAGACTCTTGGGAATGTTTTCCAGCAAAGCCAGAGAAGTGTAGAGACAACTGCAGTCTCAGTCAAGGGAAAAAGTAAGCAGAAGAAAATCTATTCTATCTCTAGAGACAAAGAAGGCTATGCATCCCACTGAAAAAAATCCTTTCTAGGTCACTAGCGGGAATTGCTAGCCTTCCAAATTGTATTGGCTTATCTACCGCTTATTTTAAAAGAAAAAGAAAATTATGTACGACAAACTGCAGGAAGTTAAAATGCTGGTCTGGTAGGGAGCAAGCATGCCAGAGCTGGGGACCCTGCAATGGAGCGCTGTGTCCCTGATATTGCAGTTCTCTTGTTTGCAGATCACACTGTGATCGTAACAAAACTTTGTCAGATACACTGTTGGCAATAGGTTATTATAGGTTAGATTAACATTAGATTGTTATTCACCTGTCACTGCCTGGGGACATAAAAATAGATGTTGCACGTTCTAAATGAAAAGATCAGCTTTATGCTTCATTTCTGTAAAGTGCTTATGATATTTTTCAAACGTGACACTTTAAAACGTTACCTTGGAATCCTTGTGCAATGCAGGGTTTTTGTCTGAACTGAGCATATGAAATAGAAGTGATTCTTTGCAATGAAGGAGCGGCAAAGAGCAGAGGGGTGGAATGTATTGAAATTGCCTATATTGTTTGGCCAGACATCCCGACTATTCACCAAACGTCTGTTTCTCAGGTCACAGTCAGGAACGGGGAAGACAGCAACGTTCTCCATCTCTGTTCTACAGTGCCTGGATATACAGGTAATTTCATAGCATGTGCTAAAAATGCTTTTTAACTAAATCGGTAGTGTCTTCACCTTAAATGCCTTCTGTTTTAGAGTGAATAAATGAAGCTTTACATTTGAATCTTTTAATTATGTGAATTTCAGACAGATTTCTGACTGAAAATAGCACCAGACTCTACCCTGTATCAGTTTAACAGTTAAACCCACCTTGACAAAATAAATTCAGATAAAGTCTTGTAATTATAAAGTTGGCTTTAACAACTGACCTCTTTCACATTTATTAGAGGGCTAAATTAATCTCTCAGCAGGCAGAATTGTCCTCAAACAGTCTTAACGGCATCAGCAACCTGTCTGAGCAGTTGGCGCACATTGCACAGAATCAAACCTAGATTTTTGACTGACAGATCTTTGCTTTTCTTCTGGTCAGGGGTATCATGTCCATCCAATTGGTTATTAAGTGTAACTTGAATGTGTAGATACTGTTGAATAAAACGATGATTTTCTGTGGGCCAGTACCCTCTTAAATAAAGTTTAGATTGTTATTCACCTGTCACTGCCTGGGGACATAAAAATAGATGTTGCACATTCTAAACGAAAAGGTCAGCTTTATGTTTCATTTCTGTAAAGTGCTCATGATATTTTTCAAACGTGACACTTTAAAACGTTACCTTGGAATCCTTGTGCAATGCAGGGTTTTTATCTGAACTGAGCACATGAAATTGAAGTGATTTAAATTTGTTTCTATTCTTTTGCAAGAAAAGTACACGCTTTTTATAACTGTTTTTGGAAATTAGATTGGAATGAAAAATGAGCTGTCAAGGAACTGCTTAAGTGCTGTCTTGTCAAAACTAACTTAATTAAGAGGCTGTTACTGTGTAAATGCTCTGTGTGAGGGCAGCTTTCTAGGTGTATAGACCCTTGCAAACACTAGGTTTTAGCACAAAATTCTGTGATTAATCCTTCAGATGAGACATTTCAGAGTACTGTGGGATCCATAATCTGTGTTACGCTTAGGTGATACCTGCCCTGTGATTAACTGCCGTGTGATCACCTGTTTTAATCAGGTTCGCGAGACCCAGGCATTAATCTTGGCACCAACTCGGGAGCTGGCTGTACAGATTCAGAAGGTAGGAGCATTTAAATCGACATCTGTAAAGCACTCGCAAGGCCTGGGGCCGATTCCCAGGTGTTCCCCAGCAGAGCTCAAAGCACAGCTTCTGCTTTTTCTTTCTGTTCCTGAAAGGAATAAGAAACTCTGATGGTTTGCCCATCTGCATTATACCCGTTCTTGGTTACATGACCACGCTGGCTAGCGGTGTAACGTTTTACACATTCCTAACTGAATTTTTAAGGACAGCACTTCTAAAGCAGTTGTGATCCCTAGGGAACTGAGTTCCCACTGTTTGCAAGCCTGCTGTTGAGGAGGTTTGGGTAACAGACGTAAAAAAAATCCCTCTAACTGCTTGTGCTTACATCTCTTTAAAAAAACTACTGTATGGCTGTGCAGACCTGTATCTTTTCACAAATACAAACTTCATGAGAGCTCAGTTAATTAAGCCATTCCTTTTTATCAACGCAGGGTCTTCTTGCTCTGGGAGACTACATGAACGTCCAGTGTCACGCCTGCATCGGAGGGACCAACGTGGGCGAAGATATCCGAAAACTGGATTACGGGCAGCATGTTGTTGCTGGCACTCCAGGCCGGGTGTTTGGTAAGGAGATGTGGGAGGCTACATCACCTCCAGGTTCAGACCGGAGTTGAGCCGTGGGAACCTCCCACAACTTTCGTGCACTTACATTTGAAATAGCATGAAAATTACATTTATCGTGACGCAATTAACGTGACATTAATGTGAAATACCAACGAGGTAACAACTTACTGTAGTAACAGCTGGAAAAGACTAGAGAGACATCAACAGTGATAGTATTTGGATTTTCTCTGTTTATATTTTGCTTTTCATTGTTTAAGTGTTTCTCTATATGGTAGCATGGGAACAAAGAGTATTTTTTAAGCAGAAAATATTACAGTCCCGGGAAATACTTCAGAATCTTGGAGGAGATAGGAGCTGGGTCTCTCTGAATGTCAAAGTTAGGTCCACATTTTCTGTGTACTGACCATCGCTCTCTCTTTGTTAAATCAGATGCACTTACAGCTGGTATTTTCTGGTTTCATTGCATGAAGATTTTTATATTTGCTGTTCATGGCAGTTACCGCAGGGATAGCGTTAGCCTTCAAGCTCACATCTTCTGTGTCTCTGAGAAACAGGCAGCACTTCTTACACAAGCATCTGTCACTGGGAGAACATAGAGCTCCACAAGGGAAAAAAACCCAAAAAATAAGCAGCTCCTGAACTGGGCTGGCTTTGAACAGCGCACACTAGTAGCAAATACTTTTCTGTCGCAGTATTAAGGGATTAACACAAAGCCATGTGCTCTTTCAAACAGGATGTAGATTTGCCCAGTCTGTTGACAAAAAGCTCATGTAGCATTTTGCATTTCTCACATCCAGCTGCAGTTACTGTGGGAGACTGGGTCACCTGTCCTGCGCAGTTAGCAAATAGCAACCCACAGCTTGGACCCTCAGAGCTTCCCTGCAACCAGCACTCCCTTAGCCAGGCTGCAGAGACGTCTCCCTAGGTTGCAGGGTGCGGTGGGCGTGCTGTGGCCCGAGGATGTGCCTTCCGTTACCGAACAGCAGTCTCTTGTTGGCAACAGGGGACGTGCCTGTCCCTGCTCCACTGAAATGCCCTGACAGCAGCTGGGAGCAGTGTAGGCTCGCTTGCTCTCAGAGCCTTTTCATCTTACAAAGTGAAATCTTACAGATATGATTCGTCGTCGAAGTTTAAGGACTCGTGCCATCAAAATGCTGGTTTTGGATGAGGCAGATGAAATGCTCAATAAAGGTAAAATACTCATCTCCCTTTTACTTCCTTTCTTTTCACCTCTTTGAGACTCCAGGGTGTCCCCGCTGTCAGTCCTGCTTCTAAAAAAACCTGGTTTTGTCAAAGTTAGACAATTAATGGTTAATTACAGGCTGTAACAGGTTAAACTACCAAATGTGTCTTGTCTGATTTAGTTGTGGTGTCCTTTTTCATAGTTAAAAATTCTTGAGTGCTGCCTTTCATACTTTATCGGGTACCACAGCCACATCGTAGTGGGTTTGGGAAAATTAGGAGTAGATGAGCAATGTGTGACACTGGCTTTTAGTTACTGGTTCACTCATTAATGTTCATCTCATAGCATAGGCCCAATACGGAATTCCAGATTAAATTGTGAAAGAGCAGGATATTCGGGAGGAAGATGTGCTAACTGTTCTGTGCTGCTTGATTTGCTTTTCAGGTTTTAAGGAGCAGATTTATGATGTGTACAGATACTTGCCTCCAGCTACACAGGTGGTTCTGATCAGCGCCACTTTGCCTCATGAAATTCTGGAGATGACCAACAAATTCATGACAGACCCCATTCGCATCTTGGTGAAACGGTGAGTGAGTTTCCTTGGAAAGAATAGGAGCTCTTTGAGTTGGTCCAGCCCCGGGCAGTTCACAGAATCACTATGGTTGGAATAGACCTGTAAGACCATCAAGTCCAACCATCAACCCAACACCACCATGCCCACTAAACCATGTCCCACAATGCCTCATCCACACGTTCCTTGAACTGATTTAAATGTGCAGAGTCTCTCTCATGTTCTTTCTCACCGATGCAGACATCCTCATGTCCTGTTTTCCAGCAGAGGCTAACTCATCTCTCTGACTTTATCCTTGTCCAGTTCTGTTTGCTGCTGCTCAGCCTGGCTGCCCCCCACCCCTTCATCCTCCCCATGTGTAGCAGTCTCTTCTGGAAATCCATCTTTCACACCTACCCAATTCCTGTGCTCCTCCATAGGATTTTTGTAGGCCTCCTCCGTTAATTTGCTATCATACAGCAAGCCAAAAAAAGCTTTAAGCTGACTGATCCTGGATGCCCTTGGAGGTGTAGCTTATGTCTGGTGGTGTCACAGGTCCTCATGCACTGGAACTCGGCAGGAGTGAAGAGGTGTACGTGTATGCAACCTGACAGGAGGAGCCTCCCTCTTGCCTGATCTCTTAACACTGCCCCGTTTACCTTTCCTCAGTCTCTCTTGTCATGAGAAGCTTGGATGTAAAAACGATGAGAACAGAAACGTTGCCCCTTGAAGCTGTCTGTCTAGAGCAGGGAGCGTGCCCCGGGAGCTCTAGTCTCCTGCATGGGTCGTGTTGGAGGCCCTTCTTAGAGCAGACTTCTCCAGGGACTTCTGGAACAACTTGGACTTGTGTATAGACCCACAGCACACAGGGTAGAGGTGTGGTCTCTGCTGAAGCACACCGAGCCCTTCGAACTGCGTTGTATGTGTTCGCCTACTTGTGGTGTGGTATAGCGGTTCTTCTTCCCTGCAGCGATGAGTTGACCCTCGAAGGAATCAAGCAGTTTTTCGTGGCTGTGGAGAGGGAGGAATGGAAGTTTGACACCTTGTGCGATCTCTACGACACGCTCACAATCACCCAGGCGGTCATCTTCTGTAACACCAAGAGAAAGGTACGGCAGCCATCAGACGGGCACGTTGCTTTCAGAGGTTGATTCAGAGGAGAACGCTAGGACAAACCCAGTTAAGAGGTCTGGTTGTTTCCCTGTTCAGGAATAGTTTAGTAAGAAGAGAGGTTAAACGTTTGTCTTTGGGATGTGCCTAGCTTAAACAACTGGTTATAGGCAGACTTTTTAGAGAAGTAAAACTGATTAGGTAAGAATGTGCTTATTCTTCTAATTGCTTATAATCCCTGAAACAAAACCACACTTTCCGAATAAATACCCTTAATTCCTTTCAGGGCTCGTGGAGCCCTGTATCGTATAGCCGATGCTTTTTAAGGATTGTGTACTTCCTGTAGCTCCAGAACGCTTGTTAAAGTGTCTCTCAGTCCTTGCCAGCGTATGTCTCTGCAAACATTCTCCCAGCACAACTAGCACATTTGGCTGTCCTGAGCGAAGAGCTAACCCAGGCTGCTTGGCTGTATGCACAGGTAGACTGGCTGACAGAGAAGATGAGAGAAGCCAACTTCACAGTGTCATCCATGCACGGGGACATGCCACAGAAGGAGAGAGAGTCCATTATGAAAGAGTTCAGATCTGGCGCAAGGTAAATGCCTTAAACCGTGTGGCTTACAGCACTGCTACCTCAGGGCAGGATTTCTTGTAGCGTCTGAAGGGAACAGGCCTCAGAAACCCTTAAAACCTCCCCTCTCTGAAGGCCTTGTTCAGCTTAAATGAGGAAGAGCTCCAATTCCCATCTGTCCCCCTGTGGTGTCGCAGGGTTGGGAGAGTGCCACTTTCCAAGGAGGGTTGCTCATACTTACAGAATTAGTCTTTTTTTATTTTGCTGAAGAGGTTGGGAGTTGCTGCATTTAAAATAAGTCAAGGAAAAAAAGTATTTGGGTTGGTCCTGTATTTTAAACTTCTAGGAGCATCGTATTCTTTCTGAAAGATGAAAGCTGTCTTGGTACTATTTGTCTTCACTGAAGTTTGGTGATGCTGCACGGAACAGCTTTCCTTGCAGCAAAAGTATGGATGCTGCCCGCGTGCTGTGGGGAGGGAGGAGCACAGAATGGCAGGGGATGCCCCATGCTGGAGACCGCGACTCCTCAGCCCTCACACCCACCTCAGTAGGGTGGAATGGCCGTAACTGTCCCTTTCTTTTCGCAGCCGAGTCCTTATTTCAACAGATGTTTGGGCTCGAGGCCTGGATGTGCCTCAGGTGTCCCTGATCATTAACTACGACTTACCCAACAACAGAGAACTCTACATACACAGGTAAGCTCGGCCTGCACATGGGGGAGCGTGGCTGGGTTACCCTTCCCCAAGGTGCCTCCATTCTCTCTTTCCTTCTGCCTCCACAGAATTGGCCGGTCAGGCAGATACGGCCGAAAAGGTGTAGCGATCAACTTTGTGAAGAACGACGACATCCGCATCCTGCGAGACATCGAGCAGTACTATTCCACCCAGATAGATGAGATGCCCATGAACGGTGAGTGCAGGCCAGCCCCGGTGAGGCTGCCGCCCTCCTCCAGGCGGGAGCTGGTCTGCTGCATATGTAGGAGAAATGCCAGATGCTTTGTTTTGCCCCATGCCTCATTCCCGAGCCTGAGCCGTCTTTGCTTCCCATGGGGAACTTGGGAGCAGCAGTAGGTGCACCGAACCCCTGGGCTGCGGCTCTCGCCACTCGCGGTGCATACTTACGTTCTCTCATTTTCTCTCATTTCAGTTGCTGATCTTATCTGATGGTCTGTGTTTACCAGAGGGTTGTACTCGTCCTATTTGGTAGCCTTCATAATTCTGTTTTGGACCCACATCCTTTTATCATATTGCTGATCATATGTTCTTGAGTTGAGCTGCACTTGGGAACTTGTGTAAATAATGTCTTTATTCCCACCCATGTTTTTCAATAAAAAAAGGAAGTTTTGCCATAACTGTGTTTAATTACTTTAACCCAAGATAGTAACAGGCAGGGAGTTAGGAGCTACTGCCCTACCTGGCTAGCACAATTGAAAAAACATTTGATGCTCTGTATATCTAGGTTCATGAAATACAGGGATTCCTGCTCGCCGCCCTTTCATTACTGCTGTGCCACACCATCTGCCGTACTGTCTAGTTTCCTTAAGTTGACTTTAAGGAGCAGCCAGCTACAGGAAAAACCTGTGGCCTGGCCCTAGCCTGCGATAAGGAAACAGAGTTACAAGAGAGCCAGAAAAGAAATGTCCTGTTGTTCATGCCTTTCTGGAGCCAGAAATCACATCCCTCGTTGCTCTGGCGGAGTATTGCCCCTCCCAAGGAACTCGGGGACTTGAGCAGGCGCTTGCAAGGGCGAGTGCCTCTTAACTTGATGCCAGCTGGAGAAAGACAGTCTCACTGGCATTTCCTGAAGGAACAAGAAGAGCGAGTATCTTTTGCTGCCTTCTCCACCCCTGTGGGATGCTGTAGCTTGTTACAGCTTCCCAGTCACCTCTCCGAGTCTCTCTCCCTACAGCACTATGCTGTACTTTGCCAGCTGTAGTACCTCCTGTGTGGCTTTCCCACCTAGCTCTGCTGTATCCTTTTTCAGGGAGGAGTTGGCCCACGCTCTGCTGCTGGTGTGGGGTAAGTTACCACATCTCACTCTGTGCTTTGTTGGTTTTTGCTTGTTCAGGGAGGAGGGGGGGAACTGGAACAGCTCTCGGAGCTCCTTTCCTGGGCCAGTAGCTGAGCAGCCCTGGGTAGAGAAAGTAAGCTCCTACCTCCTTTACACCCCGTGTATTCCATGAGTGAAGTTCCTCTGTTCCCTTGTACCCGCTCTGCGACCGATCCTGATGTTCTTAACAGTACACGGGCAAAAGCTGGGAAACACTAACCTGATTTTACTAAGAATAGTAGTTGTAAGGGGTTGCCCAATAGAGGTGAGGCTGCTACGGCTTCATGCAACCAGCAGCAAGGCTGAGCCAGCATTCCCGGCAGCACACACACCACCCATACAGGTCACCACTCAGCAACACCCTCATCCCATCCCTCTCCAGCTGATCAGGATGAAGGTCCATTAGTAGGAAATAAAGACACACACACACAGGCTGTGGATCCCTCCATTAACTGGGCAGGGAGACTCGGTTCATCCAGTAGCAGCACAGGGACATGGCCCACAGCCCCACGCCAGTCGCTGGTTCAGCCCACCCTTGCGCACACCCACCATGGATGCCCTCAGACACCCGCCCTGGAACTGGCCCTTGGAGCCTCTTGTTTCTCGCTGCCGGCCATAGAGGGAGGCACACGCATCCAAACAGATCTCAGCCGAACCCCAGACCCTCCCAACAGTCAGCCTGGACCTCCTGGTCCTTCCCGTTGCCTCATGCAGGAACGGATATGTATCCAGCCCAGACTTAGGGCTGCTTCAACAGCTGGCTCCCAGGCCCCTCATCCTACTTGCTGGTTAAATCTACTCGCGCACTGACGCACAACCTCCCTCGGCAGTTGCTGACAATTGCTTTCCACTCACTCCCGTCTCCAGTTCGCTGGCACCCCAAACACACAGCCCCTGGGACCCGCAGCCCCGCTCCAGTTGCTGGTACTTGGACCTCGGTGCGCACACACACGTAGAGCGGATTCCCCTCTCCCAGGAAGAGGGTGAGAGATGGCCTTAATGGAGAGAACAGGACAGGCATGGCCAGACAAAAACACACACCAGCAACCCCTTGCCACATGACCAGCCCCTTAATCATTTATTTCCCCCACTTGCTCCTCCCAAAAATCACCTTGGCCCCTCTCTTTTCCTACCTTGGGTCCCTCCCACAAAGTTGGAGGGTTTCTGCATTAATTCTGCAACTTCCTGACACAGCGTTCAGGAACTCTCTCCCTACACACCCTGTTTCAGTCCTCTAGTAGAAGGGTGGAGGCTGGATAAAGCCTTCCCACTTCCCTGCCCACATGCTAGACAGAGCTCCGCTCTCACCACCACCGCAGGGCACGGCAGAGCCTCAAATCCAACTCACACCCTCCCCGAAAAGGCAAGAAGCAAAATGCAAGAACAGCCCTCCAAGCCCTCTGTGTGCCTCTAGTCGTTTGAGTAATAAAGAAGAGAGATTCATCACCAAAGCATGAGATTGTTTAAATAACAGTATTTAATCTGTACAGTTTGAGAGAAGATACCGTAAAACGCAACATTCCTACCTCATCTTCAGCATCGTTCACCTGGAGCTGAGCCCTCAGTTCCGGAGGGCAGTAACCGCACTCGCCCACGGTTCTTTATGGTACAAAAGTCACAGTGCAATTGCTTTAGTCCCAGACAGATGATTTCCCTCGCTCAAGAGAGGGGAGACTGATGAAGCTCAAATGTTGATGGCAATTGTTACCACTTAGGAATGCAAAACCCCCGGCTATTGCACACAGTCAGTCCCAGCTGCAACTACAGCAGTTAATTATTTAGCTGCCTTTACACTCCACACATCTGAAAATGGCTTAGTTGACACCGATTTAGTCAAGAGTGAAAATACAGCTGGTAACAAGATTTCAGAATGATACAGTTGTTGGAGGGCAGAAGCTGACAGGCAACTCCACAAGTCAAGAAGCTTTAGAATACCAGAAAGATTTCCTGTGCAGGGAGGGGATGAGCTAGACAGATGTCATCTTCCAGAGACGAGCATGAGAAGAACATCAGCTTCAGTAGAAAGCTATGAAGTACAATAGACAATTTGTTCATATAATTGTCAGGATAAGTATTTGACATAGTTTATGTAGTAGAATACATACTCCAACATCTTTTAAAAATAAGCACGAATTTCATTTCATATATACACAACTGATTTTAATCATGTACTGAAAATAAATTACAGGAAATAACTTTAAAATGCAACAGAAGACAAGAGTTTCACAACAAACATTCCCACTGATTTTTCCCAAGGGGGTGAGAGATTGCAGTGCTCAAGGCAGGTAAATATCACAAATATATCAAAAAACTTCAAATTGTTGATGCATTCACACATTTACATGAGCCACAAACATTCCTTTACAGGGACTGCACTTAGCTACCACAGAACCAGGTTTTGCCATAAACTACAAAACTTTGATACAAAATTGTATTTATATATTTATATTTCATATACATGCCCTATCTGTGATTTCTTAAAAAATAAAAACTAAACACACTGTACAGACAATCCTAACTCATTGCTTGGTAGCTGTAGGCAACATTTTTGGATGGAATTCCTCCCCCAGTAGAATTAATGGCAATATTATATACATGAAGGCTAAACTGCAGAAAAAGACAGCTCAGTTCCGATATGCACCTCCCTCGGGACCAGGTCCGCGAACTCCAGGCGAGACACCACATGCTCTGACCCACAGCCTCCCTCGCAAATCAGCTCTGCCGGCGGCGGCGTGAGGAACCGATACATGCATTTGTGTAACACTGGTATAAAAGGCAATAAAGCGGGATACATATCGTAACGCAGTGGCTCGAACGGCTTCACCGACTCGGTACGCTCGACACGCAGAAACACTCATTAGGGGTGGCGAGGGGACGGTGTGGAGCACCCCTGGGGTGGGGCTGATCACGGTACTTCCCTGAAATCGCCTCCTGCAGAGGCCCGATTCCCACCGTAAGCCAGAGAGAGACTGCATCAACTCCAACACGGAGGGAAGAGCCCTGCACCCAAAGAGCGCACGTGCGCAGCTCACCAGGACTACGCGTAAACCAGACCCCCCCCTCCCCGCCGTCTCCGTGGCACCAGTTTGTCTCAGAAGCAGAGCACTGACAAACTTACTCTTCCCAGGTGATGGCAGCAATCCGTGAAGCCAGTCACACTAAACTACTTCTACAGTTGATTGTAAACTTTGGTTTATTTTTATTTCTTTTTTTTTTTTTTAATTATTGAGTTCTCATGGTACAGCAAGCATGTCTAGGATGAGAGGGCAGAGTTGAAGAGGAGACGAACTGTCAGTCTGTCTTTAGTCTGGCATGGTGAGACACCTGCTCGGTCAGGCCTGCTTTGATAGAGTTTTTTACAGACTGCCTCATATGATCCTCCATCAAATTATCACTCATGGGCTTCAACACCTGTGGAATGAGAAATGTGCAAAAGAAACAAAAAAAATGAGGTAACCAAGGAAAATAAAATATAAAAACACACAAAGATGAGACTTGAAATAATGAAAAAAAACTTAGAATGCTGAAGTCTGACACAAACTGGCATGAACTGAAAGAGAAATGAGTTTTGCTGCTACAGTAATGAGGTTAAATCAGTCACATGCTATGAGCACAAGTGATATCCCTCCTATACAGCAGTTATTTCACCGAATTCAAACCACTTTACAGTTCCTAGAAGATGGATGTGCAATTCCATACCCTATATGCAGCATCAGTCTGGTATGGTTACAGCATTTATGCAGACCGGCCCAGACGGTCCAGCTTATTGTCCTATATGTGTAAGTGTGAACACTTCAGATACAGAAAGAAAGTTAAAAATACTGGCTAGTTTTTCTTCTTGTTATTGTTGGATGAGAGTCGCTGTCGCGGCACTGATGTAAGAGCACGGCGAATCGTTCGGCGTCTAAGGACTTCAAAGAGTTTGGAAAACACCTAAAACACGAATTCAGCTGTTAGGAAAAGAGGCTCTTAGAAGGCATCAGAAAAAGTCAATCAAGTTCAGAAAAAGAAACTGATTGCCAGTAACTTCTCACCTTCCTGGGATTCCTCTGAAGCAGGGAGGGAAAAAGAAAAGCAGCGATTCAGAAAAAAAAAAAAATCAACAGCATAGAACATGGCATACAATCACAGTGACTCAGCCAGGACCTGTAGGTGCTTTGCATGTTATTGGTGATGTACAACCGTAGCAGCACCACCAGCAAGCTCTTCTGGAGACCACCTTCCTCTAGGTCACAGAAGGCAAGCTCCTGCTAGCATAATAAGCCAAGTTCTCCCCCTTCCAGGGAAGGTCAGCAGCCAAATCAAGCCTGATGAGCTCTCAGTATCCTACAGCAGCAGCCGCACTCAGCAAGTGCTACACGTAGAAAACCTTCCGCTTTTCTTGCAGTGCCCCAAGCTCCAAAGCAAGAAGCTACAGCGGCACAGGAGAGCCCCAAATCTGAACCACTAGTTAGGGGCGTAACTCAAAATTTAGTACCCTGACGCTCATTTCCCTCCTATTATTAGCAATCTACTTCTGCTCCAGTGTAACTCATGACCTACCTGAGCAACCAGGTAAGGTACCACTGCCTGCAAGGAGCCCTGAAGAGCGTCATTCTTCAGACGTAGACGAGAGCCTCTGTACAGAAGGCTCCAGTTATTTGCTCGTGCCTTGTAGGACCCATTTTAATGTCATCCCAGGTAAGTCCAGTGAGCCCTTTACTTCTAGTAACAACAGCACCAAAGTGTTCCCCTTCTGGTGGCACTGGACATAACTAAGGGTGCTCCAAGCACTACTTGTAAGAGTTGGTCAGGAATTCTCTACATTAGCTTTATGACACAGCTATGTCAACTGGATTCAGACAGCAAAATCTCTGTACGGAAGGGTTTCTCCTCCAGCTTTGGTACTCTTACACTCGCATCGTCTTTTCTTTCAGGAATTAGTCTGTCTCGCCAAGTATTTCTTGCAACAGCAGTTGCACCAACCACATCCATAGGACAAGTTTATCGCTTTAAACATACCTTTAAAAGCGGAATTCCTGGCTCTGAAAAAGTAACAGGATTTTTTTAAAGAGTCCCTCCACTCTTCACCATCCGAGCACCTAGTAAGGCCCTTAACTAACACTTTTTTGATAATATCCTAAGCTTGTTTAACACTCTGTGTGTGGCATCTCTTACTGAAGAGAGCAGTCACACTTCTGAGCCGATTTTCCCTTCAGCAGCACTAACATTATCCATTAGGTCTAGACGAGCTTTTTCACTCACAGCACTGAACAGAAACTGTTTGGTATGTTTGCTCAAGAAAGGAAAATTTTGCGTTAAAAACGGATACCAACCTGTTCCCATATAGCTTCAGCGATCTGATCAATGGCTGTTCCAACTTCTCTGAATTCCCCAGAGTACTTAACATATGCCCAAGTACAAAACGATATAAGAGCCATCCCCAGCACGAGATTACACAGGGTAGCTATGGAGTTCATACCAAGGAACCCAGTCAGTCCTGAGGTTATATACATGGCAAACATGACTGCAAATAGAGTGGCAGGGGTACGAGCAGCATAAAAGATGTTTTTGCCATCGTTGTGCTTCACAAAGTTTGCATAGATCTCGTCGATTTCCACTTCTAGCTGTTCCTGGTAGCGCCGACAGAACTCTTCCCCTCCCATCTTCTTCACCGAGCGGAACTGCCTGACAGCTGACTCTCTGAAATCCTGGTGCTTCCGCTCAAGGTCCGACGGGGCAATGTAAGGCTTATCTCCCCCACAAACCTGTTAGAGCAATCAGAGATGAGGTCATCACACCCTGAGTATCTTCTGCTGGACAGAAAGCAAACCTGCTCCTCGCTGCTCCCCTCCCAAGCCAGCATCAGACTACCTCCCCCAGCTTTCTTGGCTCTGTAAGCTCTGGAGTCCTGTCTCAAGAGAAGCAGCTAAAGGTACTTTGCATCATGGCACAGCAAGAGCCTTGTCTGTCTAATCACATACAGAGCTGTAGCGCATGACTGAACTCAACTGTTCCCTTCGGGCAAGCCCAGAAGGACAGGGCATCAGCCACACATATGTTCCTGCTATGAAAAGGTGCAAGAAAGGAATACCAGGAGGCAGAGAAAGCTTGGCTTGAGGAAGGTTAAGGAGAACTCTGAAGGTCACAAGCCTTCCCCTCAGCTTTTTACTCCTGGTCACCCATCTCGGTAAGAGGGTCAGTGCAGAACTTGGACAAACAGGGTAGATATTGCCCACTCAACACGTTTATTCTGGCTTATTGCTGCCACTAGCAGGCTCCATGGAACTCACGAGGTGATATGAATTAACAAGCACTAGCTGCTGACACCTTTAGCCTATTCTTCCCTAGACTCTCCTCTAGGCTTGATTCTGATCAACTGTGAGAGTACATTTCTGCTGAAGGGACAAGACCATGAATTCAAATGGATACCCATAATGTGGACACCCACCATCTTCCTCTCCCTGAATCAGCATGGGTATGAAAATAGTTAGACTCCAAGGACTTCTACACTGTAAGACTGACTTCTGACCTCTTGAGGACTATGATTAGAGATTACCTAGGCCAGAGACATACATATAGCAGATCAGCTCCAACTTCTCCAGACCCTCACAGTCAGACCACATCTAAAAACTGAAAATTCTTCCCATATGATGTCAAACAGCCGCCTTCCCTCTCCTGCCTGAAGGTAGTCTTATTGCAGAGCTTGTCATCTCATGCCTCGAGTGCAGCAACAACTTGAACCTTCTCCCTTCAGCAGGACACATAGATGTTGTCACAACAACCCCATGCAATGCTACAGGCTTGGGGACGAGTGGCTGGAAAGCTGCCTGGCAGAAAAGGACCTGGGGGTGCTGGTCGACAGCCGGCTGAAGATGAGCCAGCAGTGTGCCCAGGTGGCCAAGAAGGCCAACGGCATCCTGGCCTGTATCAGAAATGGTGTGGCCAGCGGGAGTAGGGAGGTGATGGTGCCCCTGTACTCGGCGCTGGTGAGGCCGCACCTCGAATGCTGTGTTCAGTTTTGGGCCCCTCACTCCAAGAAGGACATTGAGGTGCTGGAGCGTGTCCAGAGAAGGGCGACGGAGCTGGTGAGGGGTCTGGAGCACAAGTCTGCTGAGGAGCAGCTGAGGGAGCTGGGGGTGTTCAGTCTGGAGAAGAGGAGGCTGAGGGGAGACCTCATCGCTCTCTACAATACCTGAAAGGGGGTTGTGGTGAGGTGGGTGTTGGTCTCTTCTCCCAAGTGACAAGTGATAGGACGAGAGGAAATGGCCTCAAGTTGTGCCAGGGGAGGTTCAGGCTGGATATTAGGAAAAATTTCCTTACTGAGAGAGTGGTGAAGCACTGGAACAGGCTGCCCAGGGAGGTGGTGGAGTCACCATCACTGGAGGTGTTCAAGGAACATGTGGACGAGGCATTGTGGGACATGGTTTAGTGGGCATGGTGGGGTTGGTTGATGGTTGGACTTGGTGATCTTACAGGTCTTTTCCAGCCTTAGTGATTCTGTGAGATCACTTTCTCAGAGTACAGCATCCCCTTTCTGCCTCACAAGACGCACAGCTTCACTGGTCAGCTTCAAGGCAAACCTCACTGCCGAGATCCTGACACCCCCACTCTGCCCCTTGCTCGAGTTTAACAAGCACCTTTCTGCTTCTTCCGTACTGAAGTCCTCCACATCTGGCAAAACTCCCTGGAAAATGGCTACTAGTCTCATCCTCCAAAACGGTCTTTTCAGATTGCCGCGAGTGTGTTAGACGCTAGGAGCTGCTGATGCATCAAGACCACCACACAAATAACTGCCACTGTTTTCTTATACTCTGTGTGACTGCACCTGTTGCTCCTTACGTTAAGGTCATTAGGGGGACAGTATTTTGGTTATGCACACTCAGCAAAGGAGGGCTTTGGTTCCTGAGGAGAACGCAGAAGCTACATAAGAACTATCTTTACATAATCCAGTCTTAAATCCAAAGAGTTCCCACTTCTGCTGCTAAAAATAGCAGTGTCAGAGCTGTGTCACATTAAGAACAGAGACATCTGGATAAAAAACAATTCAAGACATTTGTGTGTATCTCTACAGTGATATAAAAATATACAGTACTGGGGAACATTACTATGGAAACAAAGTCTGTTTAAGAGAACATCTGTTCCTGTTTATTCCTTGCCCCAAGTAAGAAACCTTACAACTACAGTATCTCAACAGCCATTGAAGATTCAAGATAGGAAGGCAGACTTGGCATTTATTATAAACAATGCATTTACTACTTCAAGATACCTTCCAAAGGAGTCCCTCTACACCAGCAGAGTATTCTCAAAACAGCCTGCTAACAACTGGAACTGGCTAGTCTGCCACTAGCATTAGGTCTTACTCTAATTTTAAAATGGAAAGCTACTTCAATGATTAAGACCAGAATTATCCTAGTTAACGGGGAGCTATGTTTGTAGCATGTTATCGCACCTACTAGTCTTTTCTGGTTGTACAGTTTCACAGTAAGCATAGTCCTGTTAAGCTTTACGAGACATTAATTGCTTTCAGTATTTCCTATGATAAAACCTTGCATAACACTACGTTGAAGCATGAAGTCCGTCCAGACATTCAGCTTGGAGTGCTATAAGTAACTATCTTCAAGATAAGATGCAAGTAGGAAGTTACATATACAGCTTTTTTGGACAAGATAATTCTTGTATTTCAAGGGGCATTTTTTAAACTTTAGAATCATTTTAATCCTTGCATTTTACAGCTCATGAATGACCACGATTCAGAAGCATGAGACTATAGTACTGGAACTCTACCCTTGCACAACTCTGGCCCACCAAGTGTCTCCTCACCTGTTTACCCATTTCATGTCGCAGGATTTTAAGATATCTGTTAAGAGCAGCAGGAGGAACTAACAGGTGGTATCTTACAAACATGCCCATTCCCATACCTCCCCAGCAATTTCTGTCTCAAAGAATCCTGGTTTTGCTGCATCAGACATCTAACCTCAGAGCAGAGCGCAGAACACACACGACTACTGGGCCTAAGCTACTTTTATCCACTAACATGCTCACAACCAACACCAAGTACAATATTAAAACTGAAGGCCTGTATTTGCATGTAAGGCAGTTAGAAAAAGTTGTGTCATCCTACCTGCTCCATGCCTTTACTGTACAAGTCTTTTGCTCCTGCCACAGCAGCAAGATTGTTCGCCTCGGCTGTTGCCTAGAAAACATTGAGCACCATGTATCATCACAGCATTACCAGCTAGTTACATACACGTAGTTACATTGCCCACCATATCCCCCACAGCCTCCAAAGCTTCAGATTGCCAGGAAAATGCCCCACAAAAACCAAGTGAAGGTTAGCGACATACATTAAAACAGATTACTGACTAGGAGAACGTTTTCTTCAACTTTCTAGTACAGCTGCAGACAAACTCCCATGTGCTTGTACAGGCTTTTCATCACGAGCAATCTCTTCTGAATGCTCTATTGTTAATAAGCAAATAAGGATCACTAAACTATTAAATGTTAATCCTGATACATCACTACCTGTGAGGAAAGAAGCAAGCTGGTATTATTTCTGCATTATATATGTGCAGTTTTGGTGTCAGAATTTTTAAGAATTGAAGACTATTTTCAACACGTGTCATGTCAGGGACAGTTATTCTAGCTAATGCTGCAAGATGTCATCTTCTGTATCCCCCAGACACATTTATGGCATGCTAAGTAGAGGAAATGATAGCAGCCTGAGTTTCATTTTGATGAGTTCTCTGAACTCCCCCCAAAAGTCTAAAGATTTGGTTCCTTGAAGGATGAGAACACCCCCAGAACAGTCATGTCTTAATGAAGTGACCCAGGAAGCTTAAAAAAGCTTCATCTTACAAACACAAAATGGTTAAAACTGACCCTAAAGCCCACACTTTGGTGAAAGCTCTTCATCCCAAACAATTCAAGGGTTCAAGACACAGCTTTATACAATCAGTTTGTGTTCAGATCGCTTTAAAGCCGATTACATCCTCTTTGGATCAACCCAGAAAAGAAACCTCAATGCAGTTATCCTATCTAACAAACCCACATAAAGTAGCCCAACACTGCAAGACAGTGGCAATAGCTGCATTACTATAAGCCTTCTCCATTTTATCTGCTGCATCTGATGCTAAAAGCCCTCTGAATACAGTGAGAAAGATACTGACAAAATAGCAAGTTACAGGAAACACATGCTTAGAAATTGAAGCAGCTAGAAGAACCCAACCAACCAGATATACCCCCGCCGCATTTGGTAGATGGAACTGAGGGAAGACACAAATGTGTATTCAGGTTACACAGTTCAGATGGTTTTCAAAGTACACAGCTCCTTCAAGAACTACAGCTCTGTGTGTGGGAGCTTCAGACCTGCAGCAGTCATGATCTTCAATTGCAAAGAACTTACAATGTACACATCATCTATTAGATTATTTGAAAGAAAAATAAAATACCTGCAGCATAGATTTCGGATGAGGTAGCTCCTCTCCTTGATAGATTTTTATATAAGCCTAAAGGGGAGAAAGAAAAAAGATTTATTTTTCCTAAACATTTATGATTGAGGAGAAGGAGAGGAATGATGTAAAGATAGAGCTCATAGCATTATTACAAAGAAATAATGTAAGTATTCCATGAAGCAAATTTCTTCATACAAGTCTGGCATTCTCACAGTTATCCCTAGTGCTTTAATCCCTTTACTTTCCTGTGCATTTGAGGCTGGGGCCTAGCAGGGTAGGAGAGAACCTTGAGCGACATGGCCACTATCTCAAGAAGTGACAGGCTTGACAGCAGGTTTCTGCTCCCTCAAATACATAAGAAAGTCCTTGCTAGGCAGGGACTCTTCACCCACCACAAAAGAGTAAAGGTGACTATCTCACACAGCCTTTCTGGCAAGAGGTCTGTCCAAACATGCCCCAGTGCTGGGAGAACCAGTACTTACATTTCCCTGATACGCCTTGCTCCCTTGAAGTGTGGGAGGAAAAAAAAGCAGATCAAAGCACTAACGCAGACAGAGCTGAGCCACCAAAATACTTCTGGAAGCCAAGCAGGCAGCCTATCCCTCTGTGCCCCACCCCACCAATCCTCAGGTGTCCTTTCTTTCACCAGGGTTTCAGAAGGCTGGAAGAGAACATGTCCTTCACGTCTTCTTCTCCAGCCCACAAGACGGCCCATGGCACAGCTCTTTGGGACAGATTAGTGGAGGGGGCAGAGCAGGCAGCAGTAGCCATTTCAGTGCTTTGGACAAGCTGTGCGAGTTAGACCAACGAGGCCACTCTCAGCCCCTCAGAGGCTGGGCAGTTATTCTTCTTCATGCTACTACTGCTCTCCCCCCGGCTTGTCTACAAGCCTCCGCCCTGAGGATTTTTCTCTGTAAAGGCAGAGAGAACAAGGTTATCAGGGTCCCTATATACTCAATGCTTTAGGTTGTAGGGCAACCTACAAAAACGTATAGAGTTATACAGGACTCTGTTCCCTCGACACCCTCCTTGCTTCTGTAGCTATTTCCTCCAAGTAAAGGCCCTCCAGTTTCCAACTCAGGCTTCACGATCTCAGCTTTAGATGCACAGTCCCAAGGGAGTAGTCCTCTTTAGTTACATAACCACAGCCTCTCTGCAGCACCCTGCATGACTGCTCCCACACTGGATACGGGACATGAATCAGGCAGCGTTTCAATAGAGGAGGTTTTACGCTCAGGTTTCAGGGCGCAGTGCTTTCTAAACTGCTGTTGAATGTGCACTCCCTACGCTGTATGGGATCAGGTCTTACTAGAGAAAGAAGTGGAACAAAAAGCAGCATGCAACCATGGAAATACAGAGACTGAAATATGAGCTCCAGAGTGTTGATTTTATGCTTGTCAGAACAGCCATGACTTGTGCATCCCATATCGTGTCTTTGCTTTATAAAGTTACTTCATCTTACAAGTGTTAAAGAGTTCTGGTCTCAGACTCCTCCCTTGCACAGCTTCTTTCTTAACATCAACTCAACTCTGGTTTACCTTCAACATGCACGCTCAAAAGTAATAATGCAAAATTAACGTCTTTAGGAATGAGTGCCACTTTCTCCTACCAAGCCAACTGCCTAAGTCATTCCAATTCAAAAAAAAGGTTACACACACCAGACCAATTCCTGGTGATGTAGGGATTATGTTATCGCATTTCTGCTGGTGTCACCATGATACCAAAACAGCTCAAGAGTCTAACAGCTGCAAGTATCATACACAAATATTTCAGAGCATACAGTGGTGCTGCACATGCAAGTGTTTGGAAAGCATCTTCCTTGCATGTTAAAAATCCAGAGGGGAGTATCTGAAATTTTCACTGCATACCTAGCAGTTTAAGAGCTGTTTTTTATCTGTACAATCTACATGAGACACTCTTAAAAGCAGCAACATATTCAGACAAACTAGGATTTCAAAGTAGGGGAAGAAAAATCTAATACAGCTTGAAGTATTTCAGGCTATTTACAAATAAAAAAATCCCACACAATTTTGCCAAGAGCAGCTTGCTAAGAGCTATACTGTTAGGAAGTTGTGTGCCAGTTCTGGAAAGTCAGAGTAATGAAATGAAAATAAAAGTGAGCTGATCAGCTAGTGTCAGCCTAGATATCTTATCTTCTCTGGGAACACCATGCCCTAAAATTAGAATACTTTCTTTTAAGCCATTAACAGAAATAATTAGTATGAGTTTGCTTACCTTGAAGTATTCTACAAGATCTCTACAGGTCACCTTGGATCCACTAATCTCTTTTTCTACCAAGTTTTCAGGGGCAAGCAGTAATGGTACCAAATTCCGCAGCTCTTTCTTAAAATCCTCATCTATATCTAGTAAAATTCAATCAATTTCAGAAAAAAAAAGTGGTTAGTTTTCTTTTCAATCTTACATATCCTAAAGGAACACTGATAACCCATGACCCTTCAAAATCCATAGCGTCACAACTCTTGACTGCATTTTTAAGATATTTAAAGGCTTAAATACGTAGTGTAGCTTTAGTAAGTTCTACCTACTCTTTAATCTTAAATTCAGACTGAGAGAACAAGGTTCCATAGTCCTTGTAATATTTAAAGTGCATTTCCCCAATTACACCGACATCTTACACAATAATCCCACAGGTCTGCGCCCTCAGCACAGAAGTGGTTGGCATCCCACTATCACAAACCCACTTTTTTTAGCCTTTGCCATGCTGATACATTCCCTCTGTTGGGGGACAAGCAGCAATTGGAAGAATCCTGGCAGCCTCTCATTCCACAGTAGCAGAAGCCTACAGCTTTTCTTTTCAAGTCATTCTAGTTCTGACCTTTGGTTTAGCAAGTTCTTAGAAAAAAGCCTTTCAATTTCAAGAAAGTAAAGTTTTTAATTTCGTGAATTCTCCCCTCCGCAATCCTTATCTTTAGAATCCTTATTTCACGACCTTTAAGTATATCTCAAGTTACCAGATTACAATCAACAGCTAGACACAAAGATATCCATTCCCTCTGCCTGCTTACCTCCTCTACCTTTAAACCACTGAAGACAACACAATACAGAACATTTCTAGATTCCATGGTTTCACCCTTTAGCCCTACATTTTTCCAAACAAGCATTTCAATAGCTAACCATTTCAGTGTTTAACTTCCATTATAAAAGAAAATAAACTCAGTGATCTGAATCAAGAAACACACAATGGAAAGCTTCCTACCATTCAACCTCCCATCAAAATTTGGATTTGTTGCAACTTTAAGACCAGGGTGGGGCAACAGGAAACAGCCAAGATTACTGAAACAGGAGTGAATATGCTTCCTTACATTCTGTAGCTCTTCATGTTGGTTTTGCTTTACCTGAAGAAAAAGAAAAGGCAGTAAGAACTGTCAACAGCTTTGCAGTACTGCAATTAAGATTAATTATCAGCTCAAAAGCAGCAAGAGCACAGAAGCATGTTTAAGCTTTCATTCCTGAACCTAAAAATGTCTAGTGCTAAACCCCAGAATGCACACACAAGTGGGAATATCACAAATGTATTTTATTAGCACAGAGTTAGCTCATCATACATCATTATCTTGACAGTAAGTGGTCACTTAAGTTAGAAGTCCACACTAGGACTACTGGAGATAACTTACCTGCAATCTTTTCTCTAGGAACTTTTTTCCTCCTTCCAAGCCATATGCATGTTCATAAGGATAACTCCAATCTCTAATTAAGAACATTAGTGTCTATAACAGGAAGAACAACAGCAGTGAATGGCTTGCATCATTCCTAAGGTCAAAAACTCTATCACACATGTGATTATTTTAAGTAAAAAAAATTCTGAGCTTGGCTGCTCTAGATGAGGTAGCCTTGTAGTTTTGTGGTGCTAGTGTTTGCTTGTTTAAAAAAAAAAATCAACCAGCCAAACCCACACACCAAAACACACAAATACAACTCCTTATCTGAAAGGAAATACCCAAGTGTCTTAAAGGTAACTTCCCTGTTCCATGGGTTTGCCTTTGCCTTTTGCTATCCCACAGGGATTACACTGTCCTCTCTCTCATCAGCTGAAGATAGAAAACAAACCTTGACATTACTCTTGTATCAGACGAGGTGCTTTACAAGGAATGCATCTTGCCTGGGCTAGTCACAAGAACACTGGGGACTCACACTTGTAGCCTGAATATTCTAGAGACGCAAGAGTCTTAAAACTCACCACTAACAGCAGTCGACTAGTACCCTTATAGGTTAAGGAGGATACTTCAGGATGGAAGAGATCTCAGTCTCTGTCTCCACTAAACAGAAGCAGCCTCAAACCCTTCTCTGGCCTAGCAAACACTCAGGAGATGCTAGCAGGTTTGAGACTTTTAACGCTGAAGACAGCAACACTTCAAGTAAACAAAATGCAACACGGCCCTCCTCAATGCTATTTTAGAGGCCACATGACCTTTACTCAGAACCATGTACCACCAGCAAAGACCAACCATATCTCAAAGAGTAATGAGTAAGAAGGCAGCGCGAAACTTTTCTCCTCGATGTCTGCACATCATCTGACACTTTCATTCCTTTTATGCCTTATAATTCAGGCACAAAGCTATACTTGCCCAAAATGTGATCCTTTTCAGCATTTTTCCCATTGTGTTTTTGCTAAGAAATGTGGTGGCAGGGAAAGAAAAAAAATCAGTCTTGCAAAGAACAGGCTAGCTTCAGCCCAACTAATTTCTCTTCATAAATTACCCTGAGCTCACTTTCTACACATTCAGTTGCTTAAGATCCATTTAACACACATAGTTACCTGAAACGGCTTTTGGTAAATCTCTTCCATAGCTAGTCTTCCATATTCTGTAAACAACTGATAGAAAGAAGAGTGTAAGGGTGCCACATATAAAACACATTTTTCTACTGTAAAATATTCTGTCACTAGAAAATAAAGCATTCGACCATAAGTCCTATTATGGGTTGAGAATGGTCAATACACCTCAAGAACAAGTACGCCAATCCTCAGTAAAATTCAGGAAGGAGATATTATTTCCACTGGTTTTGCAGTGCCATTCCGTAACTGTCAATGCACCGCAGCTCTAAGTGGGTGGCCTGTGGACTACTCTCAGAAGAAAGCTGGCTACATCTCTCAGCGAGCCCGTTTCCAACACGTGTTTCCTAGGCTAAGGAGGTAAGCCTGTCTAACATTTGACCCTTACTTCCCTGGAAATCTCAAGGAACTTGGCTAGAGCCAATGTATCAGACATTTAAATACAAGCCAAGTTCAGCAGCTTCCCAGATCTCTACTTCAGTCCGTGATCTTAACTGATAATTGTTCTTTCCTTCCAGTATAACGGCAAGTAGTATCAGCCATCTTCCTCTTGTTGCTTTCACCACCTTTAATACCAGCAGCAGCATTCTTCACTGGACTGAGTGGGCCAGGCAACCCACGAGAACAGGAATTATGGACTGTGCTGGCCGTTTCAGCAGAGGTCAATACTGTCAGGTGTTGATCCATGCTAGCCCCCTTACAGATCTTGGAGGTCGAGATGAAGGAAGCACACCAACATCCTCTAGTACCAGGCAACTGTTCTTCTGCATTAAAACTAACTCCTGGAACATCTCAGATAAATTTCATGGCTGAAAGGACAGTTCCCCCTGTGTTGATCACATGAGCATCTGTGAACTTACAAGACTAATTTAACACAAATTAACTTCCAAGCCCTTGTCACCCTGAGCAAAAGAAGCTCTGAAGTGGCCAAGTACCCACATGAGACTGGCTCCTTTGATCCTAACTCCCTACCCCGTTCACTTCCCTGCTACGTGGAAAAGGCAGCTAGAGAGTAACAGTATTTCAGAATAACAGAAAATCCTGTATAACAGAAATTCAGAATTCCCTTCTCTCAGCCCCCCAATTCCTTGTCCCAGCTTTAAATGCACAGGCATCCCCTACCCACTGCTTATATTTATCACTCTTCTCTTCCCTTCCTTCCCTCAAATCTCACCCTCCAGTATAACAGAAAGGGATTGCTCTATTCAGATTGCACTGAGGCTGTCAAAGGACCAAAGTCATGAGGAAAGCCTGGCTTTCAAATAATTAGCTAAGGCTTTTGCAGTGCTTGGTTGTTTGGGGTTTTTTTTTGGGGGGGGCGGGGGGGGGAGTTTGAGGGGGTGCTGGCCCAGTGATATAACTCCGTTAACTGAGAACAGCATCACAAGACTATGTTTAGTTAGTGCACTTCTACTTCCAGTATTGGCAGCCAGGCAGCAAACAGCACCGACCAAGACAGAAGTCCTTTCAATCAGAAGACGCGTAAAACAGCTTTAAGCTGTGACAAGGTCATGGCCTGAGCACAGGCAGGCATTTGTTGATACACAGACTAGCCTTTAAAGCTACAGGTTTTAAGTTAAGTAGATAAGGTTCTTGCACCGTTCACGTGAAGCCAGAATTCTGTGGCCTTTGACCACAAAGTTCCATTAGGGAATGAAAACCCCACAGGAAAGAGGGGACAACTCTTTCCTGCTTTTGTTTCTAAGCAGAAATAAAACTCTGTAGAAGCTTCTCAGCTGAAAAACTACAGAAGGCTTCTGGGTAGAAGATAGCTCTTTCTGCCCTGACCCAAGCTCCCACATTTCTTTAGAAACTGGTTATGAAATATCATCCATTTTCCTATTTTAGGGAAAATGGAGAAGCATTGGAATTTTCTCGTTAAGTACTTCAAGAAATGATTTTCCTTTCTCATGCTTTCGGGAATTTCAGACCTTACCATATAGAGAACAGACTTTAGAAAGATAAGATTTAGCCAGATTAGAAGCTTGCACTATTTTACCTTTGCATTGGCCCAGCAGAAGCATCACAGCATCATGGAGTTGATGCAAATAATGTTGTTACAGGCAGTACTAGTTTCAGCATTAGGCCAGCTTAAGTGTTTTATATGAAGCAGCAGGCAACTCCCAAATCACAGTTACATTAGTAGTAACTTCCAGAACAATGTCAAGACTATCAGTTCAGAAGCAGCTTAATATAAATTCAGCATATTCTTACCTGCAAATGTTGAAGGTCATCTTCCTGAATATTCTGGGACAAGTTGTATACCTGTAAAAGAATTACAGTGTACCATGAAACCATTATCTTACATTCATGTAGTCTCTTAAGATATCTTGAGTATTTTTACTCAAAAATAGTGGAGTTTGACTCCAGAAAAGTCTAACTATCCAGAAGTCAGCAACTAGAAAGGTGTCACAGAATGCATCTCAAACAAAAGTCACTTCCTTATACAAAGTGCTAGGGACAAAACCACTGCTGACTACCCTAATCCTTCTTAGAACAGCTTCTTTCCAAGGAAGCAAGCCATAAAGGAATCAGAGAAGACTGCTGAATGCTTCAAATCACCACACGGGTATGAGACAGGAGGATTGAGAAGGGCACATCTGTTTGCCATCCTCAGGTCCAAGTGCTCTAGGATCCAGTGATCCAGCAGCTGCATCTCCAACACAGAAATAACTGGGTAGTTAGTTCACCAGTTTTTTTTTATTTCAAACCTTCCCAGGGAAATCTGATTTTATCCAGGGAGCTCGTGACCATTCCAATAGCACAAATACTGAACAGCAGTAAACGTAAAGATGCCTCAATAACCCACAACTTATCCTAACCAGAGAAACAAAACACAAAACCCACCAAAAACCACCCCACAGGACAGAAGTAGTGTTCTCCTGTTAGTTTCATCTTATAGCATGTCTGAATAAGGTCACTTGTCATCCCTCAAAAACACACTCGCTTTTGGCACATTTAAGGCACAAGGTTAGAAGTAGTTTTGGCATAACACAAGAGAATTGTCAGAAGTTTAACAGTAGCAGTAATTGTAAGTTTAGCTGATCATAGTGTAATTTCACCCCAAACTGTATCTAAAGTCTTAAAAAAGACTCTGTAACACATCTGTACAGAAGCAGTTGCTACTTTGACACCTTTTTTGGGGATTCCCCAGTTCAGCCAGCAATTTAACTCAGCTTGGCCTTGGATAACCTTGATTCCACAGAAAAACTTATGTAGTATCTCACACTGAAAATAAGACATTAAGTATAAAAGCTTAAATGATAGTTGGAGGAAAATCTACAGGTGAATTTTCAAAGCGTGGCTAGAGGGATATTCTTTGCATGTTCAGGATAGAGCGTTCCTATAGCTGCCGTTGTTCGCCAGCACAGGTATTCTCACCTGGACAGAACTCGTCATGGTGCTCAGAGCAAAAACCGTTGCACAGTCTTTGATAGTGGATTGGCTATCAAAGGCACCTTGGGTATCCATGAGTAGTACAGCAACCTAGAGAGTTTTAAAGAGCAGCGATAGTTAACCAAATTGTTAACACTTTCAAACTCCAGGCCAGTGGGACAAATTCTATTTTAAGTAAAGCAAATCTCTGCCCCTATATCCACTTATTAAACCTCAGTCAGCTCCCTGCGCACATGTCTATACACACTTGGAGCTGGGCAAGCAATAATTAGAGGGCCATGTCATCAGCCTTACGTCCTTGGCCCTGCTACACTAGTTACCCTCTCCCACAAAAATATCCTCCCTCAGCCCAGTGAGGGTACAATACAGAGTAACAGACAGCTCTTATTCACTGGAAAAACTTTAGTCTCGGCTGACAATCCAGCATAGCTCATTAGAGCTAAGAGTGAGAAGGTTACTTTTAAGAATACATCTATCATAAAATAATCATTTTCAGAAGAAAACAAGATAATTGATACCGACTGTCTGCTGGAATGACAAGGAACAAAGTGATCTTAACGATAAAAGTTAATCTGTCCAATTCCTATCTTTGGGATCTACGACAATCCCCTTCTCTTTCAGTTAGAGATGACTGATAAGCAAGAACAAGTGATTTGTCCCCAGAGCACAAACAGATCTTTAACTGTTTTTTAGCCAGAGAACTGTTTGGTTAGCTATGAAATTTGATAAAACTCCCTGCTCGTCCCTAAGCCACCATCTGTTTAAGATCAGTGTCCCATATTAATTGGCCATCAGATGTCTCCTCTGCAAATGCAAAGGGTATGAAAGTTAAATAACGAAGAGCTTATGGTTCAGGAGAACATGAATAGCTCAAGATACACCACCAGTACTGTGGAGTAAATATTTATTAACAACTTTGTTTCAGCATGAAGATTAACTACAAAGTTTGGTTGTAGGTGTTTAACTGACTTAGAGTTAAAAAAGATGCACCAGCTTTGATTGGAATAGAGTTAGTGCCTTTTATCCCACTGTTAGACTTAATCCCTTTTAACAGACTACCTGTTAAACTATATGGAAGGACCAGCTTCCAGACCCTGAAGCTGTTTTCAGTACTTACAGCCATACGTTACATTTCACTAGAACACAGCTACAAGCTAGAACACATTCTCACCTCTCAAAAAACAGTGTTTGTTATAGAGCTGTTCTTATCACAGCATTTGTCTATATATGGTATTTACAGCCATTACAGTTTTACAACATCCACAGAACACCCATCAGCCTGGACAGAGTAGACTTTGCCAAAATGATGTACTCTCAGAATGGGACTATTGTTGGAGATAGAATCTTACGACCCAGCAGGAAAATTCATACTTGCACTGATAGAAGGCTTCCAAATATGTTGTGCAGCTGCTGAATGCAAAGGAAAGCAACTGGTATTCGAACTGCCTCCATGAAACCCATGGTGTTAAAAGTATACACAGAGAGGCAAAAATGCCTACATACACCTATTTAAGTCAAGCGCTTACCTTTGTTCCATTGGGTTTATCAATTACAAACACTTCACTCCAAATCTGAATGCCAGTGGTTTCCCGTTCACATCCACCTCTCCATGTAAACCCAGTCAATGGCTCAGTGTTTCCACCTATCCAGCAAGAAGAATTCTACAAAACAAAAGAAACTTACTTAAAACCAAGGAGGAGATTTTTTTATTATGTTACTATTAACATAATCTGCCATGTTTTAGCAGACTTCCACATTGTTCTCTCATTTTCCTCAGAGCCAACTGACAACATGACACAAAATATTAAAACACCGCGCTACTCTGCTGTATTTCAAGGATCATCCACAAAGAAATGTTGTTCGAGTCTACTGTATTTCAGCAGTTGCACAAGTCTTCAGCCACTGAAGAGTATATGTGCACAGCTTTCAAGTCTCAAGCACTCAAAACTAATGAGAACAGCTCAGTTTTGTCCATCGATTCCACTTCACGCTCATGCTCTTCTCTCACAGCTGAGAGAACTCAACTCAAACACAGTTTGAAGTAGCATGTATTTTACCTACAGGAACAGCTAAACCTCTGCAAGGAACAAAAAAATGATCTTGACTTAATCCTCTCCCTTCCCCCTCACAAACAGGTCAACTGCTGAAACTAGTTAAGCATCTAATCCCCTGCACTAAACAGAGGCCAGCACAAGACTCCCAATGCCGGCTTGCAGAAGCCAAAGAGAATAGGCAAGGACCAGAAAGGGAGGTTGGGGGGGCTTGGGCAGGGGGTTGTTTTGTCATGCACATACACCTGTACCAGAGAGACTAAGCAAAACCCAAACAGTTTTCCCCTGGAGTTTTTTTTATCCCAGAATATGCTTATGCATCCACAGACCACTCTAGAAATCAAAGGTTCAGGCCTGCTTTGGGCTTCAGTACACTCCAGGATACAGTTTTGCAGCGCTGAATCTTATTTCACAGGCGTATGACAATGGACTGTAGCTTTTTACTTTTTCAAAATAATCTGTTATGTTATTCAACAATATGTTCCACTTATCATTTATACAAGAATACTTTTTCCCAGCTCGGTCCAGAAACTATCCTTATTTGTAGCAATTCAGACCAAAACTACAAAAACCTTTTGACAAGTCCCTCAATGAGCACTAGATACAACCACATTCGATTTCCTATGCGATTCATGTCGCAGGAGACTTGTGTCTTAACAGGCACAACTTCAGCTGAAGCTGCTTCATCTTATAGGCAATGCACTTAAGCCTGTCTCTGACTGACCTTGGCATCAGTTTGAAGCGCTCCTAGCTTGTTAACCTTTGTCTTTCCTTACTTAACTCAGTATTTTAACAGTCTCCATCCACCAAGTTGGCTTGAAAGACATGCAAGAGATGGGAGGAGAAAAAGAGACTTTGTCCCTACACGAAATCAAGCTAGAAGTTGCACTACAGTTTTTATCAGTCACATAAAAGATAACCTCTCTAAATATATTCCACACCAAAGAAAGGACCAATGCAGCTTTATTTGCATAGTGCCATTAGTACACAGTGCACCTTGCAGATTAATACAAGCTAAGAAGGTCATACCCCTGAAAAAAGCTTTTAAATCTAAATTTACTAGTGTTACTGCACCCAACTCTTAATAAGGCTTAAACTGCAACAAAGATCACAGGATCGTTGCAGCAGCTTGCTGAGTACACAACTGCTGCTGGTTTGTGGCAAGTTATTCTGTTCCATTTCAAATGAGCAATCATAACACTAAATATCAGTGCTTGAAATGAGATGCCACCTCCCCGAAGTTAGTGACCAATCTCAGCCATGCCAAAATCCTACCTGTGACTTCGACCGGCACAAGCGAGATTTTTAGAATGATAGCTTTTCCCATGGCCTCCAGCTCTTGGTTTAAGACAAGGAAGTGGGATTCTGAACTATCTTGGCAAGTTTTTCATCACACATGTTAATAGCCGCAGGGGAGGATATCCCAAAATTGCTTGGTTAGCGTACAAACTGAATGCAGATGCTTTAGTATTTTGTGCAGGATCCAATATTTAGTTCACAGAAAATACAGACTTGTAATTAAGGCTGACTGAAGATGGAGCAAGTACTCTAAAACTATACCCTCCTGTCCAGGTCTCCCCTCCTGTACAGAAATTTGTGTAAGCATAGAGGATGCCATTTGACTTAATACCATTCAGAAGCGCTCAAAAGAGGAGGCGTTGCACTTATCTTCTCTCATCCCCAACTCCCATCAATCAGTTTGCAGCAGCTCTGATGTTTGTCAAACTCTTTCCCTAAGCCAGTTTACGTCACTGAGCTGGCAGGAAAACAATTCAGCAAAGTGCAGTGTCTTCTGATGCACCACTGAGTTGGATCAGCTCAGCAAAGGGCCTGCAAGCATTACAGCTTCAGAACACAAATGCCTGGCCAGAAGCAGCACACAGAGAGCAAGACCTCTCTGCTTTTGGTAAGAGATAGCTGTTACAGTAGATGGCCAAGTTTGCCTTCATCTTCAGTTTAAGTGAAACAAATGGAATTTTAAAGGACACCTATAGAAAACTGAAAAAAGTGATTGCACAATAAAGGGAACAGAGAGGCATGATATTACACAAGGCTGAAACAGCGTTTCAATCCATTTTGCTTTATGAACTTTTGTTTTATTTCACAATCTGAAAGCTAGGAGTATTTGTTTAAAGCTCAGCTCTTCTATTTTTGGAAGGAACTAGCACTGCAACCCTACCCAGCCACCATCTAGCTCAGATTGCTATACTTCTTGGGAGTTCAGGTTTTTTGTTTGTTTGGGAGTTTTTTGTTTTGTTTTTAAACATAAACAGGACACTAGAGAGGGTTTATATACACACACAAAAGACCACTCACTGAACAGCTATATCAATGAGATGTTTATTCCTCCCTAGGTTAAAAGAGGCTTAAGAAGTTGGGAGCACCAGCTTGCTACTCTGTATTCCTCCTACCATATCCTCAGTGTCTTTCTTACAGAGCTCTTGGCAAATCAGTGAGAGGAATTCAATAGCAGGCACTACTGGGAGCGAGAGAAAAAGAAATCTTCATTTGCCAACTACCAGCAGCTTCTTTGCAATATTCCCATATTTCCTGTAACTGCAGGGTTCATCTTGATTTCTCCTCAAGCCAGCTAGCACAAAGGTAAAATAGATGCAGTCGTGTTTCGTTTCTGCTACCATGAATTCCAACTCTGAAGAACAGTGACCATAAAAGGCATTTTTTTTTTTTTAAAGAGCTTCAAAAGCAACAAGACACTGAATTGTCAATATTCACTAAGCAGATGAACAGAAACACACCACAAACTGTGACAGGCAGATGTGTATGTTCACAGGAGGCCCTACTCCACTTTCCCCTGTATCAGCCAAGAGTTCAAATTACAGTAAACACAAGACACCACCAGCCAAAAGCTACAAACTAAGACAATAAATTAAATTTTGGATCAGGCATTCATTAACCAATGACTTAAAAGGATTTTAAAAGTTCCTGGTTTATGTTCAGACACACATTCCAGGCAGGAAACAGGAGATTTGCTCCCTCTTGCCATAACTCAGATTTAAGCGAATTTAGTCCTCCAATAGCTACCTGATAAAACTCTTCCTTTTACAACAATGGGTAAGCTAGTGCTACAACATGATTTCAGGAGATCAAGTCAAAGCAAGATTCCTCCAAGCCACCACCACTTAGATGAGCCCTTCCTCAAAGCTCAACTAGAAGGCCACCACGTTCCCTCATTCAAGTTCTTCTCATGCCCACTTACATCGGGACACCAATAAGTTCCCTTGATAACTGTAGGAAAATTTATTTGAAAAACTGTCACTTAAATACACTTCTTCACAGAGTAGACACAGAGTAGCTAGCTTCCCCACCCCCCCCAATAAGTAAGAAAAATTCAACCTGCTATATTTGTGCTCAAGTCAACAAATAAAGGTAAATGACTAAAATACCAAACTACTTTTCTCCTGCAGGGAAAATCCAAATTACTCACCCTGTTATACATGTATCTAAGCATGAAGTCCAGCAGAAAAGATTTTCCTTTGCGGAAAGCTCCTGCTACAGACACAACTACTATGTTAAGATCTTTGATGTGTTCCTGAAGCAAGATTTTTTCCAATGCTGCTTCATCTAATTCAAAGTTATGGTCATCTTCATGAGCAAGAACAATCTGTATGGGGCGCGGCTTATCCAAATCCACCTCGTCGTCTGAGTCTGGCAGGGCATCTGAGTCAGGTAGGGCATCCTCCTCCTCTTCTTCCTCATAAAGCTTACCTGCAAGTTGACAGGTTACAATACATTAGTAAGTCAGAGCTTAGGGCACTAGACGTTTCTCTGAAGCGAAGCCTTGAGCTGGGCTTTCATTCCCAGCAGCAAGAATGACGTTCTCGGGAGCGCACATGTGCGGACAATGAGATCAACAGCAGTTCCCTGTCTTTTTTCATCAAGTTTGCGTATAGTCTACATTTCGGATCTTCAGCATTCTCTATGTTTCAAGAAATCACAAAAGAAAACTGGTTTTCAGCATCAAAACCCCTTTTTAAAGGCTTCTTGAGTATAACTTCCATTAAAAATCAAGGGCCTTCTCTCTCTTATCTGGAAAAAAATTAATTAGTTTAAAATAAGCTCCAAAAGAGGACCAAAAAAGGACATTTTTAGATCACCACCTTCTTATACTTTTTTGAGGAAAAAATTTATATATATAATGTTTTCTGCCAGTTCTCCTTGCCAACATATACAAGCAAGACCACCGATCTAGCATGTAACCTCAGGATTACATACATCAGCAGATTACTAAATTCCTCTGTAATTCCAACACATTACACCCGTTTCAATTCTCAGTACAGCACAGACTTCAGAGTGCCTATTCACGCTTGCAAGAGGATAAACTCCTGAGCATGGGCAAGGCCTAACACTTCTGGGATAAGAAAAAACAACAAAACATTGAAGTAGTTTCTGGCTTTATACTCTTCCTATGACACATTATTAAGCAATATTTAATAACAGTAAATACCAACTCTTTCAAAAAGACTTAAATTGTGTCTGAAATATTCTTTTAAGAGTCAATACCCTTTCAGGATCAACCAGGAGCTGAAACAACTATAACTCAGATGAGATTTAAGTTACTAATGAATGATAAATTAAGATAACACGGCCCTTCAGACATACACCACGATAGTACCAATATCTTATTTTCCTGACTTCCAGAATTCAGGAATTACTGTGTTAGAGGCCTAAAAGAAATCCAAACAAACCGACCTGTCCAAGATGAAGTCTCCTCTTCTGTTCAACACTGAAGTTTGTCCCACAGCAGAAACAAACTCTACCACTGGCCTGATTCCACTTTTCCTATCAAGCACCTGGAAGCTGTTTTGTTCTTACAGAATTGCCTCCAACTCCAGTTTACATTTTGCTGTATTCTGTCAGAACCCCATGTGCACAAACCTGTTTGAGGCACCTTCCGAGCGGTTACTTATCTGGGAACACGACTGTATGAATTTAAGTACGTTGGACTGCTAGTCATGCTTGCATTTCCAACCATTGCTTTAACAAAGACAAAGAAGCAGCCATCTCCAGTTACTTGACGCGTTGCACACAGGTATGTTACACGGCCCCCATGCTTCCCGTGGAAGTAGCGTTCTCTTGCAGGATGTGTGATGAGGCACCATGGAACGGCACCAGTTTAATTCATTCATGGCAGAGACCCTGCCAATACCCACAGGACCTGCCAAGCCATTCCTGCCAGACTTTGCATCCTAGATACCATCCTCAGCAAAAGACTTATGAACAGTGCTCCAACGCACTCCGTTTTGTGGATGTAATGAGATATCTAAGTTATTACCATGAACTTGAAAAACTGGTAACATGGTGACCCTGGAGTTTTTCCAGCAGCTCTCTCTTTAGCCGGTTCTGACAACATTTCACTTCCTTGCAAATCAGAGAAGACGTTTCCATTTCCAAGCATCAAATCTGTGCTGCCTCAAAGGCCAGTGGCACTAAATCTTAAAAAAAAAAATTGGTTTGAATATACTAAGCTCGTGTAGTACTTGGTTTGAACAGGAAGTAAACTTGAATGCTTAAACCCTAAGCAGCTAGAACTAAACTCCAACATTATCTAAGTGAGTGTGCAGAACAGCCCCTAGCGTCACCCTAACTCAAACCCGCTGACAAAGCAGGCCAAAAAATTCAATTGCACCAGCAGGCCTGAGAACTGGAAGGAGTAACTTTAAAAAGAAAAGCCGTCAACAGGACACCAAACTGTACAGGCTACATTGACACAATATTGGTCACCACTTCAGAAGAAAAACTCTCACCTTTGGCCTAAAGCTTTTGTATTCCCAGAAATTAAATAAGCCCTCTTTTTTGAAAGCGTTTACAAAAGAGGTTTTGCCCCATATAGGTGGCATCCTTTGTAGGCCAGAAAGCTTGGGAAGTGAGGTACGAAGATTTTGACAGCCAGAAAGAAAGCCTTCAGCATCACAGCCTAGAAACATAAAGGGAATTATTCTATTGACGAAAGCATTAAGAATAAATGGCTCCAAGAAGAGACGCCTGTGTTTTAGCAAACAGGTATTCACACAATTTATTGAAGCCCCTGCTTCTACATATTCCCCAGGCAACAAGTTTAACTTGATTACTGAAAACAGCCTTATATTCTTTTATTTAAATGCATACTTCACTTCAGCTGCAGTAGACTGCGAAATAGTCTGAAGCCACATTTGCAACTTCTCTTCATTCACTTGGAGCCTGACATTAACCATCTTTTCCTACCTGGAAGTCATCGGAACCTCAGCAGACCTCAAAGTGTGAGTCGTAGCAGCATCCTTCTGCCAGTGCAGAGCACAGCCACCCAAAGCCTCTTCAAGCCAAGAAGCTTTCCAAACAAGTAGAATGGCCTTTTATCATTAGTTATTTCCAAACAAGCAGATTCTCCCTATCACAAGTAGATAGTACTATCACGAGCTTACACACAATATGCGCATTAAAAGGTCATAACATCTTGTTAATAGTATTCTGCACCCCTGGAGCTCACTTAGATCAGAGGGGACAGGAGAGAAGATTCATCTTTGGCCCTACTAGATTTCACTTACCAGCAGAAATTGGAAAGTCAAGTCTGGAGCATCAAGTTGGGCTTTTTGTTTGGTTGTTTTGTTGGGTTTTGGGTTTTTACTAGCCAGCCTAATATATCTGATAGCTCCCAACCTACCTACAGAAAAGACCATCATTGCCATGAATCAAGCACTTTAGAGGGTGGAGAACTACAGTGTTGACAGCTGTGAAGGAAACTTGATCCATCCAGAAGAGCTGGTTTGATAACTTCATGTTCAAGTTGCAGAGAACACCCTTGCCTTCAAGAGATGTTGAACTAGTTAGCAATTACCAGGACAGACATTGCACAAGTTAAGCATGTTAACTGTAAAACAAGTGCTACTGCTCACCCCAGCAGCTTAATCAGCATATGCTAACCTGTCACAGGCTCTAGGCAAATGTCACAACCTTTTTGGTCCTTTATACTACCTTCTGGCTGCTTACCCTGTTACTCTGGCTAGTCCCTGTCTCAGGCAGCTCTGGAGTACTCTGCAAGCCTTTCTAGAAGGCTTCGGCATCCTGGGCAGAAGGATCACATTCCACTTCCAAGAACTACTTTCAGAGCAGTCTCTCAAAACAGTGGTCAGGACAAGAAGTCCCACTTCACAGTCCAGTTTTCTGCAAAAGCTGCAGCAGCATTGTAGTAAGTTCTGTGAGTAGTTCATAAAATAAGCATGCTGATAGCACTGTAAAGTCAAGTCAGGCCAGGAGTTAATGAAATGCAAAACATTAAGCCCTACTCCTTACTTCCCCTCCTCCCCCCTTTCCTCACCTGCCTCACCATGATCATAGTGTACTACCTAAACTCAGAATTTAAGTGGATTTGTCCTAAAGCCCAGTCTAAGGACCACAAACTGCTCCAGGTTCTTGCAATAGTCCAGTCCCAGCAAATCAAGTATAGGAATGGATGAAGACTAACTTAAGAGGTGGAGTTCACACAATGACCACGCCTACACTGAAGCATTTCTAGTCAACTGGACAGTAATTTGGACTTGCAAAGCTCATGGCAGCCTCCCTATATAGGTCTCCATGACAATACATTCAGTACTGCTACAGAGGCAACCAAAGCAACAGACTTTTGTTGTTTTGGGGGTTTTTTTATAGTGTCTTTTAACACCTTGAGAAGTCCAGTTCCATTCCAGTAATGGGGTTACGGACCCAGCACATCCACCCCATACATTCACACTCAGAGAGCGGTTGTTTCAGACGTATGGCTGATGGGTCCTTGCATTGCATGCAGAACAGCCAGGCAGCGCTGCCTTCTGCCAGAGTACTAAAGACGGGCTGGTAGATTCATCCAACTCACTCACAAGATTGGTCTCAATGCTGTTGGAAATCCCCATGTGCACAGAAGACTGGACCTCAAGCTTTTAGTAGATACAGAAAAGCTCTCATCTGTCAAAGCATACGGCACTAGAGCTCGTAGTGCAGTGCTGCAAGCCCAGAAAGCTATGGCTGTATTTTTCTTTTTTCAAGATGTTCATCTGACCTTTGAAGCTTCTGTACTACTGAACTAACATACTCCAGAGTACAGTCGTACCCACCACTCTGGCTGGAGCTGATGCAAAAAGATCAACTGGACTCGCCCCTGAAGTCTGCCATCCATTCAGGCCTATTACTATGGCTGCTCGCTAATCACTCCCTACTCCATTTTGGCTCCTTCCAAGCTGAATCATTCAATTAGGGCACATGAGCTAATGCACAGTTCTGACCATGCATAATCACTTCCTAACCCAGGTCAAACAGCCTAGGAGATACAAGAGAAGCAATACTGTACAGCAGGACAGAAGCAGAGAGACTTGAATGGAAGCAAATATAGCCAAGAGAAGATACTACCACCCAGTTTCCCTATAAGCTTTTCACTCCACTCAGCAGCAACTACAGCAGGACTACTATTGACACTTATCGGCTAAGTACCCAGAACAAGCACCATTTGTTGAAATGCTAAGCCAGATTTTGAGAACAGTAGCTTCTTGTGTATGTACAGACAATATTTCAACTGAACAAACTCAACTAAATAACCCATTTCTTAAAGTATGAGGTAAAATGAAAAGCTAATTCCTGCTTCCCCTAAGTACACAGCTAGCAGCTGATGACCTATTTGTTCTGCAGTGTAAGAACATGTGAGTGAGAACAGTCAGCTCAACTTGCATGCTATGAAAATAAGAGACAGCCTGCTTTAAATGCAAGTTCCTCCCTTTAAGCACATTCATTGAAATAAAGTACCAACATAGTTACCTTTTAGTTTCAACCCAAATACAGCTTGAGCTCGTTAAATACTTCATTCACATTCTTTCATGACAAAAGCACACACTAATTGCTAAACTCAGTTGGGTTTAGATACAGTATCTGGTTTTGATCAACAAGCACTGAATGACAACTAGTAATTGCTTCTCTGGACAGTGGGTTGGACACAGACAACTGCACACAGATGCAGCACAACATTAAAATAAATTTAAATCCCATTTGCTTTTTAGTGGCTTAAGACTTGGATTGTGAACAAAGTCTAAAGAAGTCACTTTCATTAGTGGAGATGCCTCTCATCAGTACTCCTTCCATTTGCTCTATCACAAGGAGTTACAGAGACTTCACTCCATACGTCTCCAAGCTGGTAGTCTTAATATCTTCTTGTACAGAAGTCTGTACTTTGCTAGAAGTCCAACTTTAAATCAAAACTTCTAGTACCCCTACATAGTTCAGCTCTCAGCATCCCTGAACTCTTTTTTCAGGTGCTCTACAGACACCACACGTTTGTGTCCATACAAGAGTGATCTAAGTCTCCCCCACATAGTTCAATACAGGTGCACGATAGGTTCCTCCACACCCCTGAATGGTAAAGCAAGCTGAAGTGGGTTACACTAACCTCAAACCATCTGGCTTGAAATCTTGTTCTACCTCCAGGGCCTGAGGGAGTTCACAGCTTGAATCAAAAGCTTAAAATAAGTTATGAGGAAACTGCTGCACCACCTTTAAACGTAATGCATTCTCTCAGAGCTTCACCTAGGAAATTTTCCTTAGAGAGAAAGGAGACAAACTGTTTAAATGTTTCTTGTTTTGGTGTAGTGAACTGAGGAAAGTGTAGGCATGTGTGAACTGAGTTCCAGAGCATAGAAAAAAATAGGTTAACCTTCAAACCTTATTTGGACAAGGTAAAAATCTGGCACATCTACTGGAAAAAAAAAATCACTAGATTTAAGTCACAAAATTATCCCCCCCCCCTTTCTCCAGTAGTCCTACTCCATGCAATAAACTCTCAGCAAAACCCATATGAAAGCTATGGGGCTGCCACAGACCTTAACGCATCACCGCTTTCCTATTGCTCATTAGCAATTACTGCCAAGTAGCTCATTTTAAGGCCAGAAATAATTAAATGTTTTGAATATTTCAGCTATAAATAGGACTGATGAGCTAAGTTCCAAAGACTTGTTTGGATATCCAATAAGACTGACAGAGGAGTAGGGGAGGGGGGAAGAGGCATTTAACTCTCTCTGTTCCTTCAGGGCAATGGGATGTTAGGGGTCAGATCTAGAACTGTTGCATAAACCGCGAGCAGAAGGGAGAAGTACCTGAAGCTACAATTCTGCCAGGGAAGGGGAAAAAGAAGATATTCTGATGACCTAGATACCTAGGAAGCGTCATAACTAATCAAACAATAGGCCTGTCTACTCCTAAGTGCCTTAAATTGCTTCTCTGTTGAATGGTCTGCACGCACGCAGGAGCAGACAGCTCTCTCCCAGCTATGCGAAATACTGGTAAGCTGGCATTTTGCATTCTCCATTTAAGGGGACAGAAAAGCTAGAGGGAGACTTCATTATAATGAAGAGGTACAGCAGAAAAGTCAACCCTCAAATTCAGTTATTTTCCGCAAACGCACACAAGCAAGAGAATACCAATGAGCAGAGACTAAGAAGCAGCGCAAACCCTGACACAACCTAGTAAGTAGCAAAAAAAATTATATATCTAAATAAAACAGGATTGCTTTTCTGAAAGCACATCATGAACTTAGTAAGAAAGATGTTTCTCCATAGCTACAAGGGAAAACTTGGAGGGTAGGGATAGTGACAAAGCACGCTTCTCATCCTTCTTCCACTCTGCCTAAAAACCACAGCTATTATTAGCACACTCACTGAAGGACCTAACAGGATCTCTACCCACAGGAAGGTTTACCAGTACTTTTCCAGCCCCCTCAAAGAATGCTGCTTTAGAATACTAAGACTAAGGCAGAGGAAAGCACCAAAAGGCCTCTCCCTAGCCTTTTCTCCCCTTTCTTACCCAGCCCCTGGGTTCTTGAGGATAGGAATGAGAATACATCGGATCTGACAGTGCCCTAGTTCACCATGGACTCTGGAAACTGCAAGTGAAAGCTCTTTGTGAACGCTGCAGGCTAACTGGATCCTTGCAAGCCACACAGATTTAAACTGGGCAAACTTCTGCTTGTATTTCAGAGCGATTTTATTCAAGGTTGTTGCTCACCCAAGAAGATTCAGTCAGTATTTTCTAATTGGTTTAGGCCGTAACTACATTTTATGTACCTTGTATGTATTCCTCACATCAGCAGCTGATAACTTAAACAATCAGCTAACCCAAACCAAGATTTTGGATAAGAAGGAGAGGGAGAAAAGAATAAGGTGAGAGATGCCAACTGCAATTGCCCCACGTTTGATCTTTAGATTAGCAGCCAGAATAGGTTTAGTTACCCAGCTGCATCTGTACCATGGCCACAGAGGAGCTCAGCAGCAAGCAAAGCAAGCGCTCACTTTTGCTGCGCAGGGAGGTGTGCCAAAGGGCCAGTTTTCCTACTCATTGCCAGGATAAACAAGCCATCAGTCAGGAACACCAACAGATTTAAGGACAGAGCAAGCCGAAGAGGCTTTAATTTTTCCTTTTTGATCAAACCATCTAACAATCTGAAACTTCTAAGCAAAAGGTGATCTTTTAGCCCAACCTTCAGTTTACTCTCAGCTTCCCACCTCCATTTAAGCTCCTGCAGCTAAGAGAGCCTCCCATCCAGCTTTTCCAGCACTGAACTCCATAATTCTGTTTTATTAAGCAGTTCTACATTTCATTTCAAAGAATAGAGAGCAGTACAGGGAGAGACAGGGTTTACCTTAAGAAACTGCCTTCTCTAAATCACATAGCTAGCAAAACTGGTACAGTAACTACCTTCAGACACCTTCATGGAGTATTTCAATTCCTCCTCCCTCTCAACTGTTCTTGAACTGGTAGCATCACTAACACACCCACCAGATGAAAGGGAAGTATGACCGGGGGAAACACCACATGTGCCAACACAATTAACACCCAGATCAACAATGTCAATCGAAACAGGACAGAAGCCCCACAAAAGTCACATTTAGGGAGAATTACAATAAAAAAAAATTGCATTTTGCATGTGTTCACTTTATCTCCACTGGAAGAAGAGATTTTTCCTCGCAAAGCTACGACAAAAGTAGTTTTCATCACAGTCCCTGCTGCTAAGCACGTAGAAAAAGAGGCCTGGGCTGCCATATCACCTTCCTGCAATTAACCCATAATAATTGATACAGCACCTAACCATGTCCATATCCTTCAGAGCACTGCACCCCCTCCCCACAACTCCCAAGTCCCTGCCAGGCATCATCGCTGCTGCTGCATGAGAATCCCTTGCTAAGGCAACAGCTCAAAGTACATTTATTCTGCCAACAGGACAGTGACAGTAACTGCCTCCTCCTCCTCCTCCTCTCTCCCGTTGCCTCTTCAAGCCTGTTTCAGCAGCACAGCTGAGTCCTCACCACCCACTCACACAAGGGCTCTCCCACTCTTTCCCATTTCCAGCACCACGCAGTACCACGCTGCCTTTCCTGCTAATTTTGCCACATTTCCAACGCTGCTGAGAGTCGTCAGCTAAACAAGCCAAACCAGCAGTAAAAGCAATCCAGTACAACCAGTTTTCTACAAACTGTATCACCTCATCGGAGTCCAATGAGCACTAGAGCTAAAGACAAACAAAAAGCAGAGCTACGCAGCTTCATCTGCGGGGCAAGGGGTCGGTTCAGCCGTACTGTTGTACAGTACAGGACTGCTGCCCTCTGTGTTGGCACCGCTGTCCTAGGTCCAGGCACCAACTTATCTTGAATAAACACAAGGTGATGTGCTGTGTACTCTACAGCCTCCAAAACAGCTGTACCAGCACAAACGAGGGGGAGGCACAAGCTGCTTGACTGGGCACTGGTGCCAAAAGAAAAGTTCAGCTTTGTGACTACAACCTAGTTAAGCTGGAAAATGTCTCCAGACTCCCAGAACTCACAAGTACAGCTAAGAAGCGTGGAGACTGACTTAGTGATATGTGATAACACTGCAAAGATGGATGGACAACTGGGCTGTAACTGGATCAGACTGTGTGTTGCCAAGGATTTGTCTAGGTCTGAAAGAGTTCAGATTTAGGCTGGGCTAGCCAACACATTTGTTAACCTTCACTTAATAAAGTTTCCCTCCTTTGCAAACGGAGGTTAACACTAATTTCAGTTTTGTCAGTAGCACAGGCTAGGATCTGTAACTGGTGAGAAGACCTTGAGCTTGGCATAGTCCTTCCTGCACTAGATGAGCACTCCCTTGAACATTCCTACTGAATATACTGTACCTGCCAAGAGCTGTCTCTACTACAGAGTAGATTAGAAGAATTTCTATTTCAAAATCACCAGTTATCACAAGGATGCTGTAAAACACTTACACTTTAGTAGCTCAGTTCCACGCAACAAGCTCCTTCGTATCAGTTCAAAGGGCTCAAGACTTACCTACTTACCTAAGCTTCTTTAACATCATTCACGACACTTACCACAGAAACCTCAGCCACTGCTAGCAAAACAAGAGTCTTAACAGGAGCATTTTTGGTTTTTAAACAGCATTTTCCCTGGACAGCAAATGCTGTTGTTATGTGTACGCTAACGGCTGCTGGCCAGTCAAGCCTCGGACTAGTCCAAATACATCTAGCTAATCTAACTGCTTTTCTACAGGACAGCACACCATACCATATGTTGAGAGTAGAAATGGTTTAATATCCATCTTTCACTTGGGTGGAGAAGGAAGAGAGAAATACAACTGCCTGAAGACTGTATGTTTAACACCCCCCTCCAACCAACAGTTTAGTCTTTGTAGATCATATTTATTGGCCTCATTCTGTGGATCCATTAAATCTTCCCTTACAGTGTATAGAGGACAAACACTGGTAAGAGAAGTCCAGGTTTAGAAGATGAACCCAAACAGAGATAAATAGCAGTGCATGGCTCTTTAAAGTTCACAAAAGCTTAATCTAGTCAGTTCTAATGTACTACAGAAATAAGAAGTCAACAACAGTTTAGACTACAGAACAGCTCGGTTTGATATTTGATTAATGAAACAGTGATATGTCTGCAACTCAAAGTACTTAGACTGAGACTCCAAGAATAACATTCAGTCTATCATGAGCCAACTTCCAACCTCTTTAAAAGCACCAGATTGCATTTTAAGGTTCTTCTCAAACAAGCAGGATTCCTCGTAGCATCTGAAGGTTCCACAAGTATTTAATTGCATCTGCTATCTAAATGTTCATCGTGGATAGTGTGTTTGGTTTTCCATTGAAAAAAATTAAGCTTAATAGTAGAAGTTGCCTTTTTTAATGTTCTTATGCCATGATTTTATTTTGAAATATTTTTTTTTGCCTTTTAAAGCTCAGAGCATAGCATGTGGTCAGTTTTCAGTAGCTACTTATTTCTACAGGACTATTAGCTCTAGAAAATACCCCAGTTCTGTGCCCCAACCCCCAAAAGCATTAGCAACTGCACTTCTCCAAACAATTTCTGTACTAAGAAGCCTGACATACTAGCACTTAGAAAGATTTCCTTTTAAGTATTTTGTACTGCATTCCCTCCCTTATCCCCATGACAAGCTTAAGACTTTGTTGCTTGGAAGATAAGTGATAACTGCCTTGAGGGCAGCTTTAAGGCCATGCTTAGAATCACACTGCTGTCATTGACAAGAACAATCCCTTAGTATTAGTTCAGAATTTCAAAGTATTTAAGAAATTACTTCTCTTAAAGCAAGAAGACTTACTGTTTTAAGAAAGTGATTTGGTTATAGCAAGAACCTTAACCTAATTTTCTACAGCGGTCATTTTCACTACTATTCTATGTCTAAGCAATGCATTAAAGGAAGCCAAGCTTCTGCCTCCATGCCTAGCAGTTCACGTACTTCAAGCGACTTTTCCTCCCCTGAAATCAGTACTGTGGCGACTTCCATATTAGGCAGAGGATTGACAGATGGTACCTTTCATTTCCCAATTGTTTAAGGTTCCCTGAGTAGATCACCCTACACAGACCGAGATAAATGAACAGCCACAAGTAAAAGCAGAAGACCCTTTCTCACATTTACCTGGAGCTGAAAATGCAGAAAGGGTTGAGGAGGGGAGGGGAATAAGACATAGCATGCAAGTTTGCAGGCAGCAGTATTATAGGATTGGGCTTACAGAGGCAGTTAAAATAACTGCACTTGTTCTTCCACTCAGCAGTACCACCCTGCCTGAGAAGATAAGAGGCGAGAACAACTTTTCCAAGTACGCACAACATACAAGAAGTAGTCCTAACACATCAGTACAAACAGCTGACACATGTTCTCCAACAGGTTTCTATAATTTTCAATCCAAGTTAAAAAAAAGCCTTGCTGTCCTGGAATCATTATACAACACATTGCTCAAAAGACACTTCAAATATTTTACTGAGACCAGTAAGAACTTGTAAATTCAACATGACTATCTCTAAGGTGATGGCGAGAAAAAAAGGTGTTATAATTTGACACTAACTACAGACTGGAACCTGATTCTGATCTCACTTGAGCAACAACTGTTTAAGAGCAAATTAAGTTCTACTCTCAAATATCAGTTTACTGGAAATTACATTCTACGCTCCATGCCTGTAATCTGTACAACATTTTATTAGTTCAAGTCTTCAATTCTGCTGCCTTCCAGGTTTTGGCTTCTACTCCAGTCTTTTAAGAGAAACCTGCCAAGACTCGCAGTAACGCACAAACCCCACCTTGCCATGCAGAAATCACTGGTATGTAGGGCTGAAAATGCAATCAGTCATTTGCTCATTGTCTGCACTGAAAGTAAAGCTGGACATACATCTAGAACAAGAAAAAAAAATATTAGATGAGACATCTCCCCTCCTAGCAAAAGCATATCAGAATATCCCTCATACCATACACAAGCCATAAACAGAGGCCCAGTAACCGAGCTGTAAGCTGAGTCCTTTCCCAAAAGGCACTTTGCGCGGTCTTACAAGCTTTGACAGTGCTGTATCCTGGAGGAATAGATAAGAGAAGAGCAGGGCAATTCTTTTAAAAGAAGCTGGTCTTTCATAAATCGTTTCTGCAGGGGCCCAAATGGACTTCCCTTTCACGTTATATTTGATTTCCCACGAGTTCATCAAGCCGGCATCAAACGGGTATTCCAATACCCAGCTTACCTGCATTCACTCAGGTAACATTTGTCAGGCTGCCTTGGATGCTATATGGCTCAGTAATGCCATCTTTGGCATCAAACATTCAGCTTTAAGTTTTTCCAACCTTAAAGAGGAGCCAGCTACTAACCATTATAGAGTGACCATAGCTGTTTTCTCTGCTTAGTTAATGGGAAAGGGAAAAGAGACTTATTTAGCTTCACAGATCATACTGAGCACAAAGATCTACTATTCTCACATTAGAATGAGATACAAACTAGTCTTGTTACCTCCAGGAGTAATGTCCCCACGGAGCAGCTGGAATTCTCAGTCATAGACTCCAGGCAAACTAGACACCTTCAGGATACGTAAGCGCAAGAACAACCTGCTATGGAGGTAATTCATTATGTGAATTTACCAGCTATGGCATTATAATGGCGCACGTATGCCCCCTCCCAAACACAAAGGGGGAGGGTAAGCTCCTTGCTTTGCTGCAGAGTAAGAACTCCAGTTAATCAACAACAGGTAGTTACTTGCCTAGCATTAATTTATACCCTAGATCACCTGCCAGTAACTCGTTTGTACAGCTAGAGAATACAATGGATGTTACCCTCAAGTCTTAGGAGATAAATTCAGTCAAATAAGAATCAGCCGTGGGGGAGGAGAGACAGATCTTCAAATTCCTCAGATTTCATTCCAGGTTTCTCAAGTGGGCAGAGGATTAACTTCCGAATTTAAATGCCTTCTGAGTTCCTCCAACTTTTATATTGAATGTGTTTCAAAAAGTATGCTTAGCAAGCACATAAAATCTTGCTTTCCTGGAAATGAACACTACACGAAATATCTTATTTCAAAAATAAACAGAAGTTAAAGGTCAGACAAGTTAGCTACCAATGCTCTCAGAACATTAGTCCCTATTACATATCAATTTGCTGCTAGAAATGACTTGATTATAATCCTTGTCCTAACAGACATCACTCATTTCACATCAGTCATTTCTTCGCAGCTAACTGAAATAGCAGACATCAAGCTGAGCGATGTTTTCACATTTACTTCAAACTTGCTCATCTGTTTATTCTGGTGTTTTGGATACAAGTCCCAACCCCACAAACGTATTCATGCAAATCAACTCCCTACACAGCACTATGACCTCAAAATCAGCTATAGGATGGGATAATATTCTTTACGTCAAGAACAACCTTCCAAACCCAAGGAAAGCTACTTCCATCTTTCCTCCAGGACATCAAGAAGTTCAGGTGGCTGAAAATGTTTCGAGAAAGAGACCCAGTCATTCTCCAGTAAGAGTAAAGTCTTAAGAACCAACGTACACAAGTACTTCTGAAAACTTCCAGTTGTTCACAAGTGACAAATGCAGCAGGCCTGCCTATGCAGAAGCTTAGAAAATATTTTTGTGCTTTCTTCACCTTAGATAGTTGAGATTAAAGACAAAACCTTAAAATACTAATGATTGGTATAGTAAGTTTAAGAAGTTAATGCAGGATTTAGCAAAAAGTTGGAAAACTGCACTCAAACCGGCAGCTTGCAGATCACATTGTAGCCACAGCATGCAGCAACAGTAAAAACAAGGAAACAATTCAGTCCGATTTTAAAAAGTTGAAAACTTCCCATTCAAAGACTGCCATGCCCGATATCAAAAATCATCGCCAGGATGGGGCCTGTTCATGACTGCAGTGCAGTAACAAAAGCAACTTCAAACTTCACCTTACATAGAAAAGTTAGATTTAAGCAAAACTTGGCAGTTTTCCTTATGAACGTCCTTGGAAGAGCTAGAAACTTTTACAGCCTGTGCCAAGATGTACAACAGTCTACTAGCAACAGGCACAAAGTTAAAACCAGTTTTATCACAGTGCTGAAGTGAAACCTGTGATCCTGCTTGCACTGGAGACTAAGAGTACCGCAGTTCACCACCAAAACAAGAAGAATACAGAATTTAATTTACCTGCATTTCCATCTGCTTATTACATCTGTTTTTGCAGTTGAGCAAAACTGAATGTGGGAGAGGATGTGATACTGCCATCAGGAGATAAGTGCTCTTCTATCAGAGGAAAATCCCCAGCCCTCCTGCCCCCCAACAGACCCGCTCTTATCCAGTCTAGCCAGCTTGAGGTAGTGTCCCTATTCTTATGAGGACAAGAAGAGAAAACAGTCCCTCATCTATCACAGTATCTTGCTCCAGTCAGTGATACTTTACTAGTATAGTCCATAAGCAAACATTAAATACTGATATTTAACCAAAAAACACAGGGACTGCAGTTGGCAAAAGGTACCTGAGAAGTATCAGCACTCCTGCAAGACCTGGCTCAAGCATTCCTGTCCATCCAACAGGAACAAGAGCTGCTTGGCCTCCTAAACGAGGAGAGACTGTCGTATTTAAAGGCATCCTTTTATGATAGTTCAAGTAAAACCGTCCTGTGCTAGAACTATTTCAGAAATACCTTTAAGTTGCAGGCAGGTGAACATGAAAAGGAAAGAACACGGCCTCCCTCAACCCCACTCCCTGCTTTCAGAAGGATTCTAGTTGAAACACCGCAGAGCTTTTGCTATTATTTGAGGAGGAACTGTAACATCATTAGTGACTTTAGGGTAAGTTCGAACATAACAGCTGTTAAGCAACACTTACTAAATGGTACAGGAGGAGTTACAGGCCTCTCCTGTTACATTTCTCTTCTTGTAACTATTCCAATCTACCGCTCTGCTTTATTTCACTGTACAGAAAGCTCTTCTGCAGGCAGGCACAGGTCGTCTGTAGCTGTACATGCAGACCCTATCAATTAAGTTGTTTCACGCCTAAAGTACACAAGCAACTTAACAGCGACATGCGCATGTTTCCACCACTAATGATGACACACCTACCTTAAAGGCCAGTTCTTACAGGTGTGCTGGCGCTTTTATGATCCCGAGAAAGTTATGCAATAACCTAATGCTTTGAGATTATTAAGCTACACAGTGGTGAAAAGACAGAGAACCATCAAAGAAAATTCAGCGGTGCTGGGGGGGGTGAGAAACCAGTACCCAAGCAGTATCATATCCTCAATTTCAATCTCTGGACTCTCTTAAATTATTAAAACCGCAATGCTGCCAAACACAATCAAACATTTCCGCATGCTCAGAAGCGTTGCCTTTTCCTCCCTATAAAAAAAAAATCAGAGTAGTCCCTCCCCACCTGCCAGTTTACAGTGGGGTTGGATTGCCCAGTCTATAGTTGGCTTGCAAATGAAGCAATTGAAACCAATAGTGGCACATGGCATCTGCTAGATTTTGGTTAATCGTGCCCGGTCCAATCCCTCTGCTTCCAAGTTAAGCGACAGTTATACAACAAAGATGTTAAACCAGTTCAGTGGTCTACTGCAGTGCTAAAACCCTCACAAAATTCAACTTAGCGTTCAAGTCAGCGCAGCCCTCGCAAGCCCCAGGTCCCCCCCTCGAGCGGGGAATGGCGGAAAGGGTTCAAGTTCTCAGCTTTTAAGCTATTTTGGACAAACAACCGTATTTGAAAAGAAAAACGACACCACACTGCGCAGGCTGCAGCAGACCCGAGGCCCAACACCCCACCAGAGACATGTCCCGTCCCCGGCAGCGGGTGTGTTACAGGCGAGAGGAGCTCTGACGGCGGAACGCGCCGGGTCCGTGAGGGGGGGACGGGCCGCCATGGATCAACCACCTCCTTCCCGGTGCTGCTGCCTTCGCAGGTAGACGTGGCCCCGAAGAAGCGGGCGGCCTCCGGCCCGCCTCGCTGCGGCCCCGGGAGCGTGGCAGGCGAGCGGCCCGCGGACCCCACCGGGCGGCACCAGCCGCATTCCGGCCCGCGGATCCGCATGTGATGTACACACAGGCGGGGAATAAGGTCACCGACCGCCGCCCCCCCCCCCCCGGCTGCCCCCGAGCCGGGATGGGCCGCTGTCCGCACGGCGGGAGGCCCCGGCCGCGCGGGGAGACCCCGCCCGGGAGCGAGCGGAGGGCCGAGCGCAGGGGCGGCCGCCGCGCCGGTTCCCCCGCCGCCCCTCCAGGGAGGGCGTCGGGGCTGGCGGCCGCCCCCGCCATTTTGAGGCGGGGGGAGACACCGGGGCCTCCCCCGGCGCAGCCCACCGACAGGTCCCGCCGCCCAGCCCCGCACCTCCCGCGGGCAGCCCCGCCACCGGCCCGCGGCCGCCGCCACCCGCCCCGGGGGGTGCGTTACCTGCCGGGTCGGGCCGTTGGCGGGCCGGACCCGCGCGCCGCGCCGCGTCCCTTTCCGCCATCTTGTCCGGGTTTAAAATTAACTCGCCGTGACGTCAGAGCTCCGCCGCGAGACCTTTATCGCCCGCCGGCGGCGGCGCGGGGCGCGCGCAGGGCGGGTCCTAGCGCCCCCGGCTGCCCGCCGGGGAGGGGCGGGGCCGCGCACGCGCAGCCCGCGCCCTGCCGCCCTCCCGCGGGCAGCGCATGCGCGGTCACTCCCTACCCGCGGCCCGCGCCTCCCGCGTCGCCTTATCCCGGGGCCGCGGGCGGCGGGAGATGGAGTCCCCCGCCTGCACCGGGAGGAGGCCTCCCCTCCGCCTGAGCGGGGAGGCGAGGTCTCACGCGGTGTGGTGGCCTCTCGCTGCTGGGGGAGAGGCACACACCCCTCACATACCCCCCCCCCAACCGGCCACGGCCCGGCCCCAGGCCGAGGGGTGGGGTTCCCCCTCAGGGCCCTGCAGCCCACCGTCGACATGACATGGAGCAATATAGCGCTCCAGCGCGCTGGGTGAGAGGGGCCTCGAGGGGCTTGGAGAGCAGCAGCGTGTTTGGGGCAAAGGGGTGAGGCTGGCACGGCGGGTGAGGAGGCCCCAAGGCCGTTCGAAGCACCTCAGGGTGAGCATCCCTCGGGGATTCCTCACTCGACGGCGGCCTGCGGCTCCCAGCACAGCTCGCTCACGTAGAAAATGCAGGCAGCCAGCTACCAGCGTGCCACCAGGCCCATCCCTTAAGGCTACCTGGCGGCATCCACCTCTACCTGCGCTGCGCCATCGCCCCGCTGGGCCCTCGCTTCCCTTTCCCACCTCCGTTGGGCCACAGGGACAGCCAGGAAAGTGACCCAAGCACTCTGCATTTCTGGCAGTAACACCAGCTCCTCACTCTTGAGTTCTCGCTCGCTGTGGCACTGCTGCTGCTTTTGAGCTGGAAACATACAAAAAGGACAGCGCTGAATCAGAACAAGCCACACAAGTTCCCCAGGGACCAAACATTCCTGCTGTTTCTGGGTTTCATAAGAGTCTTGTTCCTCTAAACCCAAACTAACCTTACCGCGTCCTTTTAAAAGCCCAACTGTTAAAGCTAGCTGCCTTTTCTGCACAAAGGTTTTAGGTCTGTGAGGTTTCCTTTTGCTAAAGGTCATGTAAACCTTCACAATCAAATTGGTCAGTGTGACCTTGTTACGACAACACATTTGTCTGATAAATCAGCATGTGAAGTGGGCAACAGCTTCACAAAAAACCACCTCATAGTGGTAATCGTCTCTGTAGAAACCATTTTTCTCAAAGTCTTGAGCTATGCTAACTTATTTGGTCCTGGAGATGCAACTTTTGAGTGATAGCAATCTAAAAAACAAGCAGAGTTTGGTTCTGCCTAAACAGAGGTGGAGGGAAAGCTCAGAAGACATCTCCAAAGCAAAAACAAACAGGCTCTCGTGGCACCTGGAAGTGTTCCAAACCTTCTCCAAACCCCACCTTTGGTCCTTTACTACTGAGGTAGCACATAAGGGTCTTCCTAATATTGGGGTCCATTACACTTGGTGCTGTGCTTGCAGTGGCAGTCCTTGCCTCAGAGAGTTTAATGTCCAAAACCCATTAAAAAGACATTAAAATGTCTAAAAGATGCTGTAATCACAGCAAGTGAGAACTGCAGAAGGACACAATGATCAAACTAATATCATATAGTCAATTCTAGTATGCCACCTGTAACAATAAAATATGCAATGCTGTAAAACCGTCAAGAACTATTATTCTAGATTTACACCAGCATAAATGGAAGCAGGATTCAACCCCTTTGTACAGAAGTGTTGGTATGAATGCTAGAAAAAAAACCATTGCCATTGGCCTCTTGCAGTTTAATACCCTCTACTTCCTTGGGGAAAATGTGTGTGCCATTGCCTGTCCTTCTAACCTCATCCCAAGTCAAGAGGAAAACCTTTCTTGATGTCAGAAAGAAGGCAGAGCACACTCTACATACAGAGGTATTTCAGAAATACACAGGAAATCAAGCAAAGGGAAATACCTTGAAGTAAATCACACTGAAAACTAGAAACACTGTTAACTGACACGCTTAAGCTTCAGCAGCTCAATATGAAAACTAAAAAACGGGGGAAAAAAATCCACAATACTGAAGAAGTTTCCCAGTTCAGTTGTTAGTAAACAGCCTTGTTTCTGATCAAGTCTGGAACAGTTTACGCAGAGAAGAGTTTGAAATAGTGCGTATACAGACAGCTAGATTTCTGCTCCATGCAACAGGATTTGCTGCTGTTGTAATGTGAGAACAGAAGTCAAGAACTTGGAGGTCAGAAAGCTCAAGCTTAATTCTGTCCTTTTATGTTTGCAGGAAGGAAGGAGACGTTTTCTGAGCTGAGGATTTTGCTATCAACATGGCATCTCCTGGCTGCAAAGGTCCCCATCTCCACCACGCTCCCATCTGCGTGCCACATTCCTCTGAACCAGGCTATGCAAGGAGTTAGCACTGAAACTGCTTAAGCTAGCCGTGGATTTGGCCTGAAAGGAGCTTGGGAGCAACTGCGCAAACCACTGGCAGGCTGTGGTCGGAAGGGACCGCTGGAGCAGGAGGACATGTCTAATCTGCAAGTGCAAGTTGGGCCGGTAGTCCCCTCAGCCAGAGAAGGCACAGTTTGCGCTACAGACAGCATCTTCTCCTGGATTTGGCCATCCTGGTTTAAAAAACTCTGCTGTCCCAAGCTTGTCCCAAACCCACTTTGGCCCCGTCAACACAACCAGCGTCGTCAGTGCAGTGAGCCAGCTCTGCCCAAGCCACTCTGCTGGGAGAGCTGTCCCCTCCCGCAGCTGGAAGGGAAGCGGATCCACCACAATATTTCCTGGCCTTCAGACAGCATGGCATGGCAGGGGACAGGACAGTTCCTGATCCGTGCAGGCAGAGGCACTCACTGGGCACTAGAAAAGGCCAGATCAGACTCCGGTTCTTTATGCCTTTCTGTACAAAATGCTTTTCTATCCCTGTCAGCTAACCTGTACAATGCTGCTGGGTTTGTTTAAAGTGACCTGCATGATGACAAATCCGTAAGCCAAACACCCACCTGAAGCATGCTGAACACCACTCCTGGGCTGGGGAACAGAGGAATCTCCCATCCTGAAAGGCTGAGGGTCCTGGGATGAGCTGGAGAGGTCTCTGTTGGCGGTACCACACTTACCAGCGTCTTTCCTCATCCGCTTCAGGCTGTAGAGTCCAAACTAGTGACAAGATGAGTCTCAGTCTTCCCTCCAGGCTACACAGCACTGCAGGCAGCCAGGAGCTGAGGATAGACAGCCGTGAGATAAAGGTGGTTCTTCTGGCAGCCCCCACTTCCTGCAGCAATAAGGCTCCTCCGACCCCTTGGCTGCAGTCCCTAGGGCCACCCTGGGCTTCCCAAGGGAGAAGATCGGGGAGGCAAGGAGGGGTCAGCCCTGCAGTGGTGAACCGGCACTAGCACTGGGAACAGCCAGGGCAGGCGGTGGTCAGCTGCCCTCCCACCAGATAGCACCAAGGGAGCTGCGTCGCTTGGGCAAGCCTGAGATTTCCTAACAGTCTCCCACTGGGAAATCCGCCTGGATCTCAAGCTTGCTCCCAGAGGCAAACATGTGCCCTGCCAGAGTTTGGAAAAGCCCTGCAAGGCACCTCGTCTCGCTTTTCTCTGAGAAGCACCCAGGCTGCTGCGCCACAGCCCTACTACTCGTGGGCTTCACCTACTCACAGCTTCCCACCTCTTCCAGCTGGAGCCTTCCTCCCCTCTGCACAGTGCCAGCAGAGGAGGCTGTGCTGCCCACCGAGCCCCTGCCCTCTCTGCCGCTGGATCCTCCCGTTGACGCCCTCTTCCCACCACCAATCCCTGCGCCCTGCCCGCATGCAGAAACACGCTGCTTGGTCCTGCCCGGGCTGGCTGGTGTTTGCCTCACCACCTCTGCGAGGATCTCAGCCCCGTAAACAGGCAAGCTTGGTTTCCTATGCATTTTTTTCACCATCCCCCAAGAGCATCTCCCTCAGATTCAGGGGTGCCTTCATCTGTCACGTAGGTGATCTAAAAGTTGTCGTATTTCACTAGAGAGTGCCCAGCGCAGCCCAGAGCTTGTAGCTACCTACATGTGTTTGCATGACCTGGGGCTCGCCCAAGCAAAGCCAAGGTGGGACTCAGCGTGGATCCAAAGCTGGTTCTCCTGCAGGCTTCCCTGCAGAGAACTCTAAGGAAGCAGAGAGGCTGTTGGGAGCAGAAAGCAAGTTGGGAAGAAGGGAAAAAACAATTTACCAAATCTCCTGAATCTGGAGCTGTCCCACATGCCAAGAGGAGCTGCCTTTTTAGCTGGCAGCAGCACACATGCTCAAGAGAGAGCGAGCCCCTTTCATATCGCTCAGTTATAGCAAGCCAAGTGGGAGACACATCCCATTCTCCCGTGGTGATGACTCAAGAGCTGCTCCTCTGGGGAGGAAGGATGAAAAACGTTGAATTTTTCTGTTGTCAGAGCAGCTCAGAGCATGTTGCTAGGCACCAGCTGCAGGAATCGCCTGCAGGTGCTTTCGCAGGAGGGGTTGGGCCAGTTTACTGGGCTCTCCCAGTGCCGCCCCGACTGCCAAATACCTTTGGAACGGGCAGAATCCATTCTCAGCCTGAAGGAGCTATTGCCCAGTCTCCCCAGGATTAAGGGTTTAAATCGAGGGGCTGTGGCACAGCTCAGGGAAAGGCAGTGGGCAGACTCTGGAGCCACGCTTGCCTGTGCCGTACGCGTTAGGGGGGCTCTCTGGGGTGGTGGTATGCAGCCTGCCCGTGGAGGCGGCAGTCTCGCAGGTGCGAATGGGAGCCTTCTCCCCCCATCCTGCCCTGTCTTCCCTTAACAGGGTGCTTGAAGTCTTCAAAGGATTAACTGGCTGAGTGGTTTTCTTCTGCTCCTGGAAATGAAGCTCTGTAGCCAGCTGAAGCTTTCATGCGCAAGCGTTTGCTCAAACGGACTCCTATCATTTGGGTCTGTATAAACACAGTGCGATTTCCACCTCACTGTTAACGCAAGAGCACAAGATGAGGCTGCTTCTAAAGCCTGGGCTAGATACTGACTCCCGTGGAGGCTGCGGTGCTGCTTAGAGTGCCAATACACCTGCAAACTCTAGGGCTGCCCCACTGCGGAGCTGGCTCTATCTACAACCAGCACGCTGCCTCCAGCCTCACCCGGAGGACATGTCTGCCTCCCTACTGCCTGCTCTGCCGTGATTTTTGACCTGCCTCTCTAAAAATGAGACCAGCTCTGCTACTGGGGAGATTAACATGCCCACACATGTTAAATGCCAGTGTGGTGAAATGCGTTTCCACACAGGCTTTAAACTGCTTTTTCTCACCTGAGCTGGGCATCTCCAAGCACCTCTGGGGTTCGGGTCCCCTCGGTGGCATTTCCCGATGGCCCTTTAGGCCATCAAGGCCACCAGAGAGAAAGAATTTTTCCGCACCCCCAGACTCCAGCTCCCAAACCTCTTGTCCTAGAAAAAGAGGAATTGCTCCAGCTGTCACTGTGATGCCCATCAAATGTCTCGCAGCGATAATCCCACCAGCCGCTGAACCTGTACAGCCTCCCCCCAAGGCAAACAGCAAGGCACTTGGCTCGAGGAAGGAGTCGTCCCCCGCGGTGCCTACGCCATCGGTGAGACCACGCTTCAGTCCACGCTACGTGTGCTTTTTCTGCATGGCGCAGCATGCAAAGATCAGGTTACCAGAGACAATTTGGGATGAGAGAAAGTACTCCGCCGTCACAGAGGCATCAGTGTCAATTCCGTCTCACTTGGAAAAATGCTGTGTAGACATTTTATTCTTTAATGTAATAAAATAAGACTGAATGCTTAGTGTGCTGCGGGTATTTGCTAGGAAACACTCCTATCAGCACTGGCTGTAGCTTTAAGAGGAGGATATTTGTCCTTGCAGCTTAACTGATCTTTCATATCGCAAGCCAACTCCTCCTCTATGGGGCAAAGCATCATTGTGTGATACTGATTTGAGTGAAGCGGTGCAGCTTTACAGCCGGGGAGGGTATTTCGCATTGAGCCCTGTGCAGGCAGGCCTGGCTTCTGGTTGTGTGTGGGGCTGAGTATGATTGCCCCGGCATACAAAGGGTGCTAATTACACAGCGGAGTTTATTTGCTACATGACTGGCACTGCCGGGCAAGATTTACAGGTCCTCACAGGGAGGCGGGTGGTTTATTCCCAGGGTTTCTCATGGTTTCTTCCCATGCAGGTCCAGACTAGCTGCACAGAGATGAGTTGTGCTTAAAAGAGGGATTCTGCTGTGAATTCCCACAGCACCAGAGAAGCTGAGTTGCAGCTCTCATTCTCCTTTCCTAGAAGGCAAACCCCTCCAACGCAGGGTCCCCCCCATACCCTTAGATGAGGCTGCATCAGCCCATCGCTCCATCAGGATGGGTTTGGATGCAATTTAGCCACACGGTTGCAGCCCACCCTGCCCAGCTCGGGAGAAGTTTTGGATGAGCGTGGGCTGCCTCACCAAGGAGTCGAGCTCCTCAAAGACATGGTAGCTGTCAGCAGGAGCTGGCGTGAGACCCAGTGACGGCAGCACCCACAGGAAACCCCAGGTCAGATAGGGACCTGAGTTTCTCCCACCAGCACTGTGGGATTACAAGAGGGTGCCCGGGGCAGCAGCACCCTCCAGGGCGGGGATGACTGCTACGCTCAGCTCTGAACCAGGCCTGGATTTGGGGCGTGATCCTTAACACACAGATGAAACTGTCTGGATCCAATCTCTGGCATTGAATCAAAGCCTGGGGCTGAGTCTAGACACGAAGGACCGGACCAGTTCTGCTGTCTGCGTTTCCAGGTTCAGTCTGGCCTCTGGGCCAAGATAGGAACACAAAGCAGAATGTGCCGTTTAATCTGGCTGGATTAACATGTGAATTTAATTAGATTTAATCTACTCTCAATAAAATTTAGAACACGCTGTAGAAAAACGGCGTTTAATCTTTCTCCAAGCCTCTTTGTAGGTGTCTGAGCAGGGGGCCCGCAGCATAGCCATGGGCAATCGCAGTGAAAGGAGAAGCCAAGTTTTAGCAGCACCCAGAGGATGAGGCTGAGATCAGCGTCCTGTCATCTTTGGATTTGTGCCGGTCTGAGTCAGAGGGTCTTCTGCCCCAAAACCCCTCTGTGTGACAGAGGAGAGCGTGGGGAAGGCAGAGGAATGTGAGGAAAGCATGGTCAAGGGGACTGGTACCCACCGGCCCCAACCCGGCTCCCAGCCTCACTCGAGAGGCAGCGGGGCGTGTGCCGGCGGGGTCCCCACGTTCGTCTCGGTGCTTTCCGGAGCTGCAGAGGGCTGTGCCGCTTCCCTGGCTCCGGGGCAGTTTCAGCAACTGCAGGCCTCCCCTTGCCGAGCTGAGAAACGCATTCCCGTGGGCCAGGCGAGTGCGTCGAAATAAAGGCGGCCACTCCAGTGCCACCAAAGCGAAGTGCACGTGTCCTTTGGGAAAAGCACGGTGTCAGGTTGCTGCTGGGGATTGCTCATCGAGAGCACGGCGGGCTCCTCCAGGAAGACTGTACAATGGATTCGGGCGCTGTCCTGTACACTCGCTCCATGTCAGCTTGCTCTGTGCACCCAGTCAGCCACAAAACGCGCAGTATTGGCACTGGCTTTGATTGCATTTAGGTAGTTTGACAAAAGAAGGCTCCAGTGGCTCCTCACAAGGGAAAACATAAAATTATTTCAAAATATTAATCAGGGGGGATATCACCTATTTTGTACAGCTCAACTAACGTTAACTTGCGAGAAAGAAAAATAGCGAAAGAAGGAGAGGGAGAAGGCATTTTATTCCTTTCCTGATTCTGCCTGCCCTGGATAAACGTAGCAGAGGGCGGGAGGGTTAACTGCCCAAACCAAAGGCAAATTCATCTGAGATCCAGGGATTAAGATACAATCATTTGATCTCAGATTAAACCAGGGATGAGCACCACAAAGGATAGCTTAAAACATTTGGAAAGGTGTTCAGGAAAATCAAGCAGGATTAAATAACAAAATAGCTGCATTAAGCTAGAACGCCTCCCCGGATCACGGGAAGCCGGGCACCCAAGGGTCTGCCGGAAGGGACAGGCAAACACGCTCGGTGCCATGGCTCTGCGGCGTTTGGGGGTTGAGCGACTGTATGGGAAGAGCAGGACAGCTCGCCGACCGGGGCAGGTGAGCTGTGCGTGTGCACGAGTGATCTGGCAGAGCCAGTCTCCCACCCCAGCCCCACCAGTCCCATTCAGGGCTCTCTGGGCATGGCGCAAGGGCAGCTCCGGGTCCCCACTCCCCCGGAGCAGCCTCAGGGATGGAGCGGAAGGGGCTGGGGGGGAGCCGGCTCATGACTCCCACCAGCTTTGCGAGCAGCGTTTCGGGAGGAGAGGAGCACCAGGGCTGCCACGTGGCTGTCACGTCGGATGAGGGACTTTTGGCAGGTACACGAGACGCTTCACATCATCCCAGGCCCCCGGTGCTCCCACACCAGCACTGGCCTCTGGCTGCAGGGACGGTTCTTGGCATGGCCCCGCCGCTTGCGGTACCCTGCCCTCTGTGCGGGGAGACGCAGAGCAAAACTGAGAAGCCCGGAGCATCTTTTCTCCACCGCCACAGGGCCACGCTGATGCCCTGCTCTGCCGGCGCAGCTTTCCAGGGGGTAAAACACAAATGAGGGACAACTCGAGCTTCCTCAGTGCCGTCCAGCCGTCCCCCACCATTTCTATTTCCCACCCACCCTCTGAGTCGAAAACAGCAGCAACTCGCCCTGCCCCACGCCAGTTTGTTGCTTGTACTGAACTGTTCTCCCTCACCCTCAGGGGAGCACAGCCACCTGCCAAAAACTCTTATTAGGAAGAAATTATCCAGAAAAAAATAGGCTAGATAGCTGTTAATGCGTGCTCGAGGATGGCAACACCAGGATAGCAAGGCTTGGGCTCTGAGCACAGCGTGGCTGCTTCCCAGCCTTGTTTTGGGAGCTTTTGGGAGCTTTCCCTGCCAGCGTGGTTTCTTTTCCTGGACTTGGCCTGTATTTCCTAGGACAAATCATCCAGTTCCCTCGAGCAACTGCTCATGTGCAGCCAGCACGGATCATCGCTAACCATTCCCACAGGTTTCCCCATGTCCTCCACGTGCCAATTTGGGTTACTTTTTTTCTGCAGCACCTTCAAAATCATTAACACAGTGCTGTTAAATGGGTGTCAGTCCCAGATGGGCAGCACCACCCAAAATTAGTGCCTGGGGACTGTGGCAGTGGCCCGACCGCTACGTGTTGGTAGCCGCTGCATGGGGGCTCCACTGCAGCTTTATGAAATGCAGAGAGCAGCCGTGAGGCTGAAGGACACAGAGCTGTGCTGGATGGATGCCGGGACTCCACCGGGTCTGGGCAAGGAACAGCGGGAGCTGACGGCCGTCAGCTCCCGCTGCACCTTGCCCAGACCCGGTGGAGTCCCGGCATCCCAGCGACAGGCACGGGTCCCTGCTTGTGCCCATCGAGCCACAGCATCCTGCAGATAAACACCAGCCTTTTCTCACAGCGGCCAAAGCCACCTCCCCACTGCCACCATCGGGCTGCTGCCTTTACAAATAGGTTGTGCCTTGCGAGGCTGGTGCCTCCGTCACCAAAAAGTACCTTGCAACGAGGAACCCCAAGACTGGGAAGGGTCCGAGCGTGGGACTGCCCGAAAGCATGTAACTGCTTTTCCTTCTTCTTCTTGTCCAGGGGACAGCGGTCCTGCAAACCACAGCCTGTTTTCCAGGCAGCCCCACCGCCAGCCGCAGCCACCTGGCAGGCGCAGTGACCCCGAGTGATTATTTAACAGCGGATTGTATAACAGAGCGGGGCAGACGTTACATTTCTGTCCCTGACCTCAGCCCTGGGACATCTCCCACCCAGAAAACTTCCAGTCTAATCTTTCAGACCTTGCGGGAGCAGCCTTGGGTATCTGATACCATCCCTCAGAGAGGAATGATCAGGGGGGACTGGGTAGCTCTGGGCAGGAACGGGCTGCCCAGCACATCCCAGTCCCATGGAGGGGAGAAGAGGAGGGAGCCTAATGCCCCACCAAGGGCTCAGGTGTGGAGCCCGGAACCTGCCGAAATGCCCAGGCTGACCCTGCAAAGACACCCGGCTCCCTGATATCCATCTAAATAAAGCCTCTCCGTGTCAGGATGAGCTGTGCTGGCAAGGTGAAGATGGATGAGCTGGCCTTGGGCAGGGCAAGCCAGCTCCAACAGCTCCCCTGGGGTCCAGCCACGTTGCCTCTGGGGTCTGGGAGCAGCTGAGCCCCCTGATCCTGCCCCAGCAGGGGTGGGCAGTGCCCGGGAGGCACTGGAGAGGTGCCTGGTGCTCTGGAGAGCCCCACATAGTCTGGAGCACGGGGTACATCAGCCTTGTGCTGGTGATGTCCCCAAGCTGTGGTGCTCCCAGGAAGATGCTCCTTGATGAGACGGTTCGGGGCAGTGCCCTATAGCCCTCAGTGGTCAGAAGGATGCTGCAATGTTGCAAGGAGACGGACATGGGCAGACCTTGCTTACCACTGCCGGGCGCTTGCCAGCTGGTTCAGACCCACCTCAGTCAGAAATCAATCAAAACCAGGTTCTCCCGAAGCTTTATTCAAGCAGAGGCAACAAGGAGCTTGTTTCTGAGCTTGACTTCAGCCTGCTCCGGCTCTAAGCAGACCCCTTTCAGCAGAGCTCGGTGGCTGTGAACGGCCCCTCCAGGATGAGCATGGATCTGCTGGGAAGCTGGAGAGGACCCAGCAGGGTCACCAGGCTGGTTGAGGTCAGGAGACACTGCCTCCAGGGAGAGGTGGAGAGGGCTGCTTGGTTAGGTGGGAAGCAGAGGAGGTTGGGGCGATTTAGCAGAAGTCTGCAGCGACTTGGAGGGCAGACAAGAGGGAGGATGGAGCCAAAGTCTTTCCAGTAGGTCAAGACAATATGACATGGAGCAAGAGGCAGAGATTGCAGCCTGGCCAGTTCAGGTAAGGTGTTAGGAAAAACTCCTTCCCTGGCAGGGTGGTGCGGCCCTGGGACATACACCCAGCGAGGAGGGGTCTCCGTCCTTGGGATTTTTTCAGCCTTAGCTCTGCAGAGCCCCAGCCGCCCCGACCTGGCGTTGGCGACAGTCCCGCTCCAAGGGTTGGCTGGATCAGAGACCTCCACGGGCCCCTTCCCACCAGCACTTTTATGAGTCCTTGATAAATTGGGTGGCAATTCTACACCAAACTGAGCTGAAATCAGCCTCCTGCCTTCAGCCATACATGCCAACTTACATCAAACGCTGCTCTTGTAGGACTCACAAAGACGTACCTGCTCAGGGATGCAGCAGCCCATAGAGGATTTTGCAGCAGTCTGAGCTCAGGCGCACACAGTTTACCAACAGCCACAGCAAAAATAGGTTCAAAGGGCAAGATCAGAAAATCCGGTATTTAAAATCTGTGACTCTTTCCACATCTGGGCCGGGGAGCCAGCTGCTGCAATGTAATTAAGTCTAACCATTAACCAGGGGGCTAAAGAGGTGCGATGCTCTCGGAGGAGCTGGGTGCTGCATTACTACTGAGCCTGAGGTCTGCGTGTGCCAGCGCTGGGAGATGTACACAGGGAAGCACAGGGATGGTCCTGCAACGCCCAACGAGCAGCACGGGGGGATGCTGAGTCCGTGAGCTGCCGTCACGCCTGACCCTCTGCACCCTGCAGCAGCAACCAGCTCTCAAAGCTCACCTGCAACCATGTCTTACCGATTTCTTTGGCAGGGAAGAAGAGAATAAAAGGATGAATGAATGTATTTTTAATAAGTTACATAAACAATTAACTCCAAAGCTGCCTTATAAATAGGTGGCACAAGCTGTCAGTGCGAGGTGAGCTGGGCTTTTGACGCAGAAAACATTCTGGCTGTTTCAAAGGCAAACTGCCCTCCCCTTGGGCAAGTCAAATCTCAGCTGGAGGAAGCAGCTTTGGCTTGCTAGGAATATTTTGATTTTGCAAAGCTAGTCTGCTTCATCTACAGGCAATGGGGAATTGCTTTGGAGCTGGTCCTTGGATCTTAAAAGCCTCCCGTGCGTGCCTGGTGCTTTGCAGCGCAAAGCAGGCTTGGGCTGTATCCTGGCGTGCTGCTGCTGGCGGGTGGGCTGGGGGCTGCTGAGCCTTCCTGGGGTGCAAGAGCTCTGCTCCAGCTGGGCAGCAAGGTCTCCGGCTTGGATCAGCTTCTGGAAGAGCCAAGCTAAGCGAGGACAGAGTTTGAATGCAGGAACGCTACAGGAACGCACTCACTGTGGCTGAAGCTGCCATGGCTATGCCTGGTCTCGCCGCAAGCGACTGAGCCGCCGTCGCAGCACCCGACCATGGGGTGGGTCGTGCCTGGCCGTCACCCGCTCCGGCACGATGCAGGAGATGTTTTTGCACTTTGCCTCCGTAGCAAACCAGAGCCGGCAGCAAACCCCCAAGGGAGGCAGCTTGGGGTCACGCTGCAAGCGCAGGAGGCTGGGGGTTAGGGATCGCAGCACGCTCACCGTATGGCAACAACGCTGGGCAAAGGGTTTGCCCAAGGAGTGTGTCCGGGTGCGAGCGCTCCCTTATCACATATTCACGTGGCTGTGTTTACCAGGCTGCTCCTCCGGCCGTCTGCGAGGAGTTTCTACCCTGCTCAAAGGGCAGGAGCTCACAGTTGCTTTTGCCATCTGATCACAGTGATCCAGCAACACTTTAACCCCTAAGGACAACCCGGCACGTTGCATGGCAGGGGGTGTTCACCGTGTCCCAAGTATTGGAGGTGTCCTGGCACGGAAAAGGCGGAGACCCCGGGTCCCCTGTCTCACCCAGGGCAGCAGGACAAATGTCCCGGTGTTCGCTGCTTGGAACAACTGCCTGGGGAGGAGCGGGGATGCTGGCAGCTGCCCTGCACTTCCAGTTTACTCCTATCCCCACGGAGAGAGCAGGGGCAGAGGGGCGCGCAGCCCCGGAGCACTGGGGCAGCTTGTGCAAGAGACACAGAGCAGGGGCTCTCACGGCGTGGAGGCGGAGGGTTGCTAGAAATGCCAAACTGAGGTCGGTTCTTTCCCCCTGAGAGTTACAAAATCCATGGCCAAGGTTAAACACCGAAGAGACTGTGACCTCTGGCTCTGGGCTGACCCTTGGAAAACGCGTGGCCTGGCCTGAAAGAAGGGAGCACAGACAAATTGAAAACCAAAAAAAAAGAGCAAATCCAGAAGGAAAGCAGAGCAGGAGCAAGCCCCAGCTGAAGCCAAGGAAGGAAGGCAAAGGAACAACTTTCCAACGGGCTCAACTATTCACTGCGCTACACTGCTGTACCACCGATGTACCATTCCTGTTCTGAAACCCTGTTTAAAGTCAATTTTTGTTACGTGTAGTGAGTGTGGAAAACAAAAAGAAGGTGGAAATTTCCCCAAAATAACCAACGTGGTTCATTTGGTATCAAAACAACTGTTTTCTTTTGGGTATAAGTGATCTGGCTCCAAGTTTGAAGCTGACCCCGTTCTTTGCCAGGAGTGAAGGTAACGCCAGGGAATCCAGAGAACAGCCAGAGCGTGACAGCACAGGGCTGGCGGGACCAAGCGTTTGCCACGCTCCTGCTCTAGCCCAAGGCAGTCTCCACCAGCGTTAATGCTTCTCCCTCACCCATGTCTTCCTTCTGCAGCCCATCATTACAATACAGACCTCCTGCCTCCTTGAAAAAAGCCACCGGAGATCTCATCAGGGAAGCAGGCAGGCAGGGCTTGCTGCTCCCTGCGTGGCGGCGAGCTCCAGACGGAACCCACAGGGCATGGCTCGGGAGCAAAGCAATCCGACACAACTCCACCTTTGCCATTATTTCCCAGGTGCTCCCGCCCTGGTAAGTGGGTTTTCCTGGAGGAAAACCAGGAGGAAAGGGAATGGGCCCCAGTCCCACCCGCTCCAGGTAAACGTGCAGGCTCCCTGCATCCCTTTTGTGAGCCCTTTGAGGTGGATGTCTTGCCCCCACGGGGGACCCTGATCTCTTCTGGGCTCCGCTTGTGCCACGGTGAGAGCCAGCTCCCTCATTGTGTTTATTTAACAAATACTCCTCAGAGGTCCCTGGCCATTGGAGGCGCTGCTCACGCCTTCGGTTGTTGGATCCTTTTCCATTCCGTGCCCCATGGAAGCAATCACGTTTGTCTTGTGAGAGCTGTTCTTCCTAAGCCAGGCTGCCGTTTATCCATTATTATTGAAGTATCAAGGGCATTTGCGCATGTTTGGAAGCACATCAGCTCCCTCAAGGAAGAGACAGATTAAATTGCTTACACAAGTGGAATCAAATCCAGGTTTCTGGGTTATCCAGTGAAGCTCTTCTGCAATGCTGCTCTTCGGAGAGGGGTTGCAGAGATGTCTTAGCTCACACCCCAGAGCTGGCAAGACTGCAGGAGAGATTCAGACATCGAGTTGTCCAATTTGGACGTTTCTGGGTAACCCAGAGAGGATTCCTAAGGCAAGGATGGGTTTCTGCAGAAACAACCTTACACATTGCCCTCTCCAAAGCAACATACATGCTTGCTGCCCTTGGCACGCTCTACAGTCTCTCTCCTCACTCACAGATGTCTCGGCAAATTGCCCCGCACGAGCTGGAGCGGCCGTCCTGGTGAATAAGAGTCCAAACTCAAGCACCTGGGAGTCCCTTTGCACGTCCAGCTTTGCACATCCCTGCTGACGATACAGTGCGGATGCTGCAGGAGAGCATCCCGTGACCTCAAACAGCCCATGAGCACAAACCAAAACCAGCGTAAAACCTGCTTAAGGCAGAGTTTGTGTAAGATTTCGCCGTCCCAAATTCAAGAGCCGGCCTTGGGCTGCAGACTCCTGCCCCCAGGAGAAGTGCCGGGGAGAAGTCAACACGCACACACGGTCCCTGGCGCTGAACTCGGAGCAAAGGGACCTGAATTTCTTGCTGTCACCTGCTGTCCCCTGCCAGCGGGGCAGGTCCTGCTCGGCCCTCCCCAGCACTGCCCCAGGGAGCCCCAGCCTGGACCTGGGGAAGGAAACAGCAGGACCCATCACCCCCCCCAGCCCCTGCCGCCTGTGAAGCACTGGAGGAACCCAAAGCCTGGCTCGTCCACCCAAATACCAGAGAAACCAAAATAGTGGCTTCTGTGTCATTCTCCTGGTCACACGCTCCGAAAGTACAGTTGATCGAGTTGTCCCTGATGTTCTAGCCGGCAGGAGGAAGCCTACTGACTCCCAGCTGCCGCAAGCAGGGTCCGTTTGCTCCCACCGTACCAAGCACTCCTGTTACCCCACTCAAAGCGGGTAACGAGAGCGGGAATAACCAGTCATCCCCTGACAGCCTTGGAACATCCCTTACCTGGGCCGTAGCCCGAGTGGAATGGTACCAGTGTTACTGGAATTCCAGTAACTTTCCAGTAACGTGCTGATGACTAAAGCCAATCGTCTTATGAACCTATAAACAGCCGTCCCAAGTGAGACCCTCTGAGTTTCATGAACTCTCCAGTTTGTGAAATGTGGAGGTCCGCCGCCGAAAGCTGGCGACGGGACCTGGGCTGAAACCCTCTCCTCCTCGAGGCTCAACGCTGGCCCCTTGAGAAATGCTGAGACATTTGAAGTGAACATTTCACGGAACTCGAGGGGAATTTTTAACAGTTACACCTTTATCTCTCTATATCTGTCTCCGTATCTTTGTGTCTGTGTCTCTGTGTGCGTGAATCAATTTGAGTGCACAATAGCAAGTACAATACCATCATTCCAAATCTGTAATCAAGCCACTGTTGTCATTGTAGTAAATTCTATCAACTCACTTTGCCAATGTTAAACTAATCCATGATTAAGTGCTGCTAAGATTTTATGATTCACCTTAAACTCTGAATAAACCTTAGATTGCTGCTAAAATACATACAACCCTTCAGATATAAACCGTTGACCAAGTCTGAGACTAGGATTAGACCTAGCCGCACCTAGACTCCTCTCTGAGAAGGAGTTTAGAAAGCGAGGGGCTCCGTTCTGAACCTCGTGATTCAACGGGAGGATTTCTTTGTCCCTTGTACTATTCCTTTCCTTTAGACATGAACCGTTGACCAAGTCTGAGATTAAGTCTGGATTCAACTGCACCTAAACTCCTCTTTGAGAAGTTTAGAAAGCACGGGGGTCTATTCTGAACCTCGTGATTCAACGGGAGGGTCCTCTTTGCCCTTTTCTTTCTCTGGTCTCTCTCTGCATAAATCATTCTGATTCTATCCTAATTTGATCTTCCTTTGTATGTTTTAGTAAGTAATAGAGTGAACCTCGCCATCGAATTCTGTTAAGTCGCATTTTTATAAACTTCTCTCAAAATCGCATTTGCCAGTATCCTTGACGGTGATTCTTTAAGCGGCCTAAACCACTCATTCATGACAGAACCCACCCGTTGTTTTTGTTTTGCGCGTCTTCCATCCGCAGCCCGAGCGGGTCTTGAGCACAAGCCATGAAACATCCCAGGAGAACAACCTAGGCTGCAACTGGTGCAGCGAAAAAGGCGCAAGGGAAGCGGGAAAGGCTGTGCAAGTCCCAGCGCACTGCAGCATGAGCCAAGGTGAGGTTGGCACAAAGGTAGCGGGACCCAAAAGAGGCATTTAATTTGCAATTCCTTAAGCAAGAGAGGCCGAGGAGATGCAGCATGTGCACAGTTGGGAAGAGATGGGGAGTAGATAACACAGAAGGAGCCATGTGGCCGCTACAAGAGCGGTTTGAGCAACGCACAGACAGCGACTTCATTACTAGGCTAAAACGGTCCTTCTGATGCATTTCCAAGGGCGCTACGATGGGACTTGCTCATACTTGCTCTGCAGCTTTTTCTAGGAGAAAATTTAGCTTGTTACAACAGCAGTAGGATATTCAGGGACACTCAAGAAAGTTAAACTCAATTTGGTGTTTCAAGGGGATGGGCATCGCACCCCACGCACACATGCCTTTTCAGAGCTCGAGTGGCCTGTGCTTGACTTCGCTTCCTTCAGTCTGGAATTGTGCCCAGGAAGGGGCTTAGTGCAGTTTCACCAATCCACTTTATAGCAGCGCTTTTATGTAATTCGGATTAACCTCACGCTATCCCCCGTACTGAAAAGGTCCTGGTTGATGCTGGTGTAAATTGTGGCCAGGCCAGCCTTGGTTGGGTGCGACGCAGCGGAGGATCACACTGCAGGCAGCCAAGAAAGACTAACGCATCCGCTTCATTTGCCAGGCCTCAGAGGACGTTGGAGATGGGAAGTAATTAGACAGCATCCAGGTACGTACCCAGGTGGATGCTTACTAAAGGCTGTTTCTTGCAGGCTGAAGTCATTGTCCGTGATTTGCCTGATGACCTCCAACTCAGATTGTCTTCACTTCAGTGAATTCCACCCCAAGACCAGTCATTGCCGAAGCTCAATCCCACGCCGAGCACTTGTGAATGCGACGCTCTCCTTGCTCCAGTTGGCCTTCGGTGCTACATGAACACGTCAGCAAGAAGGTAGCGTTGGCCATTCGCCTCGCAGCAAGCCACCCTCAGCCCTGGGAAGCGGTGGCCCACCTTTGCTTCTAGTCACGACAAGGGCCGCAAGGGAGAGAGGGACAGCGAGAGCTGCAGACGCAGAGGAAATAATAATTAAAAAAATCAATAAAATCTATGTCTGCTCCTTTGCGATAGTAATTTTCCCGCTTCAATTGACAGCGTAAGTTGAGGAGTGGGTGCCAGGAAGCATTTCAGATGATCAGGTGTCTGGTTCAGAGAGGGAGATCAGTTAAAATGCTGCGGGAGCCCAATAAAAGCAGAGCTGCAGGTGCTTGGTCCTGAACAGGACCCACTCAGGACCCTGCCCCTTCCTCCACGGCAGCCTTTGGTATTTCAGATAAACAGGGCAACTCCGGATTGCATCAGCTGGGCTGTGCCTGGCACAAAGGGAATTCAGGACCACACACCATCTAAAGCCATTTTTGCACCCTCTTTATTAAATACTGGATCATTTATTTATAAGGCAGAACCACAGGCCCTGAAAGGAACCAGGAGAAGGAGGAGAGGCAGAAGTCTGTTGTGAAAGGCCTGTAGAGAAGTAGTTGAAAAATGTCTTTGGGGCAATGGGACGGGTGCGCTCGACCCCTTGACCAGAGTGGCGGAGGTTTGGTGCAGGCTCTGGAGGAGGTGAAAGCCTGAGCCGTAGCTGAGCCCTGAACTCCTCTAGTTTCAATCTGTTCTCTGAAAATCCACAAAGGAGCAGAGTGACAACAGTGAGCATCGATAACATACGAGCTTGGAACACTGATCATGCCATTAACTCATGAATAGCGGGTGGCTTTTCCAAGACTCATTTATCAAGGAACAAACTATGGAACACTGATCATGCCATTAACTCATGAATAGCGGGTGGCTTTTCCAAGACTCATTTATCAAGGAACAAACTAAGTTGTGGTCCAAGGAGTCTCATGCATACCTTTCCCCATCGCATGTAATTTGACTACAAGCCAACTGCTTTACCCCGGAAATATGACAGCCAAAGTGAGCCTTCGCTGAGCTCCCCCTGCACGGCAGCGTGGCTGCATGACGGTGATCTCCCCTTGAGCTGGGACACCCCTCAAAGTTGCTCCTTGAGGCAGAGAGACCTGTTACCAGCAGCAGATCTTTGGTATCACGCATAACCTTGTAGTATGGTAACTTTGATTTTGCCTTGGGAACGTTGATTGCATGCTGAATTGATGCTCATTGAACATTACATAAACTTTGCATAATCCTTTAGACGTAAACTGTTGTCCAAGTCTGAGACTAAGATTGGACCTAGCTGCACCTAAGCTCCATCAGGAGTTTAGAAAGCAAGGGGGTCCGCTCTGAACCTCATGACTTACTGGGAGGGTCCGCCCTACTCTTTGTATTTCTTCTATTAGACATTAACAGTTGTCCAAGTCTGAGACTAAGATTGGACCTAGCCACACCTAAGCTCCATCAGGAGTTTAGAAAGCAATGGGGTCCACTCCGAACCTCATAACTCACCGAGAGGGTCTTCCTCACCCCTCGCGCCTCCGTTCTCTCTGCAAATCATTCTAACTCGAGTGTAATTCAATTCTCCTTTGTATGTTTCTTCAGTGCAGTAATAGAGCGAACCTTGCCATCGAACTTTGTTAAGCCGCATTTTTACACCATATTAAAACCACTTTTGCTAATACCTTTGACAGTGGTTCTTTAAGCCATCTAAATCACCCATTCACAAATAATTGACGTAGTCGGCAGGATCCCAAATCAGGATTCGCGACACCTTCACCATCCTCACCTCCTCACTCTCACCAGATTCCTGGCAGAAACCAGTAGTATCTCCTGGCCCCACGTAGCCCAGCAGGCAAACCCCATGCACGGGCAGGTTATTCACACAGCCTCGGCTCCACGCAGTGTAACAACCAGTCCAGTGACATTCCCCTGCGAAGCGCGGACTTGTGTGAGGACAAGGGCAGGCATGTTGGCTGTGCCTGCGAGGACCAGCGCAATCCTCAAGGTCAAGCAAGCTGCATGAGCAGGCTGCAGAGGGAAGCTGCTCCACTTCACTAGTAAACCAGGAAAAACTGGCAAGAAACCAACAGGGAAGTCAAAGATCTTGGGCCTCATGCAATTCATCATGTGCAAGCTGCCCAAGTCGCAGAAGGCAAAGGCAGGGACTGGGAGAATGAAGAACCGCCCACTGTAAGAGAAGATCAGGTTCAAGACCATCTAAGGAACCTGAAGGTGCACAAGTCCATGAGACCTGATGAGGTGCATCCACGAGTCCTGGGGGAACTGGCGAATGAAGTTGCCAAGACACTATCCATCCTATTTGAGGAGTCATGCAGTCTGAAGTTCCCAGTGACTGGAAAAGGGGAAACATAACCCCCGTTATTAAAAAGGAAGAAAAGGAAGACCCAGCGAACTACAGGACAGTCAGTCTCACGTCTGTCCCCGGCAAGATCACGGAGCAGATCCTCCTGGAAACTATGCTAAGGCACATGGAAAACAAGGAGGTGACTGGTGACAGCCAACACGGCTTCACTAAGGGCAAATCACACCTGACAAATTTGGCGGCCTTCTACGATGAGGTTACAGCGTTGGTGGGTATGGGAAGAGTAGCTGACATCATCTACTTGGACTTGTGAAAAGCATTTGACGCTGTCCCACACGACATCCTTGTCTCTAAATTGGAGAGACATGGATTTGATGGATGGACCACTCGGTGCATAAGGCATTGGCTGGATGGTCACACTCAAAAGCATTGCGGTCAACGGCTCGATGTCCAAGTGGAGACCAGTGACGAGTGAGTTCCTCAGGGGTCAGTATTGGGACCGGTGCTGTTTAACGTCTTCGTGAGCGACATGGACAGTGGGATTGAGTGCACCCTCAGCAAGTTTGCCAGCGACACCAAGCTGCGTGGTGCGAACGACACACTGGAGGGAAGGGATGCCATCCAGAGGGACCTTGACAGGCTCGAGAGGTGGGCCCGTGCAAACTGCATGAAGTTCAACAAGGCCAAGTGCAAGGTCCTGCACATGGGTCGGGGCAATTCCAAGCACAAATACAGGCTGGGAGGAGAATGGTTTGAGAGCAGCCCTGAGGAGAAGGACTTGGGGGTGTTGGTTGGCGAGAAGCTCAACATGACCTGGCAACGTGCGCTCCCAGCCCAGAAAGCCAACCATATCCTGCGCTGCATCCAAAGAAGTGTGACCAGCAGGTCAAGGGAGGTGATTCTCCCCCTCTACTCCGCTCTGGTGAGACCCCACCTGCAGTACTGGGTCCAGCTCTGGGGCCCCCAACATAAGAAAGACACGGACCTGCTCGAGCGGGTCCAGAGGAGGGCCACGAAGATGATCAGAGGGCTGGAGCACCTCCCCTATGAGGACAGGCTGAGGGAGTTGGGGTTGTTCAGCCTAGAGAAGAGAAGGCTCTGGGGAGACCTTCTGGCAGCCTTCCAGTACCTGAAGGGGCCTACAGGAAAGCTGGAGAGGGACTTTTTACAAGGGCGTGTAGTGATAGGACAAGGGGTAATGGCTATAAACTGAAAGAGGGTAGGTTTACATGAGATAAAAGGAAGAAAATTCTTCACCATGAAGGTGGTGAGGCACTGGAACGTGCTGCCCAGAGAAGCAGTGGATGCCCCAACCCTGGAAGTGTTCAAGGTGAGGTTGGACGAGGCTTTGACCAACCTGGTCTGGTGGAAGGTGTCCCTGCCTGTGGCAGGGGGGTTGGAACTAGATGATCTTTAAGGTCCCTTCCAACCAAACCATTCTTTGATTCTGTGAAGCCAGGTGCACAGAGCTACCTTGTAGCAAGCCCAAAGCTACCTAAATAGCATGAAGAAATTCCATTTTACAGCAATCAGTCTATCAGACACCTGTCTATAAAAACCTCAACCAGCTTTGCTCTGAAAGCTTCTCTGCTTTACAGGCCAGCAGCACCGACATTTGTGCTTGTTCTGTACTGCTGCCATGACCGGCAGCCAAAGGTGTGCTCATGTTTCTCTTGCTCCTTTGGTCAACTCCCTGTTAACAGAGCAGGTAAGAACAGTATCTCCCAGATGAACACGGCGTCAGCCTCTCCACCCGCCGGTTCCTCAGATCTCAGCAGTGAAACTTGGTCTGTACTTGGAAAGGACACAAAGCAAAATGCAGTGGTTATCAGCTCGGTCTCTGTGTTGCACAGCCCTAGCTACAACGCTGATTCAGGGTTACTGGCAGCGTGTTTTGCAAAGGTAAATAGACTCCTCACCGAGCTGCAAGGACAAGTGTGGACAGGTTTCTGAGCTACTAGCGAAACCAGGAGCTCTGGGCAATTTGTTTTCAGGGCTTTGCTGTGTCAGGGAAGACTCCCACCCTCCTTGGTTCAGGAGCTAACCTCCCAGCTAGCAGTCCGAAGCTCAAACCTCATAGACAACTCAAAGCAGGCACAGAAGAGGATAACACTGTTGGGAACACTCATCTTCATGGTCTTTAACAGGAACCAGGCCCATAGAGGGTACAGGCTGTCACACAATGGCTGGGGAAGTGGGGAATATCAGCACCTCAAGAGGAGTATGAGATAGAAGCAGCGTAAGTGCTTGCAAAATGGCTTAAGAGCGGCTTCACATAGAAGGTGACTGCTTCTAAAGCAGTTTAAAGACTAGCCCCTCTCAAACACTGGTCAGTTATGAGCAGCTTATTGGAGGTAGGTCTCCTGCCAAGGCTGTTGGGACGGCAGCACGCTACAAGAAAGAAGCAGCTGTCCCCTTGGAACATAAAGCCTGACCCCACACACGTACTGTAGATGAACTCATGCCATCAGGGTTTCTGAACTGCTCTGTCTTTGGTATGAAAGAGGTTTATCCTTAACCGAGAGATCTCCAGAAAGGTCTACCAAGCGGAGTTCCTGGAAAGCTGAGTCTGTTTTCAGCAACAAGAAATGGAGGTTGTGCTGGCAGTCTCAGGACAGGAGCTACCGCTCATTCCTTCCTGCCAGTCTAAAAGAGTAAGATTAGCTTCTGTTGTTCCTGCATCCACAAATATCCCTGGTCTGTTTCTTAGGAAGTTTCAAAATGTGCAGAAAACAGACAGATAAGCAAGCTTTGTTTGGAAGCTTTGGGAAATAAAAAGGAAGAGCTCCATTTCTTTTTTTGCAATGACAGGGTCATCAAAGTTGCAGTCACTGGAGGTAGTGGCAGGGACAGGTTGAAGCAACACTCAAACACAAATGGTGTGTTACAGCCTATGCTGGAGAAACCAAGAAGAGCAGGGTCACACTTAGCTGTGAACTTGGGGTCCATATCCTGAAAGACATGGGGAAGTATTATCACCGTATTTTCTCTTCGTGGAGAGAAACTTGTCCTTTAGGTAGGGCTTTTTTTATTACTAGATGAAAGCTATAGCTGTAAAAAAGCAAGACTAGAGAGCATGTTAGTCCTAAATGCTTTGAAATAAGTGAATAGCACAGTCCTAATCTGAAATCCTGTGGTTAGTTCTTGTTGCTTCACGTTAAAAGGACACAAAAAGGAAGAGTTAGAGGCACAAAAAGGATCCTTAAAAAGGCACAGACAAGTCCTTGTCTATATAGCAACAAAAAGATGAAAAACCTCCACAGAATTATTGGGCAAGAGGAACATATTAAAGTATAACTAAAATACTCCAGTTTGAGCTCTATCTTCAGAACTCCGGAGTTTGTTTTGGATTTAAAGCGCCCCTCCAAGAAGATAGGTAAGTGAGAATGAAAAGCTCAGTGAGTGGGATTCCCACCTTAAACTAATGAAGTTTTAGGTTACCATGTTTCAGACAGAAGCCATGCAGTAACTTCAAAAAAGATTACCCAGGTCACTGTCTGACCAGGCTATTTCTTAGACGCTCTTCTGAAGCCTTTCAACAGGATGCTTATCTAAAGCCTACCGAATTAATCCGATTTAGCAGTTTCAGTGCTGTGGTTAACAGAAGAGAAAATAGAAGCATAATCTATATTACATGCAAATCCCTGCATCTGTGCCATTAAGTTTAAAAAGGCCAGAAGTTTACACTTAGATGATAGAGAAAGCATCAACTAATACAAATTGTGCTTCCTGAAATATCCCAAGTCTGCCGTATTATGTATTGACAGGGCAAGAGGAATGGCCTCAAGTTGTGCCAGGGCAGGTTCAGGCTGGATATTAGGAAAAATTTCTTTACTGAGAGAGTGGTGAAGCACTGGAAGAGGCTGCCCAGGGAGGTGGTGGAGTCACCATCACTGGAGGTGTTCGAGGAACGTGTGGACGTGGCACTGCGGGACATGGTTTAGTGGGCATGGTGGGGTTGGGTTGATAGTTGGACTTGGTGATCTTACAGGTCTTTTCCAACCTTAGTGATTCTGTGATTAACAGCCTAAGTGAAAGATTATTCAGGAGAGGAGAGTTTTAGTAAGCAAGCACTCCAACTAATAACTTCTGGTGGCTTATTTGACTACTACCCACTTAAATTTGAGTGGGGCACAAACATCTGCAATTCCATTTTCTTACTAGCTTGAAGAAGAATGAGACCACAAATGGAAAGAAGAACAGGTAGCAAGAGAAAATAAACAAACAGGTAATGGCTTATATGAAATTCAGTAACTACATCCTGTATTCTGCAGCAACTGCCAACCTCAGCCATCCCCTACGCTACAAGCCCATTTCAGTGTTTTGTTCTGAATACTGCCAGGACTAATTTGTATTCCTAGATCTCGGATGCTTTGGAAAAGAGGGTTAATTATCTTGCCTTTTTAATAGCTGTTGGCTCCCTGGCACATTCCTGCAGGAGTACTCATTCCCTTGCATGAAGGCCCACTCAGTCTGCAGCTGCTCCGTGAACACCAGAGAAGGAAAAAGTTAAATAAATCATGCCAGAAATTAAGACCTCGCATCAGCAGCTGCAACAGTCACGAGGAAGAGCAGAGAACCTATCTGAATTAACGCGTGGCTCTAGCCCAGGGAGCTGGCTGTGAAAGGCCAGAACAGGAAGGCTTGGCACGGGACAGATGCCAAACCTTTTTGAACGCAAGAAAAGGGACTGAGGTTATTTCCTTTAGAGGGACATGGCCAAAGCACAGCACAAGTAATCTGGCTGCGTTAGGTTTCTCCACATCCTGTGGGAACTACAATCGTTGGAGAAAGAAATCTTCTGTTTTTAACAGGGAAAGAGTATCAGGCATTAGGAGACTTAACGGAACACAAATATTTTGTTCTTTTAACTTGATGATACAACTGTCTAGAAACGGAAGCTCTTCACCCTTTATCAAATCAGCTGCTTTAGCAGTAGAGCCTCGTCATCCCAAACCCTGAACAGCTATTTGTTTCAGCTTATTTTCATCTCAGAATACGCCCCTGCCAGCCTTTGTAAGAAACCCGAATGGCATGCTAGAAACATCACATTCTCACGTGAGCACATCTGATCACCCCTCTCCGCAAGTGTCAATTTAATGGTGCAACTGAGAAGATATTGTCTCGCTCACTGTCACTCAGCATGCATAAGGTTTAACAGGGGAGGGGAAAAAAAAGGAAATACCTTGTTTTACAGGTGAAGAATGACACCAAGTATTTCTCAACTCAGACTTCCCTGGTGAATACTATTAACATTTTTCACATTCCAGTCCACTCCCCGACCATTCCTTACAGAAGCAAAGGTAGGCTGGGAAGAGCCTAGATTAATTTAAAACATGTCGTCTTAACAATTAAGAACAAAAATAGCACAACCTAGAAGAAATGAAGGAAGTGAAAAACACCTCACTTCTAAGATAGGATGGCCTTAGGTGAGATCCCACGTATCCGATCACTTCATCCAGCTGCAGTTTCGTGTTCACCTCCCACCCTTCTCAGCCCCACAGTCCAGGAGAGAAATGCAGGTCCAGTGAACCTTGTTCACCCCTTGTTCCTTAGCGCCTTCCTCCCAGAGCTCTTGCAGCACCACTTGTCCCCTGCTTAGACGGGATTCTCCATTCACTCTTGAATTTCCCAGCAAATCAAGTCACACAACGTACTTCTCGCGTGCTGTTATTCAGTGAGGCCTTTCTCACTGGTCTTAGAGCGACACAACCTACGATGTAGGACAGCACCACAGCATCAACAGCTAACCAACACACGGGAAACACTCTGTGGAGCACCAGACTGCTCCTCCTTTTACACTTTTCCCTTTCTTTAGGACTGTTGCTACCAGGGGACTCAAATCAACAAGGTCCATTTCCTTACGGCTGACACATTTTTGCCACGTATTCAGAGGGCACTATCAGCTCTTCTACGACAACATGCCAGAGCATCGCTTGGTCATAGCATCAAACACACAAACTGATATATAAAACTTGCCTTGCAGTGGTTGTACAGCAGGACTCAAGTTACCTTTTACGCACCAGATATGTGAAGGTGGGAGGCTCTCAACCACAGCAGAGCTGCATCTAGTTTAAGGTCAAAATCAGAACAATGGTATTTTGTGCTTTAAGAACTCTTGACAGGAAGCTGAGCCCATACCCAGTGTTTTATTTTCCCATGCCTTCTTGCACGCTATTTCTGGCCAAAGCCATGCCAATGCAAACAAGATTATTTTTGAGATTATCACTATCTCTGTAATTGCCAGAAGGGAATAAACCAGACTGGGTAGACATAAAAACCTGAAACGGCTACAAAACCCACCAGTAGCTACAGATGTGAGAATACAAGGTATTTCCAAAAGAGGACACAAAAAAAATCCCAAAAGATGCTTAAACACATCCCAGAAGTGAAGAAAAAAAAAAAAAAAATATTGAGCAAGAGTGTTCATGTTCCCAGACTTCAATGTATTATTTAACAGAAGAGACTGAATCTCTCCTGCTAAGCCATCATAATATTCAAACAAGTTCAAGCGCTGTTCACAAGAAAACACACAGCAGGAAAAGGAGCAAGTTGCATTTAATTACAACAAAGAGGGTTTCAGCCAGTTACAAGCCAGCTTACCCCAAACATTATCCCTTACTAAAAGACAGACTTAGTGACACCACATTAGGTTGTATCATTCCTTTCATAAAGCAGGACACCCAAATGCTTCCTGAATGGTTTCTTTTAAATCTTTTCTTATATCACCCTAGCGATACACTCTACCTTGCTGTGGTGGTATAGAAAGTCAAAAAGCAACTATTCCCACTTCTTGCATACAAGGAAAAATAAATATAAAGAAGGATTAGAGTATCATGACAGAAGACGAACAGATCTCCACCTTAATATATCATTTACCTCCAATAAAAGGTGATCGATTAGAAAAAATAAACTTTGAAAAAAACCAAACAACCAAGCAAAAAAACCACCGGTGGAACAGACGTGAAGATATTACAGTGTGAATACCAGCTGCGTACAAGCAGGGAATGTGCACAGCAATGTTCGCTGTTTTGCTTGTATGGCTTATGCAAAAGAGACAGAAAAAACTGTATTGAGAGACCTTAACAGTTTCATTTTAATCTAACAAGTATAGTAATACCGCTGCCAAATGATAGATGAACTTCACTCTGCTTGGAGCAACTAACTCTTCACCTGCCCCACTGTTTCGGCTCTATTCTAAAGAGCAAGACTGTAGGTGAACACAGACCTCGTTTGTGGAAGGAGACGACCAACTTCATTCCTCCCTGAGGACAAGCATCCATCCTTGTAGGCCCAAGAGAAGACATTATTTTCTTTTTACAGCGAAACACCAAAAAGGAATCTTTCCTGTTCTCAACTTTTACATGAATAAGGTGATTATTTTAAGGAGAAAGAAGCTTGAACAATTTTTTAGTCTCCTCTCTTTTCTTCCCCATGTGGCACAGGCTACTCATTTTGCATTTGGGACTTCCAGCTGGGATCAAGTCCTCTCCGATACACCTGGAACTAGTCTGTCCTCTGTTTGATCTGGGCAGCCACAGGAAAGATGCCTTTCACCTGAACAACTTAGGCACTGAATGCTGTGATCCACTGAGGACACTGAAACATTAAAGTGCTTTTCTTTTTTTTTCTTTGTAAAACCTGAATGCTTTAAGGGTCACTCATCCTACATCCCAGACTGGACCAACAGATAACATACTATTTTTAATGCTCAACTACAAACAACTTGACTTCTGAAACTACATTAATACAAATAGCAATGCAAGTTATGGCAGAAGAAACAGGTTTCCACAGAACATTCAAGTTGATGGAAGAGAAATGAATGACTGGGAGAGACCTTTTACAGTTAAAACACTAGGCAGCACAGAACATTTCACTGGTACCCAGCATTTCTGCTGGCAAGTAGCAAGATATGGCACATCGCCTTCTACGCTAGAGCTCTCTGGAAGCAATTTCTGGGGGAAAAGCAGTGAGGCTGAAAGAGTATTAGCAGTGCCCCTAAAATGCAAGTCAGTTTGCCACCTACCAGACAGGAGGCTAGTGTTCTTCCAAACTCTATGCAGAAAGAGCTGCCAAAGAGCAGCTGTCCTTCAGTTTAAGCATATTAGAAGCCTGATTTGAATTCCTGAAATACTCATTACCTGAAGCATGAACAAAATGGAGGTAGACAGGGCAAAAATGAATCCTTGTTGATGAGAAAACCTGAAGGACAGCTGACACATTTTCCCTTGTATGATAAGGTGTATTTGCCTTGAAATTAAGAATAGGGAAAATCCAGTCTGTATTTAAAGACACGTGCAATGCCCACAGTCTGTAAACATACTGCAACATAATCTCTCAAGGACAAGCATACTGTACATATAATCTTGCATAAAGATGGATATGGATAAAATCTGTAAAGACAGAACAAAGAACTTGTATGATAAAACATAAAATAACTGATAAAATAACTTCTCTCTGATCATTAAGAGCAGAACTAAAAGAAACCCTGAACACTTTGCTGCAAATTCAAGAAAGGGGAGCAAACACAGAGCCTAGGACATCAGCTCCCAGACTTCCCTGCTTGGATTCCCATTTCTGGGGGTTTAGCCCAAGTAAGACACAACTCCAGTTCTGGAAGAGAGAACAGAGGTTTCAAAGTACTGGGACAAAATGAATCATCTTCCCTAAAGTGAAAGATTTCTCGCCTCATTAATTTCACATCATGTAATTAATTACATTACCTGAATCCCACCTAGATTACCTCAGTTTAAGTGAGAGGCTTGCCAACCCTAGTCACCCTATGAATTCTTTCATGGTCGTAACAGATGTATAAGATAAATCAGACAAAAGAAAACATCAAATTAACTGTCCAGGTATGAGAGAGTATGGTGGGGCTTGCTTTTTGTTTTAACTATTTTTACCACCTTGGTTTCTACTGCGATCAATCTTTTTGCATATCCAACTTTTACCATTTAGTATGTCATAACCACTATTTAAAAAAAAAAAGTCAAGAGGATATGTTAAATACCAAAGATTTAAGTTTAAATTATGGAAAATGAGGATGAACACATTGATACAGGCTTGCAATTTTAATTTTTAAAAGGCCCCTACGGTGGGACTAGCTATAGATGGCATCATGCTAATGCAAATGGAAAATAGTTTTTAAAAAAACCAACAAACCCACTTTAAATAAGTATGAATTCACACCATACACGTGTACATACTTAATAATTTCCTACGTTAGCTTTGTTTGAACTATAAATCAAGTCTATACTACTAAAAATTGGGTATGTGCAACATTAACCTGATTAAAGCATTTTATAAATACAAGCTTTTTAGTATTGCAACATACTTCACTACTTAACATACTGAAAAACAAGTTCTACATTTAAAATTCTGATGTAATAGTTCTATCTGCCAATTAAGACCACAAATGGAAAAATACTTGCTAATCTTTAACATTATCGAAAACGCAAATATATTTCATTTTTGGAAGAAAACAATCTTGTTTATACTACTGGTGCTTCTTTAGACATTTGAAGCTACTACACCAACAAAATACAAACTTTGTAGTAAGCTTACAACATGTACTTGTCAGAGGCAAAAAGAAAAAAATCTGTTTTGTATTTATGAAGGAACATCCATTTATTATAAAACAAGATAAAAGATATTAGAATTAAGTTGAAACAAGGCAACATTAGAACAACCACTTTAGAGCTTTGTGAACGAAGTGTACTTTTAAACTTGCAAATCAAGGTGAACGTAGCTCTTAACATGCTGTCCTCTTCTCTATAAATGCGATGAAGTAGAGAAGCAAAGCTTCAAGGTGTAAGGGTTGGAGCCATCTGTCAGGAGACAACATATAACATACTCAGGGCGTTTTACTGAGCGTAGCTCTCCTGCCGATCAAGATCACCGTGCATAATCTGACAAGTTTACCAGTTCTGTAGATTTAAGGCTCACACCTCCCCGCCTACCCCCATGCCAGTGGCTTGCAGACACCAGACGACCTCTAAGTAGGTGTTACTGATGTGGATGTGGCATTGTGGGATGTAGCTTGATGGACATGGTGCTGTGTGGTGTTGGGTGGGTTGGTTTTTGGTGTGTTGTGGCTTGTTGTTGTTGTGTGGTGGTTGGTTTTTTGTTTTTTTGTGGGGGTTTTTTTGGGTTTTTTTTGGGTTTTTTTTGTTTGTTTGGTTTTTGGGTTTTTTTTTTTTTTCAGGTTGGACTTGATGATCTTACAGGTCTTTTCCAACCGTAGTGATTCTGTGATTCTGTGATAGTCTACCACCATTTTTCAGACATAGAAACAAAGCGATGGATCTGGTTGCAAGGGAATGTAGATAGAATTCCAGATGTTGTACTATACACAAGAAAGACTTTACCATTATCGTTGCCCCTCTTCCTAGCTGAACTATTTATAAAAGTAGTATTTAATAGGCAATTTCAAAGACAAAAAGCGTAGATATTTAAGGAAGTCAAGAATTAGAATGTGGCACTTCTAGAAGAGACAGAGTGGCACTGGACAGTATTTACATGTGTTCGACTGAGAAAAGAACAGCAGGATGTCCAGCACACCCTTCAGGCCTCTCCAGAAAGCAAAGCATAAAAGAACCACCCCTCTATCTGGAAAGGCTGCCAAGACCCACGGATGGCAGCACGCATTTGCCTCTCAGGTAACAGGAGATATGTCATCCCGGTTCAGCCAACCTCAGACAATCTAATTACAGCAAATCTTAACGAGCGGTCCTTCTTTTAAAATACTGTCTTTTCCCATGATAGCTATATTTGATACATTAGGGTTTGCCTTTTTCATGTTGAAAGAGTAAGTTCTTCTGCTGTTATCACCTCTCTGAACTGAGATGAATCTGAAATTGTGAACAGTATGTTATCAATAATATCTTAAAAAATATTCTGCCCCGAAGTACTCTCAGTCCATTATTGAGAAGGTGGACAAAAGGGGGGTGGGGGGAGAGATAGAAAAGATTTAAACTGTTAACACTTGACAGGGAGACAAATTCATAATAGTTTAATAGTAGTTTAATAGTTTAGTAGTTTAATAGTTAATAGTAGTTTAAAATAATATTAGACACTGGGCTGGATTCAAACTTATGTCTGTGAACACCCAGGAAAACTCCATTTAATCCAGTAAACTACCTTAATTGTCCAGTGCAGTTCTGGCCTATTGTGTACTTGTTTAGCAGGTGAAATCCCCCTCCATTCTTACTAGTTTGGAGCTAAACTCAGCTTGGCCTCACAATTTCTGATTTGAAAGAGAACCTACTACAGGAGCAGTTAATTCAGAACAGTAAGCTGTGTAACTTAAAAGAATCTTCTGCCCAAAGATATTGCAGATTTCTCTGCATATATTGTAAAAGATATAAAAAGCTTCAGTAAGACATTATCCGCTAGGTTTGATTTTGATGACAGTGGACTTTAATGCTTTTCCTGCCTGCCTTCTTTTTATCCCAAACCAATTTTTTTTTCCCATCTTTCCGTAACTTCAAAGTTGCAGAGCATATTTTGAGTTCTATAGGTTGACTCAAAAACTAATAAGAGGGCCATTTAGATAGAAATTAATGGAACCTAAACTAAAGATTAAATACTGTAATATATATGTAGTATTTGTAGACTGTAATATATAGTACAGTATATGTATATATATAAAATACAGCACATATACATATAATGACGCAGATTTTAGCTGCAGACCGAGCTGCTGAAGCCTCACCTTTTACAAAGGCAATATCAATATGAAAGAAAAATAGAAAAAAAATTTATAGCAGTAAGATCAGTAAAATTGACTTACTTGGGACTCTTATCTGGTAGTGATTAAGTACAGTGAGAGCTTCCACTGCATCTGTCTTACATTCCCATTCCAACAAACCAGACAGTGTTTTGGCAGAAGCTGTCAAAATGAGACATAAAAAAGGGAAGGAGAGGATCAGTAACGTCTCCTGACAGTGTATGCTCTTATCAAAACTGGAATTCAAGTAACTCCCCAAACAGGTCAAAGTTTACTTACGTTTTGGATCAAACACTTTGTATTTAATAAAGCTGAGAACTTCATGATCCTCACATAACTGTCACAAAAAAAAAGTAAGAGGTAAAACTCCAGTAAAAATGCACATAAACACATTAGCAAAAATTCCAAGTTCCTGGAAGAGACACACAAAAAGGAAAATCCCGACTCTTTAAGAGAGCTTCCAAGAATTTATGGCAAGTTATTATTTTAAAAATACATTTAGATTGGTAACTCTTCAGAATACCATTCTATAGCACGCAAAACAAGGCTCCCGTATCTGTGCTGTCCCATGATAAATATGATTTTATAGGCACAAAAATTGTTAAGAGTACTGATATCACTACTACCTCAAACAACATATTTAAATAAAAACAAGTTCTTTTTGACATTCCCACTTCAATACAGTAGCTCAGAAGCTGTACATACAGGCACACCACTCATGAACCAGAGTCAACTTTCAGACAGAGCTTGAAAAAAAATATTTTTATTGAACTGAAAAAGAAATCACTGAACTGTCATCAGTTTTACCACTGCCTCCACTTGAGAGGCCCAGTATTGCATGTATTAAGCATCCAGAGTTCATTTAGGACTCAACTGTGCAAACAGCTCCAGGTGCATGCTTCTCTCTGTTCCAAAACATCCTAGCAGTCATTAGAGTAACCATCTCAGGGAGCCAGTAAATCTATTGCGAACTGTAGTCCTAACTTTCCCTGTATTTGGCTTTGTGTGAGTCTCTTCGTCTTCTTCCTCAAAAACCACATTAAGCTCCTCAACTTTATTTCCAAGATCTTGATTCTCATGTAAAAAATTTTTTTTAAAAATGGAGATAATAATGCCAGAATTGTGAAAACACAGCAGCTTCTTTATAGAGAGGCTACAAACCTATTTTAAAAGCCAGTTCACCTCCAGTCGCTATGCTGTAACTATCCCAGTTACTTCTTCTTTAAAAAGTAGCACAGTGTAAAGCTAGGATAGAGCCCCAAAGCACTATATGTCACAGTCATTTCAACTGCTTACCTTTACAAATGTTTCTTCAGTTACACACAGGGGAACATTATAATAATGCAGCACACAAGAGGGTGGTTGGATGATGTTCTTGGATGCTTGGCCAGCACTGGTGAAACGATTATTCTTACTCATTGCAAAATCCTTGTAACTACTCGTGCCATCCTCCAGTTCAAATATCTGGCTTGGAACTACTGAATGCTGCTTGGAAACACTGGGATTTAAGGAGAGAGATATATATAGTTAAAGTGTCTTAAATAATTAAGACTTGCATACTTTGCACACAGCTTATTGATCTAACCAGAACAGAGCTGACGTTTCTTTACAACAAGTTGAAAGAGGAGAACAAGACGGGTTGGATTTGACACCTTCCTTAAAAAAATATAGAAAGGATGGATAAGACACATTAGGGAATACAGTTTATTAACAGCCAATCCATGTAATGCCCATATGCTTTACTAATATAAATAAAATAATAATAAATAAAATTATAACTAGTAGTAAATAAATAAATAAATAAATAATAGTTGCAAATAGGAAATCATAACTCCGACAATGATAACAGAACAATGGGGATATTGTCCGTTTGCAACCTCATTCCAACTGCCCACTGGTAGACTATTAATCTGATGAAACATATTTACCAGACATTAAGTCTCTTTCCAAATAACTTGACATTGTTGAGATGTGTGACAGCTCTTTCCACAGCATACTCATCACCCATTTCAACCAGTGCCGTGCCTGGAATAGTTTTCATAAACTTCACCTAAGATAGATAAGGGAAAAAATGACATTGCAACAAACAGCCCAACCAAGAGTTTTATAAGTTATTAGGAAATATTTTCAGACCATCTCAGCCAGGCTTTTTCCAAAATAATTAAAATTACTATAGTAGTTTCCAAGTTTCTAATAAATTATGCCTTACCTTCTCAATGTTTCCATACAAGCAGAACAGGTTGAAGACCCTTGAACAGTTCATCTTTAGCTGATGCAACCCACTAACCATGACAACTGACCCAGAAGGATTTCCACCGTGCATGTAAGAGGAGGATGCCTGGGGCAACGGATAAGCAACAAGTTCTGGAGTGTCCCGAGATCCCATTCGGTATCGGCTTGGCAAGGGCAACAAAGGACCATGTGACCCTAAGGAGATGAAAGACCATGCTTTCATATTGTTTGAAACAAGTTTCACTACTTAATCATGCATTAAAGCCCACATACGTAATGCATATTTAAACGAGGGGGGGAAACAATGTTACAGCAGTTACCATTAATTCTTTTTCCAAGTAAAAATAAAAACCAAAACCAACAAATAAACAAAAAACCCCAACCCTCTTCTATTCCCTTTAATGTTCCAAGTCTCTTCTTACATTACCAGACAAGAAGGAAGGAGCTGTTTCATGGTATTGTTTTTATACGCAAGTGAAAAAAGGTATTTCAGTAATTATAAAAATAGTATCTTCCCTGCACCATATAAATACTTGAACATAAACCTACCAGAAGAAATATTTAAAATAAAACTTCAGCAATATTGCCACGTCTACTTATAGAGCTACATGACACCAAGAAGGAATATTACAAAGTAGGGGAAACAAACCAAAAGGAGTGAACCTTTAGCCAGAGGCCAGGAGAGGGGATGACACAGCTCTTGTCCAGAGACAAGAGATTAAGTCAGAAGACTGCCTTTCTACAAACAGCCCATTTAGAAGAAAGAAGAAAACTTAAACCCCTGCATTAATGCAAAATGAAGCTGTCCTATTTTCCACTACAGGTAAAGTGATAAGTTTCACTGAAATAAACAATTTATTTTTTTTTACTAGCATGCAATACTTCTGTTTATAGAAAACATCAGTATTACAGACCAAGGAGAGGATCCCTGTTCTTCTGAGACAAAAATAATGTGAAATTCACATAAGCCAAGTATAAAAGGAACCTTTTGTCCTTTTTTCCCCCTGCAAAAAGCAGTAACGAGTGGGAGACAGTGGTATAGGAGGAGACAGCCACATTACTTAAGGCAGAAGGGTATATCAAAAGAATGAAAAAAGAACATCAGTAAATACAAGGCGGAACTTGCAAATTCTGGAGATTTGAAGAACGTTTGGAAAGAGAAGGTAGGTCAACCTACATTGTAAAATGTGATAAATCCATTTGCAAAGAAAGAGGCAAGACAAATCACATTGCATCTGACAGTTAAGAGAGTAAATAACTAGAAAAGTCACATCTAACTGGGGAGATTAGTTTCTCAACCCTGAAGTCTTGGTCCGACACATGAAAGTGACAGCAGATCTTCATTTACAGATAGCACTGGTAACAACTGCAGCATTTTATAGCACTAATCCCAAACATCATTCTTATACAGTCACATAGCTATACCTTTTCAGAATTAGCTGAATTAGAAGAAACGCAAAGCCCACAATTCACAGCTTTGCATGCAAGAACATCAAAGAGCTCTGTTTTGCATCAAACCATTGGTCAAGCTATGTTGCCATTTTCTAGAAGAAAACTGCTTTCCCAGTACAGATGTCATTTTCTATCCGTTGCTAGGGTGATGGCAACTGAGAGGAAACATTCTTCCAAGGAATAAATTTGTAGAGCCGAATGCTCTCCGTGAAAGGAAGAGGTACGGCCATAAATGCACATAAATCTCCGTGAATCACTAGCATTTTCAGAACACGGACTGACAGCACCGCACGTACAGCACTACAGTGAACTACTACTCATGCTGTAGGGGTCCACAGTTAGGCGTTGATCGAATGTTTAGAATTCCACATAACATGTAAAGAAATCATAACCACCTGTCATCCTGTGTTACTTACCATAACCATCATGTCTAAACGATGATGGGTGCTCTCCCAAAATAGCTTGCCTCTGGCGGCCCTTCCCTCTGTCTAACATGTGGGAAGGGAAAGAAAACAGTTTAGTATGCACAACTATGCACTTAATTTCGCCAGTTAAGACACAAAGCTTCTAGTTAAGAAGCAAAAAAGTAATCTGAGTCCTTGTTAACTTTAGAAACAATTTTTCATTCATTATACGTCTAAAACCACAAGCTGCAGCCCTGGGACACCAAAATTAAAAGACTGCCATCTGTACAACAAATTGCACTTAAGTTGATTGGGGGCAGTGGCCAATGAGGAGATGCAGACATTTAAAGTTTATGGAAATACCCAATAGTTTTCCTACACAGACACCACACATTAGTATAGATAACACCATACAGCAGGATTTACCTATGTGTCTCTTAAAACAAATTTGAAATGCAGTACTTTTGAAAGACAGTACCTGAATCATAATATTAGCTTCAACAGCAACACATTTTCAAAGTGGGCTTCTTTCAAGAAGTTTCAGCATAAGCCAACAACAACCTGTATTACATGGTTTCATAATCAGTAAACAGAGAGCATTACATATGTGTACATATATATTTACAGAACACCTACTGATTTATGGGCGTGCTGAAAGGATTGTACATTATTGCATTATCAGCAGCACATAACAGTTCAATTGAAGAAAAACATCACTGAATAATGCACTTAAACAACGGTCAATCCTTTAAGAAAACCCAGTTATCTAGGATATAAAGTTAAGCAAGGGGTCTACATTACTGGAGGAAAGCAGTGCATCACAGCCAAAGCTGTATTTTCTCATCAGATCCATGCTGCAGGACAAAGAAAATATAAACTTCCAGATTTCTTTGTAGTAAGCAACAATTGATTTATCACAATTAAAAAGCCACGTTGAAAAGATGGGGCAAGACATTTATCAGTTTACAATAGTTCCCAGGAAATTTAAATATGACTGCTGAAAATGGCAACTCCAGCCCGATGCAGCTGGAGGTATTTCCCCTGAAAAACAGGAACTATTTGCATTAGACAACACAACAGTGGGAGATGAAAACGCACGTGCCCTTTCTGCTCAGGGTTTTGAGGACAGGTTCCAAGTCAGATATTTACTTTGGCAATAAAGCCTGAAGAGAGAACAGCGCTGAATGCCTTCAAATATACAGAAGATAGGCTACTTTTGTCAAGTTTTGGTTTTCCATTCCCTTTTCAGGGCAACAGCTCTGGTTCTTGGCTCTAGAAAGCAAATGGGCAGTCATATCAAGTATTTTGAGCATTTAAACTGTATGCAGCAATCCTCTTTCAGAAAAATCAAGTTTATAATTCCAGTCTGTGGCGCTAAATCCTTTGAAACTGCACACAGTAATATAGTAAAGGACCATATTCTTCAAATAAAGAATTCTGGGAGAACACAATTTGACAAATATTGCCTCCTTGTGATGGTGTAGTCCACTGCTCTCTCCTTGCCCCATACTTGTTCCTTCCTTGAACAAAGCCCTTCACTTGTGCCAGTACAAATACTTGGGCAAACAGGCATTGAAACATGAGAACTGATCTGTGTTAAAAATAATTCTGAAAGGAAAGAGTCTTTATAACCTAGTTTAAGTTTGGGAGTTGTTGTTTCTTGGTTTTGTTTTTAAATCCGGTCCTTGAGTCAACTGCATATGCTGGTATTACCACCAAAAGAAATGCTCCAAACTCCAGTTTGAACTTTCTGGCTGAAAGCAAGTAGAATACTAAAAGTCAGGTGTTTTTTTCAGTTCAATCTAATGCAATACGGGTTCATAGCAGCAGGCACTTGTTAGGAAGTTAAGCGGAGAAATACTATGGGGAAGTCCGTAATTTGTTACCATAAAGAACTAAAACCAGTTCTTTAAAAAAAAATTATCATTAGCAAAATGCATTTCCTTCCTAAGGTTTGAGGAGGGGCGTGAAATTCTGAAAGGATGTATTAGCATGCCTGTCCTCAGAATGAAATTCCTTTGGGCTAAGACCTTGCTTGCTGCAGTCAGATCCCTACAGTTCGGATCACATGAAGTTCAAAAGCCAATAAACGCTGCTGCAAGAGTAAGATGAAGCACAAATATGAAAACTCTCTCTCAAAAAATAAAATTAAAAAAAAAATACCCTGGATTATTTTATGGGCAAAATTGCTCTAGATGCCTGCTTTCTCAAGTGCATTTCAGTGTTCATTCAAGAATTTATATTCCCATTTTCTTGATAAATGGATGTGGGCCACAGTAAATGAAAAACCATGCTATATGCAATATAGCATGATATATAGATATATACAATACAAGACTAATTCTTTTCCTCTTATGTGTAGTAGAGGGATGTATAGAAAATAGAGACAGGCTGTCCAAGTAACAAAGGGAAAACAAAAGAGTAGAGTGAGAGTTCTTGAGAAAGAGCAAGCTGTACCTATCCTAAGTTTTTCATTTTCCACTGTTTTCTCTAGCTTGGGGAACATATAGTTCATACAGCCGTATCTATCTGCAGACCAATTACATAATGTAATTAGATGCACAATGTTAAGTCAGCCTCCAAACACTGCAATGATCAAAAGATACGAAGGTCAAATTAATCCTTCAGGTTTTCAAATTCACACTTCAGATTTTTTTCTTGCCCTTGAGTTTCTTCAAAATCCCTTTTTTAACTCAGGAATTTGAGGAAAAAAAATTGAATCCTGATACAAATAGTCAGCATCTACAAGCTGCAACCAATACTGTAGCTCCCTTGTTAACTTTTTACAAGAACTTCATTTTGAAAATTCAAGCCCTAAGTTTTTAGTTGTACAACAGTTTTACAAGCCCAGCGTCTCTGCAGAATTACTTTGAAAGTGCATGTCACTTGAGACGGCCGAAGCCCTGGTTCTCATATAGCCTTTGATAAATAGATATTCTATCTTGGACACATTGTCTTCACTTTTCTAACTTCACATTGCACACATTATTGTACATAAGTTACTGAACACTGCACTCAATAGTTACAGATTATTTCTTTTTTAAATAAACACTTTACAGGAGTTAGGCTACACAGCAGTTTGTCTTTACATATATAGTCATAGCTTCCACTGACATGAGTTAAGCTCTGGTAATTTTTACAGCTGAGACAGTATGCCTGTACCAATTATGAATCTTCCTATTTTAATACTTATATAACTGAGGGAACCTATCTGATATTGCACTGCTCAGTTCCAACTATCTACAGATAAGGATTGAACTTCCCTACTACTAGACAATATTTACACTGTTAAGACTGAATGCAACTCTCACATACAGCAAGTAATAAAAAGATTACAACGTCAATGATACCAACAAGAGAGGTTCTTAATTTTGGAGGTTCTCAATTTTTCAGTTGTAATTTTAAGGGAAATAAGACCGGCATGCATACATACAAACTTGAACAGAATGGGTACAGTCTATCATGTTATTCATCCCATACAAATCTGAAGTACTGAAAGTGTCCTCCTTTAAAAACTTGTGGTGGTGGTGCATGCAGTATGCAGACAAGGTGAATTGCAAGTCTGAGTTTTTTCAGAGGGTTTTTTTGTTTGTTTGTTTATTTTTTTTTGCTGATGCCGATGTGGTGCATGATGAAGTGTAGAGTCAGCCTGCTGAAGTCCTCTATCCTTCTTAATGCCTCGTCCAACATAGGGGAAAGAGTCCTTTCGAAGGAGAAGCAGTGTGCAAGTTTGTAGTTTGTAAGGAATAGTCTGTACCAGGTTTCCTCTCCTCCAAAGAGAGAGAGCTGCTTGGAGAAATGCAAGTCCTTGAGAACTGCGAAGGTGCTTGCAGGTGTGGGCTCCTTGTTGAACTAAGTGGCTCAAGCACACGGCAGTATGGGGCACTAGGGCTCAGGGTTAACTCCCTGGCGTGCAAGCACAGCCTTCGGCAGCGCTGGCTTGCTTTGGAATGACTACTGCGATACAGCCTGACCCGCGTGAAGGACTGGCATCAGTACTGTCAAACATCTACAGCGATAACATAGGAGAACCTACCTCGTCGGCCCAGATATGGTTTAGTGTAGTCCCAACTATCGTTGTCGTTTCTAATGACATTAAGGCGAGTTGGCTGTTCAGATAAAGTAAAAGTGAAAAAGGTTAAGCCTTGATTACATATATTTTTCTAGCAAAAACAGAAAAGAAGGTCCAAGCATTACCCTTGCATATTCAATTTTTAGTGTGCAGCATCCTGCATAGATATCTGCTCCATTGAGTGCAGCCTTCGCCTTCTGAGCACAAAACACCGATTCAAACGTACACATCACGTTAAGGATTTTTTTGCCCAGGTGTCTCATTCATGTCCCTTTCTTCTGATATGGCTTTATTTTTGTAGCCTGCAGATATTTCACCATTGTATACCTTACAAGAACGCTATACAGACTTTAATATAAAACTACCAACAAGTATATATGGGTTCAACTTATGTTAAGCATCTGTTTTTGAGATGTAAGCAGCACATGATGAGACCATTCATGAATTAGTAAATTCTTCAGTGTGGATTATATAAATGCAAGCTTTGTTTATGCTCTGAGCTTATGCTGCTTGGAAGGGGATATTCTAATGGATTCAGTAATTTTCATCAGAGGACATACAAAGTTACCAGCAAGCCTAGAGGATATTTGAAGGGAAAGTTCAAGCTGCATCATTTGGGGAGGGATCAGAACTTGGGGGCAAGAAGGCGTGACTTAAGACAATGCATCCCTTCTCACAGCTAGCATTAGCTAGAGACTTGTGGGTAGGGAGAACACGAACTCAGTAGTTACTTTACAGCAAAAAGAACTGAGAAACAGTACGCCCTTTTTAGCTTATTAGCCAAATAAAACCACAGAACTAAGAGAGATACTTTGAATGAAGAAATAATAATCTTGCATCAAAAAATACAACAAGCAGATAGCTTTAAATCCATTGCTCAAGGCAGATGCATGTACCAGGCTCCAACATATAGGTTGTTTCATATCCTCTACATACTCCAGGATTAGTTCTATGACTAGCAGAAAAATGTACCTTAGCCTTGGCACACGGCAATCCATGATCGCATACATACTCAATAACATATGGTGTCAGAAAGCCTGAACCTTGCAGCAGACCAGACATTTTGCACCATCCTTTGATATAATTTAGTGAAATTTTGGAAGTAGTCTGTATCAATAGCATATCTCTTGTGTTGTACCACATTCCTGCAGCCCAACTTCTTCCAAAGTGATGTAGGTTCACTGTGGAATTTAAGAGTGAGAAAAGTTAAGCTTCCTAGACCTCTAAGAAGTTGTTTGACACTGTGGGAGCACATATGCAAAAGTAATAGGTACTGCAATTAGCATTGAAATTTGAGTAAATTTTTGTACTTTTCAGACAAGGCTTGTCTTGAAGCTCACTTTTTTCCCAGCCCCCTCCCCAACTGTTTACCTATGCTGCTGCCTTACTTTGCTCACATTTGCGAGTCTTCTTTCAGTTGCTGGTTGGTTTTGTTTTTAATAAAAGGCACGTTGCAGAATTTAATTCAAAGTATGGTAGTTTCAGAGTATGTGCAGGATCCTCCTCACAACTTCCCTAATCTTTCACAAGACACAGAATAGCCCCCAACTGTACAAGTTATCTGATCCAGACAACACCGCTTACCACAAACTCGACACACTATCATAGTAAGTCAAACTACTGTCTGTTAGGACACACAGTTTATGTCTTCTACATAGATAAACAGCAATTAGTTTGCTTTTATGGAAGTTAGGGTAATTCTTTTTGCCTGGCAAATCATCAATGCAGCCACCGGTTAAGTCATATGTTACAGAAGTGACCACTAATAAAGCCTGCCACATCAGTAGCATCTGAAAGCATCTGAAATTTCTGAGATTTTGATACAATTTTGTCCAGATAACAGCTCAGAAATGGAGAGTAATCAGTCTCTAGGAAGAGGGTTATCAGAGTTTTATAAACTAAGGCATAATCATATCAGACTTTGGACTCTGCAAACCACAGTAACACATGAACAACTCTGAACATTCACCCCATGTACAACTTAACACTACAAATACAGTAAACAGTAGGATAACAGAGCAGGGAATTTCCTCAACACATGATAAACAGGTCAAGGAGGCCTAAGCTGGTCTTGTGCTTTATTAAAGTCAGAACAGTGAGACAAGCAGTATATATTAGAACTATTTTATAAGAGTCTGAAGAAGTCAAACTGCACCTCTGCAATCCCTTACCCATTTCTTGAGTATCACCACAGGCAGAAGCCATGAAACTTTTGTGTATAATGCATTGTCAAACCTATGACATACTTCATGTCTGCGATTATTAGCCTTAGGGCCACCTATAAACATGGTTATCAAGACCATTGTTGACAACATCATTTTCCTGTAAAGATGAAATGTGCAAGTGCTATTTTGTCTTATAGACAGAAATTCGAAATTACCATGTCTTAGATTGAAATTAAAAAATAATTTAGTCTCAAAATTACACAGGATTTTTCTGACATTATCATGCTAAATCCCATCTGCAGTCAAGAACCTACAGCAAAAAAAAAAACCACCACACCCACAACAAAAAAACCCACACACACTCAAAAAGGATATTCAACCATAGCTTGTATTCCATTTCTCTTGAATATAACAATGCGCTGAACTTTTCCAACAGGGTTGCACACAGTATACAAGACGTCCTAAGGAAGAAGAAAAAAAATGTTTTTGTCAGATGTGAAATTTCAAACACTTCAGGTCCACAGAACATTTTCTTGCATTGGCATTTAAATGCCAAAGAACAAAGAAAAGGCTTGTTAACTTTTCATTTATGATTTTCCCTATACAATTTATACATTAATGATGAGCGTTTTTATGGATTAATATAGTACAGGCAGTCAAATCTGAAAAACAGGAAAAAAACTTCTACAAGAAGTACTCATGTAAACATTAGTTTAACGAGTATCTTCAACTGTGTTAAAACCCAGTAATAGCATCCATGTCTCGAGCTCTGCTCCCTTTTAAGCATGCACTGCAGTGTTTTACCAAACCAGAGACAAAGTGACACTGTAGTTACAGCACATTTCATTTCATAAGACTCCAGCAGCTGAGGGTTTTTTTAATGGTTTGTGTTTATTTTCAGAAGAGTAACCAGGGGTAGTCCATGATGTAAGCTTAGGTAGCTTATCAAAAGGAGACTTTCAATCGTATTCACCTGAATCAAAGACACTGCAAGTGGTTGCTGTGCTTCTCCACTTAAGGCAGAGAAAACTTCTGACAGGAAACACTGGACTCATGCAAATTCATGGTAAACACTCTGCTTTCACCAGCATTTGTCTATATTACGAGGAACCAGTAAAATTCAAGACCATCTTCAGTGCTGCAGGGGAACCAAACAGTAAGGGGAAAAGCTCGCCTAACTGCTCATCAGGCCAGGCTTATGATGTGGTGCTAGGAGTATCTCAAACAACAGTCAATTACACATAACAGACATAACTCAGACATCATGGTACCAGAAACTAGTCTCCAGCATGAATCTGGCCAAGAAAAATAAGTTTATTTTAGAGTGATTACACACCCATACTCAGAATTCCCAAGACTCAGGCTTGAGAACCTGAGCAAACAGGAACTGTGATTTCTTGAAACAATTCACCTGTTAGATCGTGTTCAAACAGCTGAAAGCACATAAGCTTTACTAAACAGGCAGTTTCATAGCTAAAACTAGCAGGCAAAGGCACTGACATCTCAGTTAAACACTCTACCACGACCTATTTTTCCCTTCCTTTCTTTATATATACACCAAATACTTCCAAAATGCTCATTCCAAGATCTTAGTGTACATCCTCAGGTTTATTTGGGGGACAGGAGGGAGAAGGGGAAAAGGAAGTAGGTATAGTATTAATCATTATGTTCTGCCGAATAGCAGAGCAGTTGGGAGGCAAAGGGGTGGGGGGCATGCTGGATTTCTTAAAAACAAAACAAACACCCCCCCACATCTCCCCCTCACACACAACAAGAAACTAGAAAAAGAGGAGATCTTATTGCTGGCTACAGCTGCAGTGGTGTAACTCCTAGCTTACGTAAAGTACCATAAGCTTTAATATACGGGCATATTACCGCTAAAAAAAAAAAAAAACCCAAGCAAAAAAACGCCCCACAACAAACCAAAAACATTGTTCATGCTCAAGGGCCTTTGCTCCAGACATTCCAGTGAGTGTTTCACATAGCTAAATGAAGCAAGCAGAGGAGATTGTCAACCTTAAGATTTTCAGAAGATGGACAGACATTTTTAGAAAGAATTCAAGCAGCCTGAACTGCTAAAAAAAATAAGATTTATACGATCATTTATAGTTATATTTTCTATGCACACTCAATAGCACAAACAGCCTTCCATCTCCTCTTGTTTGGGAGAAAAAGAGTCCTGAAAACTTTCCAGCTCCAGATCACATTAATTTTCAGGCATATGACTTTCTTTCACAATTTGTCTCTCAAAAGATTTCTTCACAGCCACTTAATTAAAAAAAAAAAGTTCTCTTTCAAAATGTAAGCTCTATTCAAAATGCCATCAGTGTCGTTAGCCAGCAGGCACATACAAAGCTTGATTTATTTTTTTTTTTTAAATTCAGCTACTTTAGATGACCAAATTAATCAAGTGATTCACAAGATACAGTAACGTAGGCTATTTTAAATAAAAAATGAACACTAGCATTATATACATACTAGAATATCATAAAAAAGGAGGTGCAGCAACCTAATCTCAGAAGAAGTTGATAGTTAAGTTTAAAACATTTCAATTTCCAAGGCACACCACGCCTTCCTCGTGCATGTACAGAAGGTTTCGAAGGTAAGTGAGAACTAAGAGGCAACAGCAGAGGTATAGCTGAACAGACAGTAAGGACTGCAGCAGCAGGGGTCACGTTGAGAAGGTCTGTTCTTACAGACAAATCCCTGACACAGTTCTGCCTGCAGATAAGGAAAGTAGGAAACAGAACTTCAAAGACCTATATATGACACCTTAGGCAAAACTTTTTCAAAACACCAACCGCCCCATCACAAAGGGGTGGAAAGCAATTAGGAATTAAATACAGTTAACTTGCCCTTCTTGCCCTTCACTGCCACACCCCTCTAAAAAAATTCTGCTAGGAAAGAAGCAGGTCACAACTGTAATGGAGGAAATAAGCTGCAGCAAAATTTTAGAACAATTCAGCTTCTTCCACAAGATGCCCTTGAACAGACTGATTTCTCTGCAAAAACGGTATCTTGTTTTGAAAGAAAAGCTCTTAAGGACTACGGAACAGTTTATTGCAGTTATTCAGACTTGCCACTTAAAACTGGTTGCAGTTTTTCATCTATTTCAGGTAACTAGTTCAAATTTAAGGAAAGAAAAGTGTTGAAGAGGAAGAGGTGGTGTTGGGCTTTGTGTTTTTTGGGGAGTTTGGGGATTGGGTTTGTTTGTTTTTTAATAATGCAGCCTTTGCCTGAGGCATTCTTAAGTTAACTGTTTCTTTAACCCGTTGCCCAAGTGACAAATTCATGTTTTTCCCACCACATTCCTAGCTGTTACGGGTACAATTGTTCTTCCCAGTTGCTATGACTCTACTAGTCTACACTATCTTCAATGAGCTCTGATGCTTGCAAGTAATTTTGGCAATCTGTCTGCTTCTCATGCTCACTGGTTGGACTTGATGATCTTACAGGTCTTTTCCAACCTTAGTTATTCTGTGATTCTGTGGTATACTCTAGACAAACAGTTGGGGGCAGCGGGAAGGAAGAGTTTGGTGGTGGTGGGGTGTTGTTTGGTTGTTTGTTTTCAAAAAGAAGCTACTATGCTAGAGTACATCATCAGAATTTCCATTAAACCCTCCTAGCCCAGAACGATGCTTCTGCTACCAGTTTTCCTCAAGCATCGACGTTCAACTCAGCTGCTTATGCAAGCCAAATTTAAACTGCATGAATGAAACGTAGTTTCCAAAATTCGAGTTACAGTCACATGCAAAGAATAGTTTAACTTAGTGGATTTATTCACACAGCTCAAAGCAGGTGTATTTTTAAACACTGATGAAAAAGCAACTCATTCCTTGCCATGCTTTTCTATAAAGAAAACTGATCGGAGAAAGAAAATTCATCATCCACCAACAGACAAAAACCTATTGATATTCACAATACAGTGAAGCAAAAAGCACGATATGGAAGTGACTGCTTGAAGTAATTTCAGGAATACTAAGTTTCAATCAATTTACTAACATAATATACGGCACTGTAAATAAAACTTAGTACTTGCATTAAGTTATAGGTTCCACATAACCCAAACACTTTGATTGATCCACACTACCCTGTATATTTCCCTAAGAACAAGTAACTTATGCTTGTATCACAGTACTACAAGTCTGCTTAAAGCAGACTTTTTAAATTTTTCCTGAAGTACTTCTCTGCAATTCAACATGTACTATAAAATCTCTATGAAAAATATAAGCATTCAATGCATGAGAAAACACGCATTCTTAAATACTTGCAAAAAAAAAAATCTCTATCATTAAAAAAAACATGCATGTGTGCCATAAATAGATGGCAATATATTAGGATGCAATTGTATATACAGTATGACTTGAAATACTGAAAAGTAAAATGTATGAGCCCAAATAAAAGTGAGGAAGATTCCGTCAAACTGGAGTTGATCATCAACAGATGAAGGTTTCAACTTTCCACAAAGGAAATACTTAAGAATGAAGGACTGCAATAAAATAATCTCTCCTACTGCAAAAATTACTTGCTATTTAAACATACATCACTCAGAGCCTAAAAGCTAAATGACATTCCTGATGTTGTAGCAACACATTTAGAAATATTTCAGAAGCATGTAGCAACTTAAACGTTTCAAAATCCTGACCACTGAAGTCTTCAAATGTATTGCAAAATATCTGTACATATTTCAAGTAGTTTCGAGACTGAATCATCTTGAAAAACCTTTTTTCCAGAACATGCATGTTACTTACGTGAAGATGGCGTAAAGCTTTGGTAGGTGAATTTAATTCCTGGCTCAAATTAACAGTGTACAATTTTAACAAATAGTACACAATGAAAATAATGCTGCTCCCTGGCTTTTATTATTAAAACAAAAAAAGAAGAAGAAACATACCACTGTAATTGGGTAGAGAGGATTCTGAATTGACAACAGGAGGACTTTATTTCCACCAGATGGGTCATCAGTGTTGCCTGGCCGAGTAATCCTCTTACTTGTTGAGTAGTTGAAAAAGGCTTGCTGTCCAGCAATGTACACAGGTTCATCTGCTGCAAACGTTACACATTTCTTTGCACTTTCTACGTTTTCAAACTCCACCAGAGCCTGGCGCTTAAATGGCATCATCATGACATAGCTGGTGAGAGAAACATTACAGTAAGTTTTCCTATATGCTTACCCAAAACAACTCCAAAGTCCTGTAACTGTCACATAGGATACGTTTTTTTCCGAACAATTCCTAACAAGGACATGAAAGGAAGGTAGGTCTCCCTGCTTGTGCTTCCCAAACCTGGTCAACACATTACTAAAGCATTTGCACAAAACAAAGAAATGCAGCTGTAAGTTAAATAAGTAATAAGCAGTTGTTATGCTGAAAAAGTTTAATGCATAACAACATTCAACCAATACAACAAACAGTTAATCATTTACTAACTTACTAGAACTACAATTAATACTAAAAAAAAACTTGCTAAAGCCATTTATGAGGCAAAGGATCAAAGGAAATGCAAATTATAAAACACATGCAAAGTTGATACATTAAACATCTTTGCTGTTGCTGAGAAATTCAAAATACTATTTTTGACACAAAACTACCTTAGAAGAAATAGAAGTATTCGAGTGAACCAAATTCAGGTACAGACAAACTCCACAAGTTTTGTCAGCTGATTACGTTTTTGAAAAGTAAAACTCTCAGGCTAAAACATACCTATTTGTATTCTTGAACAAGCCTGTGCTCACTTCATTTTAGTTAGTTAGTTTAAGATACTGGTACAAGTATAAATCCATTACTTGAATATTAAGGCAGTGAAAAACACTATTGTACTATTTACAATACCCTATTTGACTTCAACACATGCATTTACTTGAAAAGAAATGCATGCTTCCAAAAAAGCGGCACTCAAAACTCAGAGTAAACTGGCTCTACCTATTCACCTTTACTATTTTGTTCACAGATGAGGAATCTTTAGGCTGTATGACCTTTGAAAGGGCTTTTTCTGAATAACCATCTCATTCTGAAGGTCCTACCATATCACAAGCACTCCTCCCATACAAAACCATTGGAAAAAGCATCATCCGCTCTGTGGCCCATCCTTATTTTTGGTATATTCACTTATATCAAGACAACCATCCACGTGCTGTTCTGCAATTCAGTTTAGCTACAGCTCCTGTCAAGGCCAGGACTAGGTGTGCTGCTGAAGTCTGACAGCAGACACCAGGGCAGGCAGGCAGCGTAACTCTGCTTGACCAGACTTCCCACGGACAGAAACACAGAATCTTCACGCAGCTAAAAAATCTGTATGCTTCACTATTAACTAAGTTCTGGATTTCAAACAGCTATCATAATGTATTTAAAGAGGTCCAAGAGACTTTTAAATAATGCTCCCAACTTGTTGAGAGACATGACTTTATACTGCTTGACATACCATATGGTTCCAAATTTTTCAAGAGCTTCCACAAGATCTGCTTCCACAACTGATTCACACAGCCCTCGGACGTGGACGACAGGAGAAACAGAGACTTTGTGATGACTTCCCCCGGCGTCCTAGCAATGAAATGACATTTTAAAATTCAACACAGAACAAGGCATACTGCTATCATTAACTAAAATTAAATATTTGGCAGACGCTATACCGGGTCCAGAAGCAGCCATCTAGATGTACAATCCAAGCATATTTTAAATAATTTAACTTTTCTTTCCAAACAGATTGCCAAGTTCAGTTGCTGAAGTCTACTTAAAATAAAACCCTCTGCAGATTTAATTAATGTCTTTGCACAGGCAAGAGTTTTCTGATATTAAAAAAAGCCTATTCAACACTTGGTTGAATTGCAGGAGGTCTTCCACCATATCCCTTTAAAGCATAAAAAAAACCCAAAAAAACTTGGACATGCACAATAGCTAAAATATTTGACACTTTTCCTGTTTACACCAATATTTGTTTGAGACAGGCTGGGAGGATAAAAAGCAAAACAAACAAGGGCCATCAGTAAACTGAATGAAAATTGATTATTTTTCTAATGTACACAGAGCTGTGCCCCACAATGCAAGAAAATACCAGCTCCGTACTATACTTGAAATAAACCTCACCTCCCTTCTAATTCTAAACACTCTTCACACATGTTTTTAAAAACTCACGATTTCTGTACATATGGGCATGCTCTCTCTTTTCGCCCTAAGGTTGACTACCCTTAACAGATTCAGCTGTCATACATTAGCACACAGAATTCCCACTATGAACATTTTTCAGAGCTACTCCTATGACTTCCGACAGTCTCAGTTCTGTGTGACTGAAGAGTTTGGGTTGGAATCAGCTCATCTTTCCATGCAAAGCCCGAAGTAGGGCTGACATTCACCTTATATATTCTAAGATATGGGGGTAAAAAAAGAGAATGAAATTATGTGAGGCCATAAGGAGAGATAATCAAAGAGCGAGCAGAGGTAATAAAGGGCACACTAAAATATACTGTAATTACCAGCACCCAGATTTCATAGGTGTAATGGCAGTGTAAAGTTGATGTATTCAAATTTAGCAACTACATCAACGTGTTTGATCTAACAGATCAAGTCTTGCTGATTTTTTCACTTTTTCATAAGGAGTAGTATAGGATCTTCTGGAACTAGAGAGAGATTCTCATTTGTAGCACAAAGGAGCATTCAGCTCCAATAATTAAGTAACCACAGTGATTGTTACTACTGCTACAGACATTCCTCTCTTCCCTATCTGTTTCAACTACAGATTCAAGGAAAAAACACATTCCTGATAACCACAAATCGAGTCTTGTGTGTTTAATTCCTGTGTTCCATACACAGCTCTCCCAAAACAATCATGTGTTTTTTCTTTAAATCGAGGATTTGACCATTCTGTTTGAACCAAAAGCACCTTCAGACTTCGTCAGAACAATCTGCTGTGCAAGCTAAGATTAAAAAATTACATTTTATTCATTCACAGCATGAAAGCGTTTTAAGAGGCAACACATTTCTTTGAATAAAAGCTGTGACAACTGTGGGAAAACACCACTAGTGGTATTTGCATAAGATACCATATATCCTGAATTAATCAGCTGAGGTCTACAGCGGTAACAATGATCAAAGTAGTCATAAAAGGTTAATGCTTTGAACTACAAATACTTAGGCAATTGTGGAAGGAACAGAACTACATAGAGGTTTTAATTTTCAGCTTATATGTTCTTTACCCACATACACACTTTTCAAAGCTGAAAGCACCACCTAAGGAAACCTTCAAAAGAAAGCTAACAATAATTACCAGTTTTTCCTGCAAAGTCTAGTACCCTAAGGTGTTAAGACAGCAGGCACCTTTACTTTATTTACAGTCTGCAGAACAATCAGAAGTTATTAAATCAATTATTCATTGCCCTGCATACTTGTTACTATATTAAGATCCCAGTTGATGCTATGGGTATGCATTCTTTTTTCTTTAATGCATTCAAGAAACCTCACCTAAAATATTTGTGTCTAATCAGATGGCAAATACAAGGAATGAGCAAAGACTCGCTACAAAGAGCCACCTTACTTGATTAGCACCCCCATACGCCAAGTCAAGCTTTTCAGAGAGTGGATCATAACGGAATGGTATTTCTCTCTCCCTCCCCAGTTCAATCTTCTGTTATAGTTTCAGTTCATTTTTCTTTGCCATGCATATCCCTTTGTATTTTTATTTATTAGCAGTCCATTTAAGTTTGCCTACTGAAGTTCTAAACCTTTCTACTAGTACAAACTCAAAAATTAAGACTTTTATACTTGCATCTTCAAATCCATTATAGATGAGTTATACACACATATACAGGCCTCCGCACTTCTGCAACTGGAACTATTCTCAGCAGCGAATAATACAAACTTTGCTTTCTTTTGTAGTTAAAGCAACGCTTGGCTTTCCAAGCCAAATTTCCTTCTCCCATAACACCATATAGAAAGCGTCCTTTTGTAGGGTGTTCTACAGTAGATTTTGCAAGAATCGGAAGTCGTAACACTGCTGCTATTGCAATTACTTGCGCAGAAGCTCAAGAAGCATGGAATAAAAAAAAAAAAACACAAACAAAAAAAAACCAAACCACAAAACAGCCATATCTCAATCACTTGCCATGAAATTAAGGACTTAGCTACATAGCATTTCAGAAACTAATTTATACAGATAAAACCACTGAGGTTATAAATGGCCAAATCAGAGGGCCTGTGTTTTACTCAAAATAGTTTCTAAGCAGCCGCAGCAAACAGCAGCACAAGGACGGAGCATAACTCAGTCCCAAGCCAGGAGGTCGCAAACTAACATTCACAGAGCGTATTGGGGAAAGACATGAACATGTGCCACGGGCATGTTTGAGTGCAAAAAAGTCTTCACGAAGGGCAGACATACATATTAGCGTCAAACAAGTTTTGCAGCTACCAAGCCGCAGTATCAAGGAAATCTAGAATGATCCTTGACTTCCTCTAAAAGAAGGAGAAATAAAACCACTAGGCCACATGAAAAATCAAACGTGTCTGTAAACGTAAAGCACCTCCACAGCTAAGGTCAGAACGTATACAACTCATCCAACTGCTGCCATAATTTCTTCCCAGAAAAACATACAGATTAACGACCACCAGTATTTCTCTGCTTACAAAAGAGTCTTTCAGTAACTCCAACTCCCACGATGGCACAAAAGCCCCATGCAAAACTCCAGCTCGACACTTGTACTCCACCAAAGCCAGGAGAGCAGACTAGCTAATGTTACTGCTGTACCCGTTAATATATATGGCTTAAGGGTTTTTGAAAGCTCAGTAACAATTTCTTGAAGAATCATTAGCTGGACAGAAAATGCAATTATTAAATAGATAATGGAAATAGGCTTCCTTTCTAAGTGCTGAAGACCAGTAACAAGGATAGAAAAGGTTTCCCTCAAGGAAGAAGCTAGGAACATAAAAATGCTTAACATTGAAACCGAGCTTCTGTAGAGAGCTGAGGCACGAAGGGAAGCACTGACATAACCAAACAGATGAAGCACAAACAAGTTACTTCACATACCCGAGACTGCAACAGAAGCAGCTTCAAAGAACAGCTGTAGCATTTTAACATCCGTTCTTTGGTGACCTACACAGTTCTAGACAGCATTTTAAATAGACCACTGGTTTCTTGCTAACAAATTACGACTTTCTTCCTTTTTGAAATGGCAAATCATCATCGGCTCTAGGATGATGTCTCTCTTGCTCACCAATTCCAGATTAGAGAATTTTTCACCAACTGTTTGCACATAAACATGTCCTTTATCCTTTCTCCAGACACTTTCCAGGCAGTATATTCACCTTACTTCTTAGTTTCTACTACCTTTTTTGGACGACCTGCTCCTTTACCATTTCTCTGCTTACCTCCTCCATCACTCTTTTGCTCCTTACTGCAAAAGGATGACACTCCTCCTTCACATTCTCTCCCCCGGGTACCTATATATACTGTTATTTTATTTCTCACCATTCAGATTATCTTATTCACTCTCAACTTTCTCCTCTTGCTGCTGAGATTGGTTTTATAAATATCACAGAATTGGGGGGAAAGCCCCAAAAGGTTGCTTATTAGGTATGTAAGTGCCCAAAACTTCATTAATGCCTAACTATGGACTGATGTGCATCCAACTGCCTTGCAGGATGTTGAGGGCAGCTAAAATTACCACACCATAAAGGCGAAGTGAAGGTACACAACACATTCCCCAATAATCTTAGCTCTGCCCGCTGAGGACAGTCTGATGAGGAAAGGCTTTCATAAGCAGATACGCAGCATTTTGTGCACACTCTTCAACTGCTAGTTGTACTACATGATGATGGTATTACTTAAAGCTGTTTGCCCTGTCGTGCATCATCCCGGCTGATCACACCGGCCTGACTTGAGCAGTTCTGTCTCTTCTTTTCGACACTGACTCCCACAGTGTTCTCCTGGAGAAGTTGGTGGCTCGTGGCTTAGACAGGCGCACGCTTCGCTGGGTAAAAAACTGGCTGGACGGCCAAGCCCAGAGAATCGTGGTGAATGGAGTCAAATCCAGTTGTCGGCCGGTCACAAGCGGAGTCCCCTAGGGCTCAGTTTTGGGGCCGGTCTTGTTTAACATCTTTATCTACGATCTAGATGAGGGGATTGAGTGCTCCCTCAGTAAGTTTGCAGATGACACCAAGTTGGGCGGGAGTGTTGATCTGCTCGAGGGTAGGAAGGCTCTGCAGAGGGATCTGGACAGGCTGGATGGATGGGCCGAGGCCAATTGTATGAGGTTCAACAAGGCCAAGTGCTGGTTTCTACACTTTGGCCACAACAACCACATGCAATGCTACAGGTTTGGGGAGGAGTGGCTGGAAATCTGCCCTGCAGAAAAGGACCTGGGAGTGCTGGTCGACAGCCGGCTGAAGATGAGCCAGCAGTGTGCCCAGGTGGCCAAGAAGGCCAACGGCATCCTGGCCTGTATCAGAAATGGTGTGGCCAGCAGGAGTAGGGAGGGGATGGTGCCCCTGTACTCGGCGCTGGTGAGGCCGCACCTCGAATGCTGTGTTCAGTTTTGGGCCCCTCACTCCAAGAAGGACATTGAGGTGCTGGAGCGTGTCCAGAGAAGGGCGACGGAGCTGGTGAGGGGTCTGGAGCACAAGTCTTGTGAGGAGCGGCTGAGGGAGCTGGGGTTGTTCAGTCTGGAGAAGAGGAGGATGAGGGGAGACCTCATCGCACTCTACAACTACCTGAAAAGGGGTTGTGGTGAGGTGGATGTTGGCCTCTTCTCCCAAGTGACGAGTGACAGGACAAGAGGAAATGGCCTCAAGTTGCACCAGGGGAGGTTTAGACTGGATATCAGGAAAAATGTCTTTCCTGAGAGAGAGGTGAAGCACTGGAAGAGGCTGCCCAGGGAGGTGGTAGAGTCACCATCACTGGAGGGGTTCAAGGAACATGTGGACTTGGCACTGCAGGACATGGTTTAGTGGGCATGGTGGGGTTGGTTGATGGTTAGACTTGGTGATCTTACAGGTCTTTTCCAACCTTAGTGATTCTGTGATTCCCTACAGAGGTACAGGAGACACCTCTCTCCGTTCCACCTGGAATTCCTGTAGCTTTGCAGTAACAACAGTATTTCCAGTACACAGTGAAGTAAGACAGTGTCTCAGAAGAACCAAGCAAACAAGACAAAGGCAAGGTTCCACGGCAGTAGAATATACCAGTTTCATATATCCTGGATTTATTTTGTTGTTGGTAGTGGTTGGTTGGCTGGTTTGCGGGGCTGGGGGAGTGGGCTAGGCAGGAGAAGGGGGTTAAGGTTAATCACATCCCATATTCTGGAAGGCTACCTGCAATTTAGTTTTGGTTTGGATGTGGAGTTTGGGGTATCATTTCTCTTGTTTAATGCAATTCCTAGCACTCCCTACCACTGTGTCCTTTCAATGACTACAACTGCTACAGAATGGAATACCTGCACCCCGGCTCCTTCTGTCAGTTCTGAATCTGCCCTAAAGTGGTCAGGCAGTTGGACTAGATGATCGTTTTAGGTCCCTTCCAAATGGAATACTCGATTCTATTCTATTTTCCTCTCTGCTCAGCACAATATGAACATCCCTTTAAAAAAATCAAACAACCAACGCCCCAAAACAAAACCCCACAGAACACACAGCATCATCAGGAGATTCAACCTGAGGTGCTGGAAGAAGAACTTGCCTGAAGGTAACAGTTACCTTTTTTGATGGAGGACAATTTACACTTACTCCGTAACTGATTTCTAAGATGTACTTCATTTAAGAAACGGATATATATGAACAAGTCGCTGCAAAACAGGTCAAGATCTGAACTCATTGCCGTCTAGCTACTGTTACCGCAACTGCCTGTGATAGGCACGAAGCAAGAGAGTTGCAAAGTGAGCTGCTTTCAGTTTACCACAAAGCAAGAACGCTGCAGATAGTGCAGTGCATTGAGCATTACAGCAGAGTAGCTGAGAAGCTGCAAGTTCACATCCCTGTCTTACGTTGCGGTAGCTTGTAGTTATGTTTGTGTATTTAGACACCACATCTCACTTCCCCAACTGTAAGAACGGAGATAATATATCTTCCCTACTTCACAGAAGTATTTAGGAATAGGTATGTCAGGGACAGCGAGGCAGGTGGACGCTACAGAAAATACAGGTTGTATAAATACAACATTAATCAATGAAACTGAATTTTAAGGGAGGAAGAGGGGATGGAGCTGAAAGGCCCTCCGAACACCCTCAAACACAGCTCTTAACCCACAATGTCCCAGTGTCCTCACCCTCCGCTACACCGCAATTCTGACTCCTCTGCCAAGGCTTCACCACCACTCAACATCGCCTCTGTAAAAGTAATTCTTCCAAATCATACTCTCCCCCACAGAATACTTCTGTAAGACCGCTTCCTACTCCTCCCCCAGTCAACGTTCTGGTCTGTTCCTGGCTCTCCATGCTCCTCTGCCTTGAGATGGGCCATGAAGAAGAGGGTACACCTCCGGGCTATGAGGAGCATCCACACGAGTGGGAAACAGAGGAAAAAAAGAGCAGAATAAATTTTGGTTTTCCCCATCTGGATCTCGTGTACAGACGTCTAGGCATTCATTTGAAAGAACCCCCGAAACTTAGAGACATGAAGGGCTTATTCAACCCAATGAAACAATCCCAGAAGAACGGGAAAATGCCACGATAATAAATACAGCCCAGCAGGGAGACCCCACCAACCCGCCAGCGGGGTCCTACCACAAAACAGCTTTTATACAAAGAGAGCACATAATCCATACGAGCGTACGGTTCACTGATATTCTAGGATCCATGTTAGGGGAAAAAAAAAGAACCAATGAGGCTACCAGACTCCTACCACTCTTTTTACCCCGGTCATACGTTTTCCCATTTCTACTTCTAACTACCCATTCCCTATAGTTCCTCCTACTTCATCTTCGCTTACTCTTTTTCTGCTCTCTTCTGAGCAACCCAGGATACTTACAGTTCTTCCTTCCTCTCAGCCTACCTCCATCTTATATGTCTTTGCCCTGAACCACGTACAGCTTTTATAAGCTAAAACATTTCCCTGGAGAGAAATGAGTAAGATACGTCACAGAATAAATAAGTTTCCTGCACATCTTTTTAATCTATTAGAGAAAAAAACTAAAATTCACATTAACTAACTCTAACGAATAGATGCTGGCATTTTGCTATTAAGGGCCCCAAATAAAATTACTAACAAAAGCGCTCTGTCATCCATTTTTCACATATCCACTTGATGTTATAGCTTATTCTTAAGAAACTAGTTTGATCTCTATTATCAAGTCAACTTCTGCCTCTCCAATAGTGGACTTGTGAATACAGCTTTGCCAATAAACCATCAGAGTCAGTGCCCACGCACTTCCGTGAGGCGCACCGCAACGGACAGAACAAGCTGCTTAAAAATCCTCATGTTCTTGACTTGCTACACATTTGCTTCAGTTTCTTTACCCAGGAGACTCAGCACGTGCCATTCTTGAGATCCAAAATGTAAAGTTACAGACATACTCCATGCTGTCATCACCTGAAGGGGCAGGGCAGCGTGTCCTGCACATTAACTGGGATAAACTGAGATACTGAGGTCAACACGAAGACAATTAGAGCCAGAACCCAGAATGAAGGCAAAAAAGAGAAAAGTAATTAATAGCTGATTTCATAATATACTGCAGAAAAGAGGAAAGGCAAGAGCAGCATCTTGTTCCTACTTGAAACACTGCATGATGTCCAGCTCTCCTACATGACAAAATTTCAAGGTAACTTAAGCAAGCATATGGATTTCATTTGGAACCGGCCTTTAAGACAGAGCACATTGCTAAGCCTCGACTGCGACAGAGATGATGCTCTGTCACAAGGAACTATAGAATTAGAATAGTTCTCTCCAGAGATGCATCTTTGTTGCAGTTTATCGGGGAACTTTTGCACTAATTCGGTAAGTACCCCCTCCATCAAGAGGTTTAACTGACAGACGGTAACAACAAATGCTCTCTCATTAACTTACCCCAGTGCTAAGCAAGTTCATTTTAAAAAAATCATGAAACAGAGGTATTCTAAATGTCAAGGTCTGCCATTAAATCAGTGTTTTCGGGATCTTGCTTTTTCAAGCATGAAACAGAAAGAGCCATCAAGAAGAAAAATGGTTACAATCAGCTGGACAATTAGCTAAACAGTAGACACAAAAGTATTGCCAGCCCAAATTTACAGGTGAAGGAGTATCTTGATACTTAGATACAAATTCATGAAGAATAAAAGGTACGTAGCCAAAAATTTAGTGAACCAGCGTCCTTATTAGCACTGGTTGTGCGGGAGGGAGAAAGTAGAAAGACAGGGGGGTTTAAGAAGGAGGCAACCGTTTACCATCAGCCTGCTCGCCGTATGCTGCCAGACACAAAGATGAACCAGAGGGATGAAAGGAACCCTCGCCCTGCCTTTCCTCCCCCGCTCTCCGTTCCTATAGCTACACTCAGCAACAGGGCGAGCACACCGCTCGCCACGGCAACACCCCAACGCCCGCCCGCTGCCCGCGGCGGAGGCGATGGCAGCGCTGCAGACCCCCCCCCCGGTCGCGGACAGCCAACGGGCGGTAAGCTCTGCCCCTTCCCCCGGCAACCGCGGCGAGGAACAGCCGCGCACGCCGCCCGCGGGGAGAGGAGGGGACCGGGCCTGGCTCCCTCCCGGCCCCCGGCCACGGCGGGGGGGAGAAGCGGCCCCCCACACACCGGAAGCGCCTCCACGCCCGGGGGAAGGGGCCGGCGGGCTCCAGGCCGGGGAAGGCCGCGCGGCCCGAGCCCCCCCCCCAGCCCGGTAAGGAGAGGCGGGGCGGTGTCACGAACCTCCCCGGCGGGAGGGGGCGGGGCGGGCGGCTGGCCGACCCCCTCCCCCCGCCGCTATCCTGACGGAAGGCGCCCCCACCCCGGCGGCCCCCGCCGCGTCCCTCACCCCGCCCGAGAAACCGGCTCCGCGCGGCGGCGGCGGCGGGGGGGGCGGCTTCTCCCGCCGGCTCTCGCTCTCCTCCGCGCCGCTGTACTCGATCTCGCCTTCCTCGGCAGCGGCGCTGGGCTTCAGCCGCTTGGCCTGGCTCTCGTAGGCGCCGTCCTCCTCCTCCTCCTCCTCCTCCTCCTCGTACCGCTCTCCAGACGACGGCGACGACATGGCCGCGAGAGGGAGAGAGGGAACGGCCCGGCTACTGGCGGCGGGAGGCGACAAGGGAGCGGGGACGGAGCCCGGCGGCGGCGGCGAGCCCGAAAGATGCTCTGCGCTCCGTTCCCCCGCACACACCCCTCCCCGCGCCGGGAGCGGGTCACGCCTCCCCGCCGGCCGCCGGCGCCACGATTGGTTCCGAGTCGGGGAGGAGGCGAAGACGCCGAGGCGATGGGCCAGCAGCCATGCCCATCGGGCGCCACCGGCGCAGCGACTGGCCGCCGAGCACGCCCGTCAGCGCGCCGCGAGGCTGTCTCGGCACCGCCCCCTCCCTCCCCTCCCTCGCTGTCTGAGGGCTCGGGGAGGGCGGGGGGCGCGACGGCGTGCGGGGGCGCGCGCCCGCGGGAGGCGGCGCCGAGGGCCCCTGAGGGCCGGGCCCGGCGCTCCCGCCCTGGGAGCCTTTTCCTCGCCCGCCGCCTCCCCCCCCCCCCCGCAGCCCCCACCGCCTTTGTCTCCTTCCCGGCGCCGCCGGCTGACAAAAGCGGCGGGGGGGGCGCCGAGGCGCGGGCCCCGGCGCTGCGGGCCTGGAGGAGCGGCCTGGCCGGCGGCGCGGCCGGTGCGTCCCGTTCCCCCGGCTGGGAGCGCCCGGGAGCGCCGTGTTGCAGCCGTGAGTTGCCAAGGTCACCGAGCCCTCGGGGAGCCACGAGGCCGCTCCTGAGGCGCTTCCTCAAGCCCAGCCGGTAGCTCCACACCCGGCCCTTAGCCCCCGGCCTGGGGAGGGGGGGCTCGGGTGCTTCTTCACGCAGGCCGGCGGGGTCCGGGCTTCATCGGGTGACAAGCAATACCGCGCTAAACATGCTCCCTACAAGCTCGATGAGCCTGGAGAGCTGCCTGGGCAGTTCCCCGTGTCCCCTCCGGGCTCTGTTACCGGCACTACCGTTTCTAACGGTGCTCGTAGGACTGCGTTGAGTGCAGGTCTGTTTGCTGGCAATGCAACCGGTGTGTGGGTTTGCTCAGGGTTCCTTCTTCAGGGAGGTGTTTCTGAAGGTGGCCCTTGGAGTCCATGCCTCTCTGCACAGAATCATGGAGCTATCGAACAGCCCAGGCTGGAAGGGAGCTGGAAATATCATCTGGGCCAACCTTCCGTGGGAGAGAGCCTAGATGAGTATTATCCAGCGCCCTGTCCAGTTGCATCTTGAAAACCTCCCGCGATGGGGACTCTAGCGTGTCCCTGGGTTCCGGTGATTGCTTGTTCTCACTGTAAAAAAATGCATGTTGCCCCTGTGTCTTCTCCATGTGGCTCCTTGTGAAGAGAGAGCCTCCATCCTCTCTGTAGCCACTCCGTAAGTACTGGAATACTGTAATGAGGCCCCCCTTGTGACTTTTCTCCTCCAGGGAGATAAGACCTAACTCCTTCAGTCTTTCCTCATAGGGCAGGGTGCCCTGCCCTTTGATCATCTTCGTGGCCCTCCTTTGGACCCTCTCCAGTCTGTCCATGTTTTTCTTGAAATGTGGGGACCAGAACTGGACACAGTACTCCAGGTGCGGTCAGACAAGCACTGAATAGAGTGGGATGCTCACATCTCTATCCCTGCTAGTAATACCCCTGTAAGATGCAGCCCAGGATCTGATTTGCCTTTGTGACTGCAGCAGCGCACTGCTGATTCTTGCTCCGCTTGGTGACCACCAGGACCCCCCGGGTCCCTTTCAGCAAGGCTGCTCCCCAGCCACACAGATCCCAGCCTGTACTGGGCTCTGTTTATGTTGTCCCATGTGCAGGACTGCACTTGTCTCTGTTAAACTTCATACTGTTCTTCCCAGCCCACTCTTCCAGCCGGTCCAGGTCTCTCCCTATGATAGTTCTCATATGTCCACCTCACCACACAGTTTAGCGTCATCGGCAAACTTGGTGAAGGTGCTTTCAATGCCATCATCCAGATCATTTGTGAAGATGAACGGCGTGGGGACCCCACCTGAGACAAGCTGCCAGCCTGAGTAAAAAATACTGATCGCCACCCTCTGAGTGCAGCCTGTTAGCCAATTTTCTACCCATCCCGCAGACCACCTACCCAATCTGTATCTCACCAGTTTGTCCAGAAGAAGGCTTCCTCATGGATGGAGGCACAGAAATAAGACTTTCAATGTTATTATACCATTGGCTTACATGACTTTCTAGCTGAATTAGTTTCTGCTGCTGTGGCTGCCAAACCCAGATGGATGTGGAGTGGAACCCTGCTGAAAGTAGGTCAATGGAGAATGGGTATAGGATTGTGCGAGTAATTGCTTTTTCAGTTGAGCAGCCAAATAAGAGGGAGGGAAGTCATTCAGAAGACAGCCAAAATAAATGTTATTCTTCTTGTTTTGGTGAGGGGGAAAAAAACCCCAAACCCCACACTTGTATCAAACAAAACATGTTGTTCAACCTGAAATGGTACTTGTAAACTAGAAAAGAAAGCAAATGGTTTGCTGTTTAAATGTTTTCTGTTACCCTGAAACCCAGTGGTAAAGGCACTCCTCCAAAAAATGGGAGGAAGTTCAGCTTCCCATTCTGCCTGATGTGATTTGAATCTGCATCTCTCAGGTAGCTTATCTAATCATCGTACCTACAAACATACACATTTGATTTAACTTAACTCGCTGTGTTTCCCACCTTCTTGTTTTCTCTTTGGTCTTTGTTTCTTAATTTACTTTTTTCTTTCAATATTTCTTATACTTGTACCTATTTTTCATTTTTAACAAAAATTCATTACAGCTTTGAGAACGTACAGTCCACAGGGCTGAAGCTGTACATACATCTGTTGTAGGTTCAAATAGTCAATGAGGAACATGCCATCTGTCAACATTAAAGTTACTTTTCTTGGCACTTGACTTACTTCTAAATATACTACCGATATTTCTGCTATGGACATAAATGCTTACTTGCCAGATGAAGTTTCTAGTAAACTAGTTTTATGTGCTAGAGCTCTGGGATTTTAGCAGACATTTACACCATACCGTTGCAAAAAATAACAGCCTGAGAAATCACAGAACATACCAGAGTTATAATCAGAAAATGGCATTGAAATGCTGCAATAATGAGATTTTCTGCAATAATGAGATTTTTCTGCAATAATTCATTTTTTCCCCCCATGTAATTTTAAAAAATTACTTTTCTGAAAATGAGGAAATGACTTACTGGTTGACCAAATTCTTATTTACTGAGTGTTCCAAGAAATAGAGAAGTTTCAGCATGCTTCTGTGCAGCATATGGGCTCCAGTGCCACTTGGTAGCAGACCCTGCTGCTGACTTAATGCGGTATTTAATTATTCCACAGTGGAGATGTTAAGATATTTTTCATATTTAAGTTGTGACATTGAGGCTTCCTCACTAAGCTACTGTGAGCAGCCTTGGAGCAGTCATTCTTTCTGTCAGTGCTTCGTGCATACGAAAGGAGGGAGGGAATATGGAAATACATCCCAGTTATGTAAGTTTGAAACTGAGCATCTGACTCAGCAGAAGGATCTCACTGTTATGTTGCTTGTCAGACCTGCTTCTTTTGTATAAATGAGAGAGAGGGATGAAAGGTGCTAATACTGCCTGAAACAGTTCTTTTCATACAGTTTTTATTACCTGGAGCTGATAAACAGACATCATGGTTTCAGTCCACTACCCTCCAATAAGAAAAGCAATTAGTGTTACTTACTTACCACTGCGCAGTCAAGTACAACCACATAATTACATAAAGAGCAGAACAATGACATGAAGAAAAATCCCCCAAACCGGTAGAAATTTAAACCACCTAATTATGCACATAGTTTGGAAGTACATGTTGTTGCCGGTACAATTTTCTCTCCTCTTCCTTTCCTGCCTTGTGTTTCTTACATCCTTTACTGCAATTTATATTGCGTTAAGCTATTAGCTCATTGTAGCGAGGAATGTTTCTTACCGTGCTAACACATTACACTTCCAGTGCTAAGAACAGTGTATTTAGATACCATGGGAATGCAAATAATGGGAATGCAAGTAACGGCTAGAATAAAAATAGGAAGATGTTTTAGTTTGCTTGGCTGTAAGGGAAAAATAATTAGCATGAGTTGATCCAGTAATGACATTCATAGTGGGATGTTAACAAGAACATGTTACCTAAAAATGGTCTGGGTACGACTTTCAAATGTGAGGTGAAACTAGTGCTTTAGCCAGCACACATTACTGTGCTGAGTGTTAGGATTGATTTACACTAAGACCTGGTCTACCCTTTTTGCTTGAGTCAACGAGAGGTGACATGAAAATGGGTCGGACCAAAGGTACGGAAGCATCCTATAGTGGAGAGCTGCCAGCAGTGGGTACATATAGCAACAGGTTAAAAGTGGAATGCACGGAGTGAGCGTTCCCAGGTATACTTTCCAGTTTCCAGCCGTCAGGAGTTTAAGGATCTTCTGAGTCAGAAGCCGCTTCCACACCTTTCTGTTTAATAGCCTTAAGCTGGCTCTTGCCTAGTCTTCCCCCCCCCCGCCCCCGCTTTATACTTTTTGCTTCCATAAAGGTTCTCCTGTAGTGATCAGTTCTCTGATGTCATTATGTCTCACCCCCAGGTTGCATGTTTTCACATGCACGTTTGATGGAAACCAACGCCAGGCACCTTCCTGGAGCTTGAGGAGAGTTGTAAGTAGACACGCAGCTTGTGGGGAAAACATCAGCACATCTCTCACCACGTCAACACGAGGGCTGTTAGCTGCAGTTCTCCCCCGCTGGTGTGTTGTGTCTGCTGCTGACACAAACTGTTGCAGCTGAGGGCACACAACTGCAGAAGCCTCAGTCAAGGACTGAAACCAAGAAAATGCCATTTTGAAGGAAAAGTAATTTCACCGCAGGGCTAGATCAATATAAATGGAGAGCTCTGCACAGCGTCTCTGCCACGGTACGATGCAGAAGGCACGGCGCAGGGGGATGCTGGCAGGATAGGATGGGAGCACAGCCTCCTGAGCCCTACCAGTAAAGGTGCCTCAGTGACTCACGGAAGCATACGTTGGTGGCGAGGGAGGCTCTGCTGCTGCAGGGTTTCATTCTGCGGTTCTTGCTCAGCCAAAGCCCAGCTGTTCTGACCAAGGATGGGGTCTTGACTTGGAGGGGAGGGCGACAGCCCTTGGGAAGTTTTGCATTGCTGGAGTTTGCATGTTGAAGGCTTAAGGCCTCCCTTCCAACAGCTCTGCTTAGTGTGGCTTTCCCACATTAACCATTTCGACTCATCCTCTTTTACCAAAAACTCAGGAGCCCACCGACAGTGGAATCACGAAGTTACATGTGGCGCGTAGCATGCAGGTTGGATGTGAAGTCTGGCACGTAGCAATGTGAAGGAAGGTTACATTGGTGTTCATTATCCACAGCAGAGGTACAAACGTGCAGGTTTTTTGTTCCTTTTTTGAATTTAGTCTCAACAGCTTAAGAAATTAGCACTCTGACCACCCTCCTGCTGGAAGTTACCACTACCTCAGCTGCAGAGGGATGGTGAAAACACCAACATACCTGGACAAACTGAACCGGAAAATTTTTCTCAGTTTTTATTTTTTATTATTTTGATTTAGCTTTATCCATGCTCTCCTCTAGGCTGGACAGCACTTGCAACTCCTTGCTACTTGGTACTCTTTTCACACTGCCAGCAGTTTACAGACCCCTACATTTGGGTCCTCATTACAAGACTTCTGAAGCCAAAAACCAGAATTACTAAGCATGCAATACACTTATTGTTAAGAGAAACTATGACTGCTCAGCACGTTTGACACTGGTTTGAATACCTAAACTGGTGTGCGCTTAGGTCAATAGACAGCTGTTATAGAGTCAGATCCACTGACCTGTAAGGACTTAAAATCATTGCCGTACATAGCAGAATCGCCAAGCCTTGCACTATTACCAGCACTTTCAGAAGGATCACAAGTATTGTGATATTTATTGTTTCTTAAAGCATCAGACTCCAAGTAACTCCAAGTTTCATTGTCTAAGTAAACTTAGAGAAGTTTACCTCTGTCTAGTCAGTACTTCTGAAAAAATATTTTAATTCCTTTGACTGCAACTGAAAAACATGATCCTTAAATGCTCCCATGCCAGGGGTAACCCAACTGTAGTCAGTTCAAGTACCCGGTCCATAAAATCTCACAAGCGAATCTCAGGTTTTCTTTTATATGACCTGACACAAAATTTTCAAGTGTTTGAGTTTACTACCACTGCTTTTCTGTATTTACAGAGTCAGTGTGCACAGACACGCATGTGCACACACACGCACAGAGTTTAAAAGCGATGACACTGCTTGCTTTCTCCTCAGACCGCTGTAATACTAGGCAAGTCACTTAAACCAGTTGCTTACAATCACTCGCTGTTTTTTCCACACTTTCTTGCACCCGAGCTGACAACCTCAGAATTAATTTTCAGAACTGAATGCGAAATAAATTTGCATTATCTGTGGAATCAGGCCTTCAGCATTTCAAATGGTCCCTTGGAAAGTATTAAGAATACATCAGGCCAAAAGCTGTCTACAGATCAGTCCTCTACCTCTGCAGCAGACTACGGCACCTACTCATCTTACATGGCAGTGACGCACTTCCCTACAGTAGTGAAAATTACTCAGAAGAAAACAAGTCATTCTTTTACCGGCGGAAGAGCTGAGGAGCATGCTCTGGGCATGGCCGGGGCTCCCTCCAGGAGCGGGAGGAAAGCAAAGACTGAGCACTTGCTTGCTACCTGGGCACAGCCTTTCCAAGTGAGGCTGAAGCCCCATGAGCAAATGAATCAATGGCTGTAAAATTCAAGTCCTTATCACAAGTTAGGCATGAGGGAACAAAACCAGCCTGCGTTTGCAACTTTCATCTTGGCGTTTTTCATTATGTATGTTTTTGACTTTGCATGCTTAATTCTTTTTCTTTGTCATCTACAGCATGTGTGTTTTCTCTCTGTTAAAAGGATAAAAAGGCAACCTGATGGGTCGTCCTGTGGTATTTTTCAGACCTGACTACAGCAGAGGTACACCACCAGACCAGAGCCGCTACACTTGTCTGTGCCAGTGCAGCCACAGCAGAGATAAAAGTCCCGGTGTCACAGCTCTTACCCAGCTGCGGGGCCCCCGGGGGGGTGGAGGTGGGGGCATTTGGTTTTTTACCTTTATCGTTTGTTTGGTTACCAGCATTCTTTCTTGGATGGACAGCATAACACATCTGTCTAGTCAGTACTTCCTCTCTCTGGTTCAGATCACCTTTCTCTGCGTAAATACTAGACACCACTTGTTCTTCACGACACTGCAATGGCACTTTCACATCCCCATCCAGGGCTGGGTTTGCTGCTTCTGGGCTGTAGCATAAAATAACTGCACTTCTGAAATTTCTTCCTTTTGCTGGCAGGTTGCTGATTTGTCGGCAAGTCCAGAAGAGGTGGACAACTCCAGTGCCACACAGAGGTACCACACAGAGATGCTTTGTTTGCATCTCAAAGCAGCCATTCCACACTCCCTCTTGGCAGCAGGGCGAGCTTATCTCTCCAGGGCTCTGGTGCAGGTGAAATGGGCAGCAGAGCCATGCCTGCCTTGCTGCCCTAGAAAACTACCTTTGCCTATGCCTAAAGTCAGTTCTGCAGCTGCTACGCACATCCCTGGTCCCATTAAATCAAGGACTTTGCAGTGTACCGACAGTTCATTTGCGTGCACATCGGCTGTGCCCTGTGCATAGCAAAGTGCTCTGAAAGAAACCCCTGCAGTCCCAGCGTGCAGAGAGAAAAGAGGGCTGACCAACACGGCCTGCCAGGGTAAGAGGCCCTGGCTACCTGTCAGTGTAATGCTCTTAGGGCTGCTCACACAAAATAATCCGGGGGCAGCTTTTCCTGCTGAGGAGGTAGACAGCTTTCCCGTTCCGTGGACACAATTCATGCCCTTCGCCAGCTCTGACTCTTGCTTACAACCTGAACTGCTGTGTGTGGGCACAGTTATCCAGACACCAGGACTGTCCTCCCTCTCTCAAAACAGCTGCTCCATTTTAAAGACGGATTTTGGAAACGTTTTTTGTTCCTGAGCATTGCATCCCCCAAGGAGGAATGGGTCACAATTCTGGATTTATGTTAGGCAACAGTTCCTAAAAGTGAGCCATGATCAATTTGTGAAGCAGGGGCTGTTTCCCAGAATCACCATTTGGTAAGCACCTGTGAAGAAGAGCTACCAGAAAGGATATGCATTTCTAAAATAGAAATTTAATTGATGTTCTGTGGTTTGCATCTTGCTCTTTGATGGTAAAAACTTAACTGGAGCAAAAGGCTCAGTGTCTAAGTGAGAGAATGTCTGAGAGCCAGGTGCTTTCCTACAAGCTATTGTATTTTATTTCTAATCTTGATCTCCTATGTCTCTTTCCAACCAGGACGGAGCAGCGCCTCTGACTACTTTGCTTGCTGTGGCAGGAATGCAAATTGGTGATGGATTTTGAACGGAGTGGTGAGCAAGAATGTCTACGTGAAGAGGCTGGGTGCAGTGCAGAGGTTTCCCCACCCTCGTGCTGGCTGGAGATGCTACCTCCCCAGAGCACAAACCAACGTCTTCCAGATATCTTTGCTTGGGCTCCCAGAGTGGTTTAACGTACATTGTACAGCACAAACACTTTGTAAGCTCAAAGCAGTTCTGCTTACTAATGTCCTTGTGCTGTATGTGGTAGATGAGGATTAGTTTTATGGATTACCATTAAAATGTTGTCTCCACTTATTTTTGCCTGTCACAAAGAACATTCTGCTGGCTAAAGCCAAATAAAATGTTTTGTACCATTTCACCTAGTTAGTTGCAATAGCCTTGATGTAAATCCTTTGTGATTTCCCTATAGCGTAACTTTTGCCATCTTCCCAGACTCTCCGCACCGGGCACTAGCACAAGGATTTTGACTGCAACAAAGGGGGTAGGTTCCCAAGTATTGCTTCAGTTGCTTTCACAAGGAAGAAAAGGAAAAAAGAAATAAATGCCACTTTCACTTCGCCCTAACTGACAGCATCTAAACCTGTGTCAATTAAATGGCTGCTGCTGCTGGCAGCCAAAGATGACAACGTTGTGGTGGGGGCGGAGGAATCGGGCTCCGTGAACGCATGGTAGGTATCTGCATGCGGTCAGCTTTCTTTTATGCGACTGCAATACAGTTCACCACCTGAGCTACTCCACGCCTACTCCTTCGGCTGGCACACTCTCCCTGCCTGAGGAAACGCTGTTTACACAAATAAGGTCTGTGGAGCATCGTTGCTGACTCTTTAAGAGCTCCGGTGACTTGGCTAGGAAGTCGCACTTGATGAAGCATGTCCTTAGGGTGTCCTTGATACATTTTCTTGGGTGACACACTTCATCTTTTCACACTCCACTTCACAGGAGCATTCATGCATTGTCCAGCTGAGCCACACATTTAGACAGGCTACCTACCATTCATTAATGTAAGATAAGTCATTTTAATGACATGTCTGAGCAAACTTTCAAGATTTTTTTTTCATCTTACGACATCTGTGCTGAAGAAGAGTTGCTGCTGAGAAGAAATCATATTTATGCCAGCAAGCAGTTTTTTGCAGCCTCCCCCGAGTTTTTACTATAGCTGCAACTTTTACGTTTAATATAACAAGACTTCCTAAAGTGCATGTTCTGAGCCATTAGCGGCTCGTTACAAATGTCAAATACCAAATAATTAATAACAAAATTTACTCCCAAATTAACCCGAAGAAAAATCTAGCCGTCCAGAAATACTCTCACTAATCATTCTTTAGACCAGTACTGCCCAGCCCAGAAATCAAAAGTCATTAATTAGCCCTGTCCTGTTCCCTTCAAACCATGGCTTAAAAATCAGAAGTAATTTTTCTGTAGTTAAAACAGTCTGAATCGTTTTGTTCTCCTTGTGGTAACTTGAGACTGTATCTCATACTTGGATCATGTTTTTAATTATGATTTTAAGTCCCCATGATGGCTGCAGATTGCCTGTCTAAGGAAAGCCGAGATTCTCCCACACCTGATTCTGTTTTGGGTAAAGAAACAACTTTTCTTACTCTGCTGAAACTGCAGGCGTTGGCCACAGTGAATACAGGTTGTATGTCTCAAAGACAGCTGATAATCTATAGAATCAGGTAATACATTGGATTGATTGTGAAATTTTATCTTCATATTTCTTTCAATTTTTGTTTCTTAAAGTTTCTTGCCAGATAAATACTTTTTTTTCCCCTTGCATTTAGGATTTTGCATCTTAAATACTGTTTCTACTGGAGTGCTTCAGTGACAATTTTAAGTTTTTGGTACACCACAATCCACCCGGGCTAAAAATGCAGCCAAGTTTTCTGATACAATAGCAGAAAATTTAGCCCCAGAGCTTTATAAAAAGGCCCTAGGAAATTTGCAGAGAAAAACATTGAAACATCACAACAAGTTTAATACAGAACAGACACTTTCAATGTTCTCGTAGCCAAAGCCTGCACATTCGGACTGTTGCGAATTAAAAGTTTGGCTCTCTAATAATTAAAAAAAAAAAAGAAAAAAAAAGAAAATAAAGAGCCGTGAGTCCTTGCAATGAAGCATTTCCAGATTTCCAATATCATTTTTTTCAGGGGTTGCCTTGACGAAGTCTATCATCCTGTCTTACCCTGGGGTTTCCGTGATCTTTAGGCATTATCCTTAGAGGCACTACGCAAGTAATGCTGGCTACATCCACACTGTGCGGAGAAGGGGGCCTGGGAACCCCAAAACCATCTCCTCTTGACTTCCCACCAGCCCGGTGTCAGCCGTGGGCTGGGTGCGCGGTGCCTGCCCCGGGCTGGAGGGACAGGGGGGCAGGCTGAGCCCCCCACGCCCCGCATGCACAGGCTCTCCCTGCCTCCACGGCGCTTCGGGGCATCGGTGGAAGCGCAGGGACCGTGGCTCGGTTGTCGGAGCACTCCTGGATTGCCGTTCGCCGCAAGGTCAGCATCACCCTTGGCTTTCCAGGGCTATCCCTCCACGAAAAAGTCACCCGGCTTTAGTTGTACCGGTGACATTAGATACAAGCTTCGTATAGAAACATGCGGGCATGCCGAAGGGTGCTTTATCCTGGGGAGAAGGGGGATGCTCATAGAACTCCCTGCTAGGCTGCGTTAACTGTTGGTAAAGCATTACACATCAGCAGCAAAGCTCTGTAGGCGCAAAACCTACAGAGTTTTGCTCTGGCTGCCTCTGGAGGGGGGGGAGAATCTACACATCTACATGTGTGAACTAAGTTCTTATCACCTGCTGCCTGCAAGCCCAGCGCACCCCCCTCGCATCCGAAGGCCCAGTTTTGTCCTGTGGTTTCCCCGCACACCCTCCCTCCCTGCATCTTTCTGCGTTGCTGTTACTCAAACAGGAACTGTTTGCATTCGCAGCCTTTAGCAGATGATGCAGTTCTTTTATCTCCCTTTGGCATCTCCCTGCCAGTTGCCGATGCAGCCGTGTACACATCTGAGAGCGAATTTTCTAGGACAGCACCGTGAGGCAAAACGCTTTCCCTGTTTGTTTTCAGTCTCCTTTCATCCCAGCTCCTCCTGCCCCCTTCTCCGAACCCTTTTTTATATCCTCCTCCTCCCCTTTTGCTGGTCTCCGTCTGCAAAACCAAACTGGGACTTGTTGCTGGTGCTGGGACGCTATGTAGGTCAACCCCTGCGAGTCGTGAATCTGAGCTGCCGCGGCCCTGCAGCTGCTCCTCGATGCAGGAGGGTAATCGGTCTGATCGCTTCTTATACCACTTGCCCCTGCCTCTCTTCTGCTTCCTTGGCAAGACACCAGAAGTACCACGCCGTGGCACGCCGTGCCAGCCCGCCCGGCTGCAAGGCTCCTCAGGCTAGGAACCCAAAACGACGGACGGACCTTCCCGTTCGGTGCCTCCTTTTCGTGACCATGCAGAACCATGAGCACGGGGCTTGTCCTACTGCTGGGAAGCGCTGCTGCACGGTGCCCTTTCGAGCAGCAGTCCCACAGCCCACAGGACTGCGATTTCAAATGTCACTCAGAAACGTTCTGTGCCTGCAGATGTGCCAGCTGTGGGCTTGCTCTGAAAGCCTGTTTTGTCCGCAGTCAGACCCCTTACCCTCTCCCGAGCTGCAGGTCCATACAGCAGCTACTTCACCAGTGCCGTCCCCGGTGAAAAAAAATGTTGAATGATGCTGAGCTGTCCCCTTTGTCACGTTCCTGCTTGACTTGCTTACGGTGCTTTTGAAACCCCCGTGAGCCCCCCACCCGTTGCTTTGTAGGGCCCTCAGCTCTGAAAAAGTCTCTGCATGACCCTCAGTCCCTTTCTTACCAGTTTTCAGTGACAGAAATGGAAACCAAATCCAAACCGTCACCCCCATCAGAAACCTCAGCTGCAAGGCTGTCCTACCATTTCATACGCCGCTTTTATTTTTGAACCTTTAGACCTGTGACACATCCTCTGCAAAGGTTCGATTCAAAATTAGCCGCACGAGCATAGAAAGGCAAGTCCGTCTCTCAGCGTACGGTCGAGTATAGTCCCCCAGCCCCCTCCAAAATAAAATGGAAGCGTCTCTGGTTCAAGGCAGCCTACACAACAGCGAGCTGCAGGAGCTGTAAGCTATTATTTTAGCTCCCGAGGAAAGTAATTACTATAGCAACCAACACTTCCGAATGGCTCTTTGGCTGCTGCTGCGACACAAACAACTTGCGCACAAAGGCACATCTGAAACGTGCTGTGTAAAGTGTTCTCGGGTAGCTGTGTTTTCTGAAGAGCTTTATAAAACGTGCCTAAGTGGCTCCTGATGAATGACTGCCAGAATAACAGCAAGCAATCGTACCGTGCCATGATCCTAAAATAACCTAATCAATGGCTCAGTATCTTTGCCCCTGAAGAGATGAAGCCAAAAAAAAAGCGCAGGCTCCATTTTAAGCCTCTGTGCTGGGAAGTACCCAGCAGAGCTGAAGATACGTTCAATAAACAGACAATAAAATGTTGGGGGCAATGTCTCCCCTTTTGTTCTGCCTACTGATGCAAACTCCCTGCAGGCTTTAGTGGCAGCTCGTCCCCTCGGGCTTACACCAAGTTTGCTGGAAAAAAGGGATTTAATTCCAGCTTTGTAGTGCTGGAGGGTGTAACAAGTGCCGTCTGCCTTATTTTCTGTGTCTGTGCAGCAACCAGCCCCAACAGAGCCCATCTCCACTGCAGTGCTTGGTACGTTACTGCTGCTATCAGTGAATAATGAAGCTTCTTGGGCGACAGCAAACTAATCATTGGCCATTGCTTAAGTACCACAGCAGTTGGAGTGTCTCTGACACCTTCAAATCAAAATGCCGCCGGTGGAATAACGGCTTGATCATTTCTGGGCTCTGCGTTCAAAGCTGCACCGCTTCACGGTGCTGAGACAAATAACTTAGGTTCCCCAGAAGGAGAGACCTGGTCCAAGCGACCTGGCCCAGGAGCACTGTCCAAAGATTCCCCCCGGGGCAGACAGAGACACGTCACCTATCTCAAGGACGGCGAGCGGCATTGACGTCGCACTCCTGCTCCATTACACAAGGCAGCTCTGCGGAAAACGGGGGCTGCGGAGATGGGTAACTCAGAACAGAGTTGGATCCTGTAAGTGATCACAGAATCACAGAATCGCAGAATCACTAAGGTTGGAAAAGACCTGTAAGACCATCAAGTCCAACCATCAACCCAACGCCACCATGTCCATTAAACCATGTCCTGCAGTGCCACGTCCACACGTTCCTTGAACACCTCCAGGAATGATCACGTCCCTTCGCAATTTTAAGGTTTCTTTTCATCAGTTGAGTCCTGAAGTCTTTCTCTGGGTCCGGAATAAACTGAAAATCATAGCTGGGTTTAAAATAAAGACAAAATTAAGGAAAGAAGCGTAGTGATGTAATACATTACAGAAGTGCCAACCGAAAAAGGATCTTGTGATAGCAGGTACTGCACGACAGAGAGTTTTGGTGGACTGTAACCTTTTAAACAAAGTCACTTTGTTTTGGATTAAAGAAAAATATCTGAAAAAAGCACAAAAACAAAGTATCCCTAAGAAAATAGCCCAAGCGTGTGTAAAATCCGATGCCTCGCTTCTGCCTTGCGTAACGGCAGCTGCCCCGCGGGCACCTGGAATTTCCAAGCTGCCGATCTCAGGGAAATAAATTCTCCTCTGTAATTTTCTCATAAAAAAGGTTATTTTCTGACAGTAGTTGACAATACATTAAATGGCTCCCTCTCAAAAAAAAAACCAACCCTCAGACTCTTCTTTTTCACAGTGTGCCTTTTTATTAGCTTTTCGGTGGGGGAAAGACAGGAGCGTTCCCTCACAGGCTGACTTCCCAGTTGGCCTTTCCTACTAAACGGAAATCTCTTGCCTGGTTTAGAGGAGCCGGGGCCAGGCTTCGGGGCAGCACGCGACCTGCCTTCATGACATGCCTCTGGTATACCTGCAGGGTGGCTGGCTGTGATAGAGCGGATAAATCCTGCTTCATCACAAACATTTTGGGTTTGGGGTTGTCCTCTAGGCAACGAAGTGGGACTCTTGAAATACCTTGCTCATATCCTGAAGCTGAGATCGCTCCACTGCCCTTACCGTTTCGTGCAAGATTCATCCTTGGGCAAGCTGGTTTCTTTTCTGGTTTATCGGTCAGCTTGAAAATTGGGCGGGTGGTTCATGAACAGATTTGTCTGTGGTATTGCTTTTGCACCTGCATGGTTTAGACATCGCTGGGGCTTGAGTGATCTTGCATCTGTGAAGGTATGTGAGGAAATGAAAGAGCGTGCACGGCTGTTGTATCAAGCAAAGAGCTGGATCGGGACCTTCTCGGGTGTGAGTCAGAGAAGTAAATCAAAACGGCAGCTCCTGTCATGTTAAAAAACCACGTCGTAATGAAAACCTGTCTTTGTGAAGCAGAAATGATTCCTATGTCTGGAGGAGCACCTTCTCCCAAGGGACTGGCGACAGGACAAGAGGAAATGGCCTCAAGTTGCGCCAGGGGAGGTTTAGATTGGATATCAGGAAAAATTTCTTTACAGAGAGAGTGGTGAAGCATTGGAAGAGGCTGCCCAGGGAGGTGGTGGAGTCACCATCCCTGGAGGTGTTCAAGGAACATGTGGACGTGGCACTGTGGGACATGGTTTAGTGGGCATGGTGGGGTTGGGTTGATGGTTGGACTTGATGATCTTACAGGTCTTTTCCAACCGTAGTGATTCTGTGATTCTGTAAGCGAGAGATGTTGAGGGAGCCAAGGTGCTGAGGAGTGAGCTTCTGGGGGTGCTTTGCACGTGAAAACTCTTCATGAATCGGTTATAAGCGCGGCTGCCCCCTCTGCCATCTGCCCAGAGCCTTCCCCACGCCAAACAAAGTTTGTGCTTCTCCCTGGCCCCTTTCAAACCGGAGGTGGTATCGATGAGCAGTAAAAAGCAGGTTTACTTGCGATGTTGCTTTCAGAGAGAAAGCACTAGTTGTGAAGGTGCGGAAGGAGACACAGGAACAGCCGCTGGCGTTCGACTGCAAAGCCAAGGCCGGCGTTAACAAAGCAGCGCAGGTTTCGGAACCGCCGCAGCTCAGCCCCGGGTGGGAGCGTTTGTTTTTTGGGTCGGCTTGGAATCCGTAGTTCGTCTTGTCTAAAGGTGATCGCTGCGTTGGAAATGAATATTTAGCAACCGCTGGTTGATTGACCGGGGTTTTTTGGTGGCAGTTCTCGGAATTCTTGGTTCTTTGAACAAATTCTGAAAATGGGGCCTCATAAAAATGTAACTATCGAATTGTAGCGAAGGTCTTTCTCCTGGCACTTGGGCCTTGCTAAGAGATACCAAAAATGTGCACGCACATTGTTTAAATGCTGCTAGGGTTTTCCCGCGGGCTGAAATCGCCCGCGAAGACCTGAGACAGAAGGAGAAGTCGGTATTTCAAAAGATGATGATTTTTAATTGAGTCTGGGTCAGGGCCAGGTGAATGTGACTTTGAGAGTAACAGTCAGCCAGCAAATGCCCTGAGCCTGACCTACAGCTCCGTCAGCAGGCGCGGGACCTGCCCTGTGCCTCCTGCGGAGGGGCTAAGGCGGGGGTGTAAAGGGAGAAAACAGCATTTTGTCCCGCCGTACTTCGCAAGGGCCCTGAGAGCCGTGGCAGCGTAATGAGGGTGGGGGAGAAGAGCCGGTGGTGGTGATGCTCTATCCTCCAAAAGCCCGAACGGGCGAGCTGGCAGCCTCACCGCCTGGCTCCGGCAGCGTAAACCCAAGCAGGCGCAGCCTTGTTCCCTCGTTTCGGCATCCTTCCCTCTCTCCTCCGCCACCTCCAGCCGGCCGGACCCGGAGGGCCGCTGCCCTTAGGTGAAAACCCTCGGCGCCTCTCCGCGCTCCACCGCATCCCTCCGCGGCTGCGCTTCTCCTTGCCGGCGTGCCGGCTAGTAGCCGATGCACAACGTAACTCCTCCCAGCGCTGGAAGGCAATCATGTGATTTTTATGACCGCTCTCCTGAACTGTGTTTGCTCCGCTTCCGACCACCATTGCTTCCTCCTGAGCGTCCTTCCCTGGCCGCAGCTCCCGCCGCCGGTGCCAGGGACCCGGTTTTGGGGAGCAATGGCAGAAGTGAAGAGAGAGGTGTTCGGGCGGCTGCCCCAGGAGGAAGGAGGAGGAGTGGTGGAAAAGTTCATCTTAAAGTCAGACAGCGTGAAAGTGGAGATCCTCTCCTTAGGGTGCATAATCGCTGCTTTGGAGACGCAAGGCATGGACGGGGAGTTTTCAGATGTTGTCCTAGGCTTTGACACTTTGGAAGGTGGGTGTAAATCTGTTTCTTTAAAAAAAAAAAAAGCAAAACAAACCCGAATCGCGATTTAAAGAGCGTTTTCTGGTTTATTGCCACACTGCATGATCTGCTTCTAAGGGTCCCCTCCAAATTGCGGGCTGAATAAATACAACTCCTGCTGCCTGTCCCGGGGTCGGTGGTGGACGGGGAGTGGGGACAGTGGTGGCTCCATGTTGCCGTGTTCCCCTCTAACGGGGCAGCTCTGTGTCACGCTTTGTCCAGCAGCAACAGACGCCCTTTTCTGCAAATCCGCAAATAATACAAGATCCCGTCAGGCTGTTTTAATGAAAGATGTGCATGACGAACGAGCTGTGTCCCCTGCGAAACACTGGGAGTGCAGTCACCTATTTAGTGCTGGGGGAAGCAGAGAGAGACCCCTCCGAGTCCGTAAGCGCACCGGGAGAGCACCCATCCTGTCCCAGTCCTTCCGTCTAACCGCGCGCTATTCTTCCGGCCAGGTTACACGAGGAAGCACCCCTTCTTCGGCGCCGTCGTGGGGCGTGTGGCCAACAGGATTGCGAAGGGGAGGTTCGCCGTGGATGGGAAGGAGTATCGGCTGTTCCTCAACAACGGCCCCAACAGCCTGCACGGAGGAGCCAGGGGATTTGACAAGGTGAAAATCAGGCTGGCGGGTCCCGGTGTCCTCCAGCACACAGCCTGTGGGGTTGTTGCAAGAGGACGTGGTGTCTTCGCTGCTGACCCTGTAGGGTTTTCTGGTGGTGACTGAGTTGAAGCAGTGCCCAAAAAGTGCTGTCAACGCAGGAACAGGGCGAAGCGAGACCCTGCGAGCCGCTGGGTCGGCTCGTCTTTGCCAGGGGGTCTTAGCAGGGCTCACTTATGTCATCTGGGGATGCCATGCAGAGGGTGGCTGTGCTTCTTCTGCGTTCCTGAGACCTCAGGATCCCAGTTCTGGTGGGATTGTCCTGGGGCGAGGTGCTGCTCCCGCAGAGCCTGGGTTGGGACGTGGCGGTGAGGACCCACCTCACGCGGGATGGAGGCTGCCGAGGCACCAGTTGCACCGCCCTGGAGTGGGTGCTGTGGCTGTCCCAGTGCCCAAAGAAAGTTTCCTGGGAAGCGGTGATCCACGCAGACTCATTTGCGCCTGCGGTTTCAAGGCTGTTGCCTGCCTATAGCTCCTCCCAGAGTCAGAAGGTCCTGGGTTTGCAGGCGCTGGATATCATTGCCGCTTGCTTTTGACAGCACTCCCACGTACGGGGAGAGCAGGGTGGTGCTGCGGGTTCAGTGCGGTTATTGCGTTACCCCCTTCGCTGCCGCTTTCATCCCGGTGAGAGCGTACCTCGGGCTCCCGCTCTGGTTCACAGCAGTGGGTGACTACAAAACGCCCCAGCATCACGGTGTCCCCTCCCCAGCCCTTCCCTGTGATCGCCCAAGATAAAATAACCTTTCCCTGGCCCCCAGGACACTCAGCCCTTCCTATCTTCTCCCAAGAGCTGCTGCTGAAGTCCAGATACAATCCGTGCGCTATGAGTGTAAGAGCAGCGGAGCATCTCCTCTCTTGAAAGCCTTGCTGATAACCCTGCTGACTGCATAGCAGGCTCAGAATCACACAAGAATCCCTAAGGTTGGAAAAGACCTGTAAGATCATCGAGTCCAACCATAGAAGTCTCTGCTTTCCTGAAGCCTTGGGCTTTGTCGTGTCAAACGCACTTGGAACCAGCAAGTAGCTGATCCGCCCTTTCCCAGAGGAACGCGTGCGAATGTGCGGGTGCAGCTGCTTTCCTAGGGTTAACGTTTTGTTTCGTGAAAGGACATCCGGGCTGGTGGGGCAAAAGTCAGAGCGTCTGGAAAAAAAAAGCTCACTTTTGGGCAGCGCAGTGCGAACTGGCATCAGCTCGGGATCAAACGCTCCTCAGCAGCCGTGGAAGAAAGGGGGTGCTGGGGGGACTTGGCTGTTGTACCCCCAAAGAGGACAGTTTGGTTTGTATTTTCTTTATACGCCTTCACCCTCTGTGAGCTGGAGCTGAAACCACGCACTCCTTCGCAGCCGGGGCTTCCAGGCTGTCTTCTCCAGATTGGGGTCATGGTCCCTTCTCCTGCCTCATCCCCTTGCTTGGTGTCAACTTGGTGGGGACAAGGCAGCGACACCTCCCAGCCAAGGCTTTGTGTCCTCTGCCCCACGGGACACCCTCGGGTACCTGCTCAGGACCCCTCCAGCCAGGTGACGGTCACTGTGCAGAGACCCGCGCTCAGCCCTAACGAAACCGAGACGCGTTGGCTCTCGGCTGTGACTGTCTCGGCCGTCTTGTCGTTTTTTCCTGATCTTGCAGACCTCGGTGGTCAGCGCGTGGTCTGATGACAAGGAAGCTTGCAGCCACGCTTACGTGGCGGCAATACCTGACCACGCTGCTGGGGACCGGGGGACTTTAGAAAATAACCCTCTTAGCTTTAAAAAATAGTGATATCTGTATGCTTACTGGCCTTTGATAGCTTCTTCTTTGAAGAACTTAACTAGAAACTCGTGTATGGAACCACAGCGTCCCACAGCAGTGGGAGCTGCGGTCAAACGGCACTGGGCGCGGGAGGACCTGCTCTGCAGCCTGGTTATCACGTTTGGCACCTCAGTTCCCGTGTTTGGTGAAAACGTTGCCTTTTGACAAGCGCACCGAGTTTGCGATCTCTGCGTGGGACATGAAAGGGGTCGATAACACTCGAAAGTGTTATCTGGCCCCTGTCCCTAGATCCGTCCTCTTCGGTGAGATGGTAACTGGTCCTTAGGTAGATGCAAAGCTCCGGAGACTGGGCGCCTCGCCTCTTGTCGCCTGTCTGTCCTGCAAGGGCCTGCGACATCTGCTTAGCATCAGGTCCGTGGCCACGGTCAAACAGGCTGTCTGGGCGGCTAAATTTACGGTGTGCCGGCTTGCTTCGCCCGCCAGCAGGTTCGGCTCCAAGCAGAGCCCTGGTCTCCGGCCGGGGCGAGAAACGGAGAGGTCCCAGTTGTCCGGATCAGCACTGACGTATCCGGCAACACCTTTGGTGCGTTTTAACCCAGCCCCAGCCCCTAAGCAGAGCTCCCAGCGTGTATTTACGTTGTCCTAGAAGCCAGCCCCGAGTTAGCTGAGGGAAGGGCGGCAGCTTGTTGAGGTGATGTTGGACACCAGGAGATCCATGGCAGGGGGAATAAGTCCAGCTGCAGCACAGCTGGACCCTCTTAGGTGTGGAGTAACACAGGCTGGGACAGACCCCCACCAGAGCAAACTGCCTTCTCTGTTCGGCTGCTCATTGGAAAACTTGTTCCCTGCTGCTGGCGCTGGCTGACCAAGAGCAGGCGGGTGCTTGTGTTTTCTCCCACTTCCCTTTTCCTTTTTCAACAAGGGGATATTGGTTTTTAGTCCTTCATAAGGAGAAAAAGGTTGTTTGGGTTTGGTTTTTTTTTCCTTCTAGGAGTAAGAGCAGGAAAGATGATTGAAAAAACCCTTTGTTTCAGCGCATCGTTCCTTGAGTACCTTTTGTCCCTGGGTTCAGCCCAGCCTGGGGCAGGAGAGAAGGGCACCGCGTTTCCCATGACGGTCCCACCAATGGCACGCTCCTTGCAGGTTCTCTGGAGCCCCCAGGTCCTCCCCAACGGCATCTGCTTCTTCCGGCTCAGCCCCGATGGTGAGGAAGGCTACCCCGGTGACCTGAAAGTCTGGGTGACCTACACGCTCAGCGGCGGGGAGCTGGCCATCAACTATCGAGCCCAGACCAGCAAGACGACACCCATCAACCTGACAAACCATGCGTACTTCAACCTCGCAGGACAGGTAAGCATGGGGAGATGAACCCCGTGGAGGGACGCTGCGCAAGGGAAGAAAGCCTGGGGCCCCATGGGATGATCCTTGGGCTTCCCGTGGGAGCATTGGGACCAGCACGCTGGTCTGGGGACGCAGAATGCTTCTGGGGACACAGCGATGGGAGTTGTCTCTATGCATCACGGGCTGCATGCAGCCTACGAGCTGGGACAGGACATAGACCTCAACTGAAGACGCGTTATCTCAGTGCGTCGTGAACAGAGACATCCCATCACGAATATTAACTCTCCTTTTGTGCGTAACTGGGGAGTTTCAGCCTCTCTTGGTCCCTCAGGAAGATTACAGAGGAGGTGCAGAACTGGCATGCCCTAGTGATGGACTGGCATTTCTTAGCTGTCTTCTGCCGCGCTCCGGAGACAACGGACCGAACCCTTGCGTGGATGGTGCAGCTGAGATCAGGGCCGGTAGTGCCAGCCAGAGTCAGCGCAGCGCCGAAATACCCAGGTCAAAATGGGGAGGAGAAACATCACGGAAAAGGGCTGTGAGGTGGCCGAGGTTGCAGCGCAGGGCAGTAGCAGGGTGCGGAGGGCTCCCACACGCCCGTCCAGGGTCCTGCCAAGTAGACGGGCACTGTATTGCAGCTGCATTTTAGTCTCACCCTGTTTGTAACCGGGTTTGGAGGACAAGGATCTGGGAAATAAAATGTTGCTAGGCAGAGGAATAGGATGGGACAGTGCAGACACACTTGGACGTGAGACAAAGACCCGTAAAAGTGTTAGTGAGGGACATCCCAGCCCCTCCGTGCAGGGGGTCTCCTCGGGCTGCTGCCCTAATCATGGCTGCGCGGTTGGTAGTTTACCCTCCGTTTGTCCTCCCAGCGGTACGGTAATATCAACCCCTACAGCACGCAACTCAGGCGTGTTTCCAGAGCAACGGGAGACCTTTGGATTAGACGGTGACGTGCAAGCTCAGCTTTGATCCTGCTCCCCTTCCAGCCCAGCAGCTTCCCTTCCAGCATCCCTGAGGCTGCGGGAGAGGAAGAGGAGCGCAACCCCCCCGCGCTGCAGGAGATGAGCCAGGAGGATGGGTTGCGTTTCCCCACGCTTGCTCCCTACCCCTTTTGCCCGCCGCTGCGTGCTCAGCGACCGGCGTGTTTTGGCTACTCCATCTGCGGGGTGGTGGTGCTTGGGGAGGTACACGGTCAGGCCGATGGGCTCAGCCCTGCGGGATTTACAGCTCCAGCATTTGCCTGTGCTGGTGCCTTTGTCCTGGGCCGGGGGTTGAGGTGGGATGACGGACAGGAGGTCCCTTAGGCACTCCCAGATCGGCTGTAGCACCACCACGGGGGGTCACTTCCCAGGGCTGCGCGAATGGTGGATGGACCGTAGCGGGAATCCCGGTATTTCCCATCCTCCTGCAGGGCTCGCGGGATATCTACGACCACGAGATTTCTATCGAAGCGGATTCCTACCTGCCCGTGGATGACACCAAGATCCCCACCGGTGGGTGACGCGACACCCGCGGCGCGTGCTGGAGACGGTTTGACTGATGAGTGTTTGGGGGGTGTCGGGGAACAGCGCTGCCCGGCAAGGGGGGGACACGGCAGGACCCGGGGGACCCCAGGCACAGCAGGACCCATGGGCACAGTCCCACAGCACCTGAGCAGAGCCGGGTGCTGGTAACGGGGTCCATCACCAGCCCCAGACCTGGAGAGGGGGTGGGTCAGGGTCCGTCCGGGGGGCGCAGGCAGAAGCAGGAGGAAACGGGGCCAGTGGCGAGTGGGATACGAGGCGGCGCCGTGGGTCCAAGGGGCCCATCCAGGAGACAAGCTGCCTACGACGCGGGACCAAAGCGTGTCCCTCCAGACCTCTTTGGCCAGCATTTCCCTGCAGACCAGTCCGTTGTTCCCAGGGCCAGCGGGGCCACCAGAGAGGGTCACTCAGCACTGGGAGAGCCGGGATTGCCCTGGGGTTTGCCCGCTTTGCTTCTTCCAGCGGTGTTCGGCTTTATCGTACTTCTCTACTGGGATTTCCCACGTGATGTCAAGGTCTTACTTCCACAGATCTTATTTCCATAAGATCAGCCCGTGCTCAAAGTCCACAGAAAGCAGGAGAATTTGTTTCTTAAGCCTCAGTAAGATGCGGGAGATGCACGCCGCCCGCCCCGGGCACAGGGCTGCTGTCGAGAAACGCGGTGGTGCGCCAGCACATGGTCAGACTTCCCGATCTCCCAGATCCACCGCTGAGCTCTAGAGCTGCTGGGATCTCTGGTGCTCGGGAGCTCAGCATCGTCCTTCCCTACAAGAGCTGAGCCATCAGTCCCCTCATCGGGACGGGCGAGCTGGCGCTGCTGGCTGGGAGGCTGAAGACACAAACCCAACACTTTTTTATCCTGTTTTTAATGTCCTGCATGGCTAGAAGAGGAAAGCCAGTTAAGGAAAACGGTACGTTTTGCACGCTAAGCAGGTTAATTAAACAAAAGTAGTGTTGCTGCTGTCTCCAGCCTCAGCGCGGAGGAGCGAGCTGGCAGCCTCTTGCACCCGGTCTTGATTTAGGGCGTAAAAAGTCGAGAACAGGGCTTTCTAGTTTTCTTCCCCTCCTCTTTCACTCTGTTCCTCCCCATAAATGATCGAGCCGCTAAATTAAATAATCTGAACAAGCCGGGAGAGGGAACACGTTCCCCGTAGCCGCAGGAGAGCCAGCACGGACCACATGCACTCCGCAACGGTCTCACCGTTGCTTCGGGTGCTTGACTCCAGCGCTCCCACCGCGCTGCTCCAACACCCGCTTCTCGCGTAGCGCCAGTGACTGCGCCGAGTGGCGGTGATCCGATTGCAAAAATGGATCCGATACCGAGTTTTATTGTTTTTAAGAGTGCAAAATATTATTTAAAAAAAAAAAAAAAGAGCTGCGTTTGGCTTAATTTTTGAAAAATGTAAAATAGATTGAAATAATCAAAAAAGCGGACTTCCAGCTTTGCTCCTAAACGATGGGTTGTCATCCAGCCCGGCCGGCTTAGAGGAACGGAGGCCGTCGGAGCGCAGGCGCTGAGCCGCGGCAGGCGAGGGTGCCGTGCTGTGCCGGCGGTCTCCGGAGGACCGAGTAGCGACAGAAACACCAAGCAACCAGTCTGGGACACAAATGCCGGGAAGGTCGTGCTCCTGAGCGCAGCTAGCGTCAACGGAAGAGAACCGGGTGCGGGGCGGGATGCGTGCCCGAGGGCTGTGTGAGCCCCGCGGGGCGGTTTCTGGTAAGCGTTGGCTGTGCTGGAAATGGCAGGGCTCGTTCCCCCGCCGCCTTTGCAGGGCTGCTTTGCTGAGCGCACCTTCTGACTTCAGGAGGGAGAGGAAGAGAGGCTTTAAAAAGCAAAAAAAAAAAAAAAAAGAAAGCGAGAAAGCGTTTTAGCTCAAGCGTCTGCTAAAACCAGAGTTACGTCTGCGTTGGTGAACCAAAACCGCCGCGCGTGCATGCATCGGCTTGCAGCTGGAGGAGTGGGTCTCCAGTCCAGGCGGCTTTTGCTCGGCTCAGCGTGTCACGCCTGGGCTCAAGCCAGGGAAGAACTTAAGGCCGTACCCAACCCACCGCCCTTCTCCCCACTGCTTTCACCACGGAGCTGGTTCGCATCTGAATTGCATCCGGCTTGCTGCTTTTTGCAGTTCCCTCTTGGTGTTTTGGGTAAATGTAGGTTTGAAGCTGATAAAACTGTGTATAGTTTTAGCCCTGGGGTGAAGGCGAGTTACGTGCAACTCTTGAAGACAGAGCCCTCGCGTGCAATGGTTGCTGTACTTTATATAAGTGCCTAAATCAAAATGGTTGATTTTTTTTTTTTCAAGGTGTTTTTCTGCCGCGCGGCTGAATTCAGTAAATGCGCTCCTTTCAGATAGGATCAGAAGCCACAGAAATGTGCTGTTTGTCAGGTGGAGACTGATGTTTCTCAAAGTTTGCAGAGCAGAACCGGCGCAGAGCCGCCGCTGAGCTGGGCGCGTGACTGCGGCGAGCAGAACGCAGGGCACGGGGCCGGCAGCGGCGCCGGGATGTTTGCGTGCCGCCATCCCCGACCCTGGCAGCTGCCTGCTGACCCTTGGAAACCTCTCCCTTTAGAGAGGGGTAGAAAAATGTGACTTTAGGGAAAAATCCCCTCCCCTGCCCTTCCTCTCTCACGGTCCCCATGCAAACCCCCTTGCCTTTGCGTTGGGATGCCCCTGTTTTGCACCGCGTTTAGTACGTCTTAGGGTTGTTCTCACTGCAAGAGCTTTATCGCAGGATGCTGCATCCCCGCGTCAGGCCTTAAAAAAAATAAAGACTTGCGAGAAAATGCTGCTTTTATGGTTTTAAACCTTTTTTTTTCCTGAAACAATGCCCTGAGGCGGGAGGGGATTGGTCCCGGTATACAGCCCACATTCAGCATCCCGGCAGGTGGGCCACCTTCGCGGCCATCTCCCAGGGGTTTGTCAGAGATCTGGGAGGATTCACTTATTTAGAGAGAGAGAGACAGTGTATGTATATAAATCTTATGCCTATACAAACATTAATAGCTAGTAAGTTTTGGGTTTGTATTAATTACCTTGTACAGTTACATATACAAGCCCACTCTTGTTTTCCGGCTCCTCGGCTTTGCTTTGTCCCGGCAGCGTCCCCGGGAGCTGTCAGCTCTGCTGGGAGACAAGGCGGTGATGTCCCAGCCGGAGTCGCAGCCACCGCAAGGCAAGCTTGCTCGAAGCGGGACACCGCAACGAGACAAGGATCACAAATGGCCTCAAACCCTCAGCTCAGGAGGGATGTCGACCCTGCGCCGGGGCCGGCGCCGCGGCTGTTTGCTGGCGCGTGGGTAAGCGGTTGACGCTGTTCTTCTTGCGCAGGGGAAGTGGCCGCTGTGCAGGGCACCGGCTTCGACCTCCGGCAGCCCGTGCAGTTGGGGAAGCACTTGCAGAAGTTTCGCTTGGACGGCTTCGACCACAACTTCTGCCTGCAGCGGGAGCAGGCTCGACGCCTCGTGGCCAGGTAGGCTGGAACCCCCGCAGGGGTCCCCCCACCCCTGGAGCCGCGGGGCGCGCATTCGGCCAGCCCTTCGGCATCCTCCACCGGCACCTCCCCAGGGCTCGCCACCCGCCCACCGGCAGGACCATGGAGGTTCACACCACCCAGCCTGGCATCCAGTTTTACACCGGGAACAACCTGGACGGCTCGCTGAAGGGCAAAGGTGCCGTCGCGTACCCCAAGCACGCAGCTTTCTGCTTGGAAACCCAGAACTGGCCCGACGCCGTCAATAAGGTGAGCCATTCCCCCACCCCTGGGAGCTGCTCGGGTCCTGCGGGAGGGGACCACCCCTCCCCACATCTCTGGGGTGTTAAATGTACAAACGGAGCCCATTTGGCGATGGGACGCTTTGTAGACACCAGAACTGAGGCAGGCACAGGTCGCAGCATCCTGCGGCGTTAGGCAGGGCTCGGCCAGCGCAGCGGCCGTGGGGTCTAGAGCAGAAGACCCCCCCGTGGCCTCGCCACGTCCTCCCCACGGGGCTTGAATTCAACCGGGGGGAGGACTCACCCACTCAGCCGGCCCGAGATTAACGGGTGGTTAAACGCTGCCGCTGGAAATACCCAGGGGAGCCGTGGGACGGCGCCCCAGGAAGGCCGAGGGGATGTGGCCGTGCCCTCATGACCCTGTCTGGTCCTGCTGTGGGCACCCACGGTCACTGACGTGCTGCTGCCTCTCCCCAGCCCCACTTCCCCAACGCTCTGCTCCGGCCAGGGGAGGAATACAACCACACCACGTGGCTCGTGTTCAGCGCTGCTTAAGAGAAGGGGATGGATGCTGACTCCTACCACCGAGAGGGGTACGTGCCGCTAGCAGGTTAGCCAGAAATCCCACCAGGTGCCGAACGGCGCTTTCAAACTACATGATGCGTCCCGTTTGGGAACTTTTTTCCTCCTCTGTGGTTTTCATCCACGGTTTCTGCTGGCTTTAACTCCTGTCGCCACCTCTGCCGCTGTATCTGGTCTGTGCACAGCTCTCACCCTCTGTCCAGCCTCACCCCGGGCGTCAGGTTTTGTTTCGCAGTAAAAACGCACTGAAAACACCTTGTCTAGGGACGTGGCATGTCGCAGCTCAAACTACAGCGGGGGAATATCTGGTAACGTTCACGTGGAGCACGTGGGAGGGCTGACAAAGCTGTGGTTGTCCGTTGATATCAACTCCTCCCAGCAAAGCGCTCTGAGCTGCGCTGGCTGCTGCTCTCTGCCCGTCCCCGACCTGCCCCACAGCTCTGCGCCAGCAGCATTGCGATGGCACGGGTACGCAGCGGTCACACAGAATAGCTTTGCAGAGGGCGGTGCGGTTTAACTCCTGTTTTGAAACCAGAGCATCTTCGGCGCTACGCCTTGGCTGCTGAAGCGAAGCGGGTGCATCCATCTATAGTCCTGAATATACAACTGCAGGAGGAAACCCATAATCCTGAAGTTGTGTTTCCATGTGAAATATGTATCATCCCCAAAACCCTGTAATGGGGGCTCATCTGATGAAAACCTCCACGTTTCTGGGGTTTCATAAAAAATTGGCACAAGCCGGGGGGATGGCAGTGCCATCATATTGGGGAGCCGGCACCCCTCTCCCCGGGGACGCAGGGTGAGCCAGCCCTTGGGCCAGGCACCCCGTGCGAGGCTCCGCAGCCTGACCCGCACGTTCTCCTGCTGCGCTGCTGCCGAAGGGACCGCACAAGCCCCAGCTCCCGCTGGCAGGTTGTGGCCAGGGCCCGCAGCACTCCAGCGTGCTTCCCCGGCTGCAGAGCTGCAGGAATGATCTTGCCCCCAGTGGAAGTGCCTGGCCCTTGGGCTCGCAAATGTGGCAGAGCCGTCACAGAATCACTACGGTTGGAAAAGACCTGTAAGACCATCAAGTCCAACCACCAACCCAACCCCCCCATGCCCACTAAACCATGTCCCGCAGTGCCACGTCCACATGTTCCTTGAACACCTCCAGGGATGGTGACTCCACCACCTCCCTGGGCAGCCTCTTCCAATGCTTCACCGCTCTCTCCATACAGAAATTTTTCCTGATATCCAGTCTAAACCTCCCCTGGCGCAACTTGAGGCCATTTCCTCTTGTCCTGTCCTTGTCACGGTCAGTTCTGCCACCCCGACCCCCAAATGAGCGCCTCGCTACTCTCCTGCGATGCCCTGAGCGCACAGACGTGCACAGCGGTCGCATGTCAGGCGGCTGCAGTTCATACCGTGTAAGGGCTGGGATCACGCGGGGAGCGCAGCCCAGCTGATCCGAGCTCAGGCAACGCAGCAGTCACACAAACACACCCCTGTCTGAGCATCTTTTCCGAGAGCTCACACAGTATGGAATTTTTGGTGAATTCCTACCATGCTCCAGAGGTGGAGCTGCGCAGCCTGCTCCAGGGATGACGACCGGAGCTGAGGGAGGCAGCACAGCCGTAGCTGGATGGAAGTGCGGACACCAGATTTGCCACTGCTCCCTCTCTGCACCTCGGAAGTGCTGGCTAGCCTTCGGAGCGGCCGCAGGCAGGGCTGGCCCCACCAGCACAGGCCTCCTTGCCCAGGTTTTCACTGCTCAGCCCGGGTTTAGAGGAACCCCAGTCCCCTGCAGAAACCCCGGCTCCTCTGCTCCGTCTTCCAGTGACTCCAGGTACTGAAAAACAGGAACCAGTACAGCTGTCGCGTTAGTCTGCAGGTTTATTGTGGAGTAGGTTTGCCTTCAGAGTACGGAAGAGAAAAAAAGCTGATCAGATTCCAGAGCAGCGGCGTACGTGTGCCTCTCGCCGGTACGCTATAAACCGGGCAGGCAACGCACAACTGATAAACCTTCCAGGCGCAAGTCACAGGTTCTGGGCATTTCTGCTAAATCACTGCAGGGCAACATTTGTGTCAGCCCCCTCTCTCCCACTGCAGCGACTGTGGAAGTGAATGGATGCTGCCAGAATCCTGGTCGTTGCACCCGGCAGACCCCAAGCACCACCGCAGATGGGACTCAGCCTGGAGGCCGGGCAGCGCTGCAGCGTGCTCAGAACCTGCACTATTTACTCTCACACTGAAAAAGCTCCATGAAGTCATCGTTAACAGGAAATCTGTTTTTCTGAAAAACATGGGTTACCCAAGGCGTGACCGAAGTTAATCTTGTCGATTTTTTTTTCATTCAAGATGCTCTGCTGTGGTTTACACATCGGCAGCAAACTGCCATGACAGATTTCGTAAGAAGCCCAAATAGGGCTCGCTTTCCCTCTCAGTGCTTGTTTACTGCCGAAACTGGCCTTCATTTCTGCTAGATACCCCATCGTGGTAAAAAATGTTTGCTTTTTTCCCCTCCACCTACCAGTTTGTTCGGAGTCTAACACTGTTGCCAGTCTTTTGCTGTGATCTGTGTCAACAAAGTGCCTGATCATGCAATTCTTGACTACAGAATGAGGACAAACACAGAGTTGGACATACCTATATGCAAATAATTAACCCTGCAGGTGTTTATTTGCTGTAAGAAATCAGCTTAATTCAACAAAATCGTCTCCAGGATCTGGGCCGCTTTAAAACCATACCAGTTTCTGTGAAGCAGGTTAGAATTCCTGAGCTCAGCTGTGAGAATCTTTCACTTTACGGAGGAAAGTTTGAGCGAGCTGCAGGAAGACCAGTAGCAGCTTTCCTTTGCCTCTCAAACACATTTTCCAAAGGTCCTTCAGGAAGTAGGTCAGAAGACCTTACGTCTTCCCTCAGAAAAGGAAAACATGTCGTCAGACATTTTAAGGCGTTTTCTTTGCGTTAATAATAGCCTAAGGAACTAAAAAAATGCAACAAGCCGACGTAGCGATCGTCAAGTTATTAATGATTTCTATTACGTTTAGAGGTTTCTGCAGATGTCATTCGTTTAAAAGATGTCAGTGTTTTGACTAAAAGCTCATCCTTACGTTTTTGGGCGTCTGGTATCACAACTAGTTAAGCACCAGAGAGTAAGCTTTGCAGAATAATTAGATCAGGGAGAAAAATGAACGCCCGCTAAGTATCGTAATGGAATAAAGAGGGCATGTGCAAATTTTTACCCATCTGCAGACAGAGATGGATTTTAAATTCCATTTCAAAGAAAGCAGAAACTGATCCTTCCACCAAAGACCATTCCACAATAAATGTGGAAAGTGACTCGTCTGAGAAGACGCCGGCATTAGTCATTCCCACTTCAGACATTTCTCACCCACGGCACATGGCATGCAGCTGAAATTACCCAAATGTCAACAGAAGCAGCAAGGTTACTACAGGGGAGTTTTAGTTAAAAATACACATTTTATTTCAATGTGCCAATAAAAAAGTCCCACATTTTCGTATCACAGGAAGTTAATTCATACAATAAAAAGAGACCTGTGCTAGTCTATTGGTGTGACTAACTCAGAAGACCCAGATCATGCCAAATTTTAGTTGATATACTCTTCTATCTACATTCTTACATTTACAAAGACACCACAAAATCCCTTATAATAATGTAAGCAAAATAACTTTCTTCCTAAAAGATTAACTTCATAACTTTAATCCATTCGTTCAGGACTTGCGCTTCTTTGAGGGCTTCCTGATGGTGAGCGACTGAAAGGAAAAGAACCCACAGTTAACGCTGCAGCAGTCACCGGGCATTCACAAACACAGGAAGGAGCAGCAGGAGGACACCCCGCCTGCCCCGACACACCCCGAGCGCCGCTCTTTACTAAAACAACCCATCGCTACAGACAAAATTAGCAGGGTGATGGTTTCATGTTAGAGATGGTACTTTTTTTTTTCCTTTACTTTCACATTTTTGCATTTCTTTCTTTACTGTTATTTTTATAACACAATTTAAATGTGATCATTGTAAAGTCATCTAACAGGGACCTTCCTGGGGACAGGATACTTCACTGTTCTGGTACAGCAGCTTGTCAAAACCTATCACTGTGATCACTCAGCATTTATGAGCATCTATTCAAGTCCCTTGTGATTGTTTGTGAGGTTAGACTGCACATGGCCATGTTTTTCAATAAAGCAAACCTAAGTGGAGAAGTTCTATAAGTATGGGGGGGAAAAAAACAAACTAAACAACTTGCAGGGCAGAAAGATCACCAAGGCAGGGGACACATCGTGGCAGCTCTACAGCTGTTCTTACTGGGAGATATCCCCTCCTCACAGATCCTGAGCCCCAGAGTTGTAAAAACAAGCTATTCAGGAATTCATACTAGAGAAAGAAATGCTGCTGATTCTGTCACTACACACACACAGAGATAATTATTTACCAACTTATTGAGAAAAAAAATAATCTGAGTAACAGCAATAAAAATAACAGGTTTGATCTTCCATTCCTGACTGCTCTGCCAGATCTTCTCCACTCTCACTGCAGCTTTTAATGAGACTCAAAGCCGATTCCCGTATTTATTCTGTGCTTTAAGCTCACCAGCAGAAAGTCTCTGTGCAATAACACTGCCAGTGAGCTGAACTGAACGCAGGAGCGGACAAGAGCATGACATAACACTGCTACGTAACCAGTATCCCGAGGAATTACCACCACATATGTAACCGTATGTAAAACAACAATCACAACATGATTTCTGTTGAAGAGATCTCAGCAAAATACCTTTCCAGTATTTTCCTACAAGCAGCAGTCAAACTCCTCAGCAGAGATCGCTGCAGATACTAAAATGCCAGCTCTACGGAGTCTACGTTATTAGTAGGGAGATCAACATACCTTCTCTTTGGAGATGGTGATCGGGACTTTGACCGACTGTCAAAACAGAATATCATCAATGCAGCTTAAAGGTCAAATACAACTTTTACATTCAAAAAAATAAGCATCTTAGACAGCAATGGCATTATTATGGGAATCTATCCAGAAGCTCTTTAAAACAGCAAAGTTTTAAAATCAACTTTTACTCTGATAGGGATTCTCGGTTCATTTAGCATGGAGATTAATTTTAAGCAACTGCCTTCAGCAGAGAAAACAGGAGAACAAGGGGTAGTATTGAGGTGAGGCTTTGAGAAAAGAAACATCACCACAGACTCCCGCTGTTTTATTAACGGCATTAATAAAGCTGAAGCCCTTTATCTGACGGACAGAAAAATTTAACAGAACTAAGCACAAAGACACAAAAAAAATCAGTACCATGTTGGAAACTACAAAGAGTTAACAAAAACAAAGAGATGGGTAAGGAACATATTCCAAATAGCTGCAGAGGAAATTTTATAATCCCAATCATATCACAAACAGGTTAGCTAGGCACCCATGTTTGGGGCATTTTTTTCTAAAGGATCGGGCTCTGTTAATCATGCAAACCTAATTCTGAATTCTAGATACTACTGCAGGCTTTATCTCTGTATGCTTACCTCTTAGCCGGCGAGCCAGACTTTGATCTGCCATGAGACCTAGACCTACAACAAGAAGAAAAAACACAGCTCAGCAGGGAAGCTGGTAGCACGTGTGTTCCCACATTTGAGACAGCCAGATTCACGCTGAATGTACAAGAACTGTCATGTGGAACAGACAGAATCCTGCAAGTTTCCAGGGCTTTTCCTGCTAAGTTTCAGAAGAAAGCTTTCTAAATGGATGCTGCACATGTTGTTCTGTACTTTGGTCCCTGGCTGATGACTGGTGTTTGCTGATGCAGGTGGCAGGAATACATGCACAACCCAAGTCCTGACCAGTGTTTTCATAAAGGTAATAAAGAGCCATGCTGCCAACTTGCACGTTTTATTAGGCTTGGGTGATACCTCCCACTACAGTTGAAACCGGCTGCAGGCAGCATGCTCCTACAAATACCTTCTCCTCAGTGCACTTCATCTTATGCATGCACTTGCTCAAAATATTTTTTTTAAATGTGCCTGAACTTAACCCTTGTGAAAAGACTGTCAAAAATGTCAGTCTTTGAGGTAAGACTGCTGCACCATAAGAACACTAACACCGCCTAAAAGAATAACTGAAATTTTTAGGTTCCCAAAGGGAGCGTTCTACTTTCCGCATCCAAGGCTTTCCACAACAACTTCCAGATGTAAGCTTTGACGCTGTCAAACCAGCAAACATCATGTAATACTTATTCAGTCTGCCTTCCTCATGAATCAAGAGCCTGTCTCTGGGTGTTGTGCACTCCTTTGGTTCTTCTGTAAAGAAACCATCTTTCAACTGCCTCATGCGGAAGTTTAACAGTGACTTCGTTAGAGTTAAGCACCAATATTTTGCCACTTCTCCGTACTTGCACGTCTGTAATTTCCTTTCCCTCAGTCACTTAATCTCTACTTACAATGAAAGGTGTCACACAATAAAGTCTAGAAATTTCACTAAAAGCATCCTTTACACTGCAGAAAACCATCCTGGTACTAAAAAAAGAAAACAACGGTGGTAAAATCAAGATGTTTTTCTCTTTGACAGCCTGTTGACTGTAGCTATTTTCTGCTCATCACTGACAGTGGACAGTGATGAGCCATGATTAAATCATGTTGGAACAACTGGTATTAAGATTCAAAATATTTTAGGAACAGGTAGAGAAAGTGTACCTGATCAGTGAAAGGCATTGCTCCACTGCCTCAAGGAATTTCCCTTCTCTTTTTACTAGCTTCTGGACTGTTTGTGTGAGTTTCTGCTCTTAACTAAGCCATCTTCTGGTCTTCATCTCTCCATTCCCTAAAAAACCCTGTCATTGCTTGCTGTTCCACTCTCAGAAAATGCCACCACCACCTTTCAGCACTGAATCTCCCATCTTCAGCTGTAGACTTTTCCACTTACTCCCTCCAGCTAAAGCTTCCCTTTATTTTTTTCGTGTTTCTTTACGGTTGACTGTATTATATTATTTATTTCGAAGAGCAGCCATCAAACCAGAACGGTAGGCCCAGGAATGGGCTGGGGCAAGAGCAGTACCATCTCCTTCAGAGCAGAACTTCAATTTACTCTTGTTCTCCTACGACAGCTCACCGAGGACATCCAATCAACCTATGTCAGCCACGCTGCCTGGACAAGGCTGCACAAAGCACAAGCTGCATTCACTTGCTATGGAAGGATTAAGCTACAACTTAAGAGCACGAATGACATCGTGTGTTCCTTTAAAATTTGATCACTCTTATGGCACATTTGTTGGTACAAAATAATTCTGACAGGTGTTTATCTCGAATTTAATTCGGCTCCTGCAGGCTGCCACTTTGTTATTCAACAGACCTGGAAACACCTGTAACACTCACGGCACTAGCAAGCCCTTCACAGCTTGCCTGGCTATATGCATTAATGCTTTAATACACTACTAGAAGGGCATCCTGATTTCTCTGACAAATAATGGGTAGACTCCACAATCTCGTGTGTGCTACACAAAGAAAAAGAAA